>NC_045444.1:83505035-83584008 GCF_002776525.5 Piliocolobus tephrosceles
AAAAAGAAGTATCGCTTGAACCCGGGAGGCGGAGCTTGCAGTGAGCTGAGATCTTGTGACTGCACTCCAGCCTGGGCAACAGAGCCAGACTCCGTCTCAAAAACAAAAACAAACAAACAAACAAAAAAACACTAGGGGGTAAACATCTATACCTAGCAATAGGATTGCTGGATCCTATAGTAAATAAATGTTTACCTTTATAAGAAACTTAGAAAGCCTTTTTGATGGATTTACTTCTCCAAGTTTAAGAGCAGAGGAGAGCAGAATGTGTAACAGAAAAAGAAGAATTTTGAGAGATGAAATGGAGGAGAGAGATGTTAAGGGAACAAGTACGATAAAGAGAAGCTGGGACAAGTGAGGTTAGTAAAATTCCAAATCTGTGGTAGTAGAAAAAGGAGTACAGAGGTAGAAATAGGAGATATGGATTACCTAACTACCTGATTTTCCAGATGAAAGCCACATTTTCTGTTCCCTGCCTCAACCTCTCCCCTACTTCCATCTTTAGTAAAACCCACTCACTGGGGGTAGTGTAGGGATAAATGCTAGGACCCTTAGCTATTGACTATGAAATCTTAAAAAGAAGTGATTCCTGAGGGCCGGGAGCGGTGGCTCAAGCCTGTAATCCCAGCACTTTGGGAGGCCGAGACGGGCGGATCACGAGGTCAGGAGATCGAGGCCATCCTGGCTAACATGGTGAAACCCTGTCTCTACTAAAAAATACAAAAAACTAGCTGGGCATGGTGGCGGGCGTCTGTAGTCCCAGCTACATGGGAGGCTGAGGCAGGAGAATGGTGTAAATCTGGGAGGCGGAGCTTGCAGTGAGCTGAGATCCGGCCACTGCACTCCAGCCTGGGCCACAGAGCAAGACTCCGTCTCAAAAATAAAAAAAAAAAAGAAGTGATTCCCTATCATGACACTATATTTAGAATCCTAAAATTGAAGTTACGGGTAGTCCTTAAAATCCTGAGTTGTCATATCCAAGTGTAGTTTTTAAAAATGTCTTAAGAGATCAGAGCACTTAGTGAAGTGTTTATCAGACCTGCATTTACCAAAGAGCCATGCTAAAGGAAAAGTCTTGATGGTATATTGTCAAAAAATGAGGTTTTTCTTAAATTGGTCATCTTATTTTTAAGATATGTGTATAACCGTGTGTCATACAAAACAGGTAGCAGTTAGGCTTGTTAGAAAAATGAAGAGTGGGCCAGGCTCGGTGGCTCACGCCTGTAATCCCAGCACTTTGGGAGGCTGAGGCAGGCAGATCACCTGATGTCGGGAGTTCGAGACCAGCCTGACCAACATGGAGAAACCCCGTCTCTACTAAAAATACAAAAGTAGCTGGGTGTGGCGGCACATGCCCGTAATTCCAGCTACTCCAGAGGCTGAGGCAGGAGAATCGCTTGAATCCAGGAGGCAGAGCTTGCAGTGAGCCAAGATCACGCCATTGCACTCCAGCCTGGGCAACGAGAGCAAACCTCCGTTTCAAAAAAAAAGAAAGAAAAAACAAAACAAAACTGAAGAGTATATTTATTGCCATTAAAATTATGGTGGGGGGAGAACCAGAATATACAAATCCTTTTTAAGATTTCCTTCCCAGGGCCAGGCGCAGTGGCTCACGCCTGTAATCCCAGCACTTTGGGAGGCCAAGGCAGGCAGATCACAAGGTCAGGAACTCGAGACCATCCTGGATAGCACAGTAAAACCCCATCTCTATTAAAAATATAAAATTTAGCCGGGCGTGGTGGCGGGCGCCTGTAGTCCCAGCTACTAGGGAGGCAGAAGCAGGAGAATGGCATGAACCCAGGAGGTGGAACTTGGAGTGAGCCGAGATCGTGCCACTGCACTCCAGTCTGGGCGACAAAGTGAGATTCCGTCTCAAAAAAAAAAAAGCTTTCCTTCCTGGCCAGGCATGGTAGCTCACGCCTATAATCCCAGCACTTTGGTAGACGGAGGTGAGTGAATCACCTGAGGTCAAGAGTTCAAGATCAGCCTGGCCAACATGGTGAAACACTGTCTCTACTAAAAATACAAAAATTAGCCAAGCATGGTAGCAGGTGCCTGTAGTCACAGCTACTCAGGAGGCTGAGGCAAAAGAATTGCTTGAACCCGGAAGGCAAAGGTTGTAGTGAGCTGAGATCACACCATTGCACTCCAGCCTGGACGACAGAGTGAGACTCGGTCTCAAAAAAAAAAAAAAAAAAGGATTTCCTTCCCATGACTAGCACAATCTAAACCTGAAGTATGATTTCAGAACTATGCTCATACCTACAGTCAATAATTTTCTGGGTGCTTCCATTGCTTGTGGGCCCCCTAACATCTTGATTGCAGCAGTAATGGGAAGGAGGGAACCAGTTTTGACTGCCATTTTCCCCAATTCCTCCAGACTGTGGGAAACCACACGACAAAGGTTCTGCAACAAATGAAGTGCAAGGAAAAAGAAAGAGACAGAGGAGGAACCTATGAACTGAAAAAGATTTAGGAGATAAATCACTCAATCACAATGTACTGTGAAATGAAAAAGATGTAAGAGAAACCAACCAATCAAAATGTATCAGTTTTCTTGGCAGCCTGACTGAAACTGAAAACAAAGTTTAAAAGAATGGAAGAATGGGTAAAACAGAACATTGACTAGGTATTTTATTATTTTAATTTTAGGTGTAATTATGGTATTATCTTTTCAAGTCCTTACATTTTAGAAATACACACTGAAATATTTATGGATAAAGTGGTAGGTCTAAGATCTGCTTCAAAATAATGGGAAGAGTAGAAGGGACCAGTGTACAAATTAAACTAAGTTGGCCTAAGCTTGGAACCGTTGAAGCTAGGTGATAAGTATATGAGGGATTCATTTTACTACTCACTGTACTTTTTTGTTTTGTTATTTTGTTTTGAGATGGAGTCTCACTCTGTTGCCCAGGCTGACATGCAGTGGCACGATCTCAGCTCACTGAAACCTCCACCTTCCGGTTCAAAAGATTCTCCTTGAGCCTCCCAAGTAGCTGGGATTACAGGCACACACCACCAAGTCCAGCTAATTTTTGTATTTTCAGTAGAGACGGGGTTTCACCATGTTGGCCAAGCTCAAACTCCTGACCGCACGCAATCCATCCGCATCAGCCTCCCAAACTGGGATTACAGGCATAAGCCACCGTACCCCGTCTGTTGTTTTGTTTTTTTGAGATGGAGTCCTGCTCTGTTGCCCAAGTTGGAGTACAGTGGCATGATCTCGGCTCACTGCAACGTCCATCTCCTGGGTTCAAGCAACTTTCCTACCTCAGCCCCACTAGTAGCTGGGATTACAGGCGCGCACCATCACGCCCAGCTAATTTTTGTATTTTTTAGGAGAGACAGGGTTTCGCCACGTTGGCCAGGCTGGTCTCAAACCCCTGACCTCAGGTGATCCACCAGCCTCAGCCTCCCAATGTGCTGGGATTACAGGCATGAGCCACTGTGCCCAGCCGTTTTGTTTTCTAGAAACTGGGTCTGACTCTGTTGCCCAGGCTGGAGCACAGTGGCACCATCATAGCTCACTGTAGCCTCCCCTCAATCTCCTGGGCTCAAAAGAGATTCTCCCACCTCAGCCTCCCAAGTAGCTGGGACGACAGGCACACACCACACCTGGCTAACTTGTATTTTTTTTTTTTGTAGAGACAGGGTCTCACCATATTGCCTGGCCAATCTTGAACTCCTGAGCTCAAGCCATCCGCCCAGGCATGCCACCGCACCAGCTGCTCTCTACTTTTCTGTATGTTTGCAGTCTCAAGCAATCCTCCTGTCTTGGCTTCCCAAAATGCTGGGATTATATGCGTGAGCAACCCCTGGCCTCCTGTATTTTAAAACTCAGACCTACATATCAAACTCTTGAGAAAAACAACTCATACCACTGATAGCAGAAGGTCACATCTGATACAACTATTTAACTGCTCCCCGCCAATTCTGTCCCTCTGATCTCCCCTCCTCTGCCTTTTCTTCTTCTTCTTTTTTTTTTTTCCTGAGACAGAGTTTCACTCAGTCGCCCAGGCTGGAGTGCAGTGGCGTGATCTCAGCTCACTGCAAACTCCGCCTCCTGGGTTCAAGTGATTCTCCTGCCTCAGCCTCCTGAGTAGCTGGGATCACAGGCGCACATCACCATGCCCGGATAATTTTTTTGTATTTTTAGTATGGGGGGTTTCACCATGTTGGCCAGGCTGGTCTGGAACCCCAGACCTCAGGTGATCCGCCCACCTCGGCCTCTGAAAGTGCTGGGATTATTGGTGTGAGACACCGTGACCAACTCTTTTCTTCTTTCTAAGCCTTAGATCATGCTAAACCCAACTTGTAGCACTTCTTCCTCCTTGATGCTTCTTTTTTTTTCATTTTTCATCTGTATTATGTTCAATGTTCTAATCACTGCTCATTACATGTTACAGAGATACTGCCCTCAGATGTTAAATCTCTCACCTACACCTTTTAATGTGGTCCCCAAGTGATATCTATTCTCCTTCAGGCAGATGTAACTGGTGAACAAGTATTTCCCAAATACGAGAATTCTAAAAGACAACACGGAAAAACAAGAAGTATATTCTGAATCCCAACCCTCAATTTTTTCATTAAACAAAACTCCAACAGGACAACTAACTATAATATAAATCATTTTACTGAGCACTACAAACAATACTGATAAATTTGATTCCCAAATGATTAATTCTATTAAAAAAAAATTTCAAGGCCAGGCATTGTGGCTCACACCTATAATCCTAACACGGTGGGAGGCCAAGGCAGGAGGAGTGCTTGAGCCCAGGAGTTCAAGATCAGCCTGGGTAACATAGCAAGATCCCATATCTAAAAAAAAATTGTAAAAATTAGCCAGGCATGGTGGCACACGCCTGTAGTTGTAGCTACTTGGGAGGTTGAAATGGGAGGATCGCTTGAGCCCAGCAGTTGTAGGTTAAGTGAGCTATGATCACGCCACTGTACTCCAACCTGGGCAACAAGGCAAGACCCGGTCTTAAAAATAAACACAGGAAAAAAAATATAACAGCAAGATACACAATAACAAAACTATAACTATTCCAGCCACTTATCAAGCAAAGAATTAGGGAAAAAACTTTTTCAGCTTGGTGATGTACCAAAAAATCTAATTCAAAGGATTAGTGGCAAAACAAGCTGATACACAGGATTTTTGATTAACCCATTTTTCCCCTTACAAAACAGAGAAGAATATGTGTTCCCTATTTGTTTGCCAAAGTCAGCAGTATCTGAAGAACTGCTGGATGGCAAGATTATGCATATTCATAACCATACATCTGACACAATTTAATATGCGGAAAGATCTAAAAGATTTTATCTGATTTGAGTAAGTCCAGCTCTTTTTATATTTCAATCCTGGAAAGCATAAGCCACATTGGCCAAAATATAATCAGATTGGTTAAAGAGGATGTGAGGCCTGATCCTAATGGAAATGTTTGAAAGGGTTCAGGCACTGTGGCTCATGCCAGCAATCCCAGCACTTTGGGAGGCCGAGGTGGGAGGATCAGTTGTGGTCAAGAGTTTGAGACCAGCCTGGCCAACATGGCGAAACCCTGTCTCTAAAACTACAAAAATCAGTCAGGTGTGGTGGTGCATGCCTGTGATCCCAGTACTCGGGAGGCTGAAGCAGGAGAATCACTTGAACCTCAAAGGCCGAGGTTGCTGTGAGCTGAGATTGCACCACTGCACTTCAGCCTGGGCAACACAGCAAGATTCTATCTCAAAAAATAAAAATAAAAAATAAAAAAAAAATGTTTGGAAAGAATATAACAGCAAAATAAATAAATAGTTACCAGTTTATCTCAATCTTGGAGCTAAGTAGAAGAGAAAATCTTAACACAATAGACTACTCTAAGCAATGTAACATTTATACTGAGTGCTATAGCAGCACTGCCCCTAAAAGCATTAATTCTGCTTCAGTTTATCAAAAATGGCTTAACAAGAGAAAACAGTGATGGAACCATGAATAACTAGAGTTCCACCAAGAAAATGTCATTAGGAAGGAAGCAAGAAGCTATGTCAGTATTATGTGTATTTCTACTAAACATTTATTATCCCCTGACTTATATCCCATAGGGATGGGCACAGACAGTGTTCAAGTATTGAATGTTCTGCTATTTTCTTATGGCATCACTTAATTCACATTGATAGAATAATCTCAAAAATAACAAGTTTGGATAATGAATAGCAATAGACCAAAGCTTTTAGCTGGTTTTCTAAAAAATTCAGGAAAACTGAACAGAACTTTGATTTTCCTGTTTGAGAGCATCTTATGCTGACGCTGCCAATAAATATCAAAGCTATACTATCAATATCCCCAAATGAATAACCTCCTGAATGAACAAAAACAGCACATCTTTATATTTTCTACTTATTTTGCAAAAGGTTATATTTGAGATAGTCTAAAGAAAAATAATAACGCCTAAGAACACTAAGAGAGCATTTCAATCCTAAATACCTAAAATAATACTGGTATTAAAGCCATTGTCAATTCATTAGCATGTCTGATAAACAGCAGAAAGCTGGACTTCAGGTCCTCTAGGTGACCCCACGATTCAAAGCCATTCACATTCTGGTCCTAAACCAACCTTTACAGATTCATTTATTTCTTTTCTCCTTGCACCCACTGTTCCTGCCACAGTGGACTACTACTCAAACACACCTTTCACGATTCAATACCTTGTTACAAGATGTTCTCAGGCTCAGATGTCCTTCCCGATTTAAAACTGATCCTTTTAAAACAGGAACATGTAACCTCTTCAGTGAAATAACCCTAAGCATAATAATTCCGTTATCCAGGTTCCCAGAACATGTTGCTTCTTGTTCTACTTAAGCATGCATTTGGCCTCATGAGAGAATGAGGACATACACATCTGTTTCCCCTATCTGACTGTAAAATTTTGGATGGCCTCAGTCTGTTACCACTCACAGACTAATACCGAGCCAAATACCCAGAAAGAACATATGAAACAAAAGTGAATTAGAAGTCTCGTTCTCAGTGAAAATCTCGGACTCCAAGTCAGAAATCAAAGAATGCAGTTCCAACTTCCCATGCCTCGTCTTTTCTGAAAAGTGATCCCGTTTCCTGTCATCTCTGGATATTTCCTAATGAACTCCAGTCTATTCCCAACGTTTTCCTAATTTGCACACTCTGCATTCCATAAAACGATCAACTAGCTTGAAAGCTTCGGCCATTAATGAAAGTAATTTATCTTTTCCTTTTCCATGTGGCTCTTCCAATAACCAGTCTCCAAAGAAAAAGATCAATATTATACTAAAAGTGACTAAGAGAGGGAAAACAACTACCAGATTTTATCCCCAAATCGTTTCGTGCAAGAAAAATAAGCAAGTAACACTGACGCTTGAACACACACGGGGGCAGGAGTAATGGAATCTCGGTTTAACCAAATTCGATTCAGTCCTGTCGGAAAAGCGGCTGCCGTATTTCAGTGCTTTTCTGATCCTCTTCTGCATAAACTATGCGGACGACAGTGTCGACAGGCGAGTGAGACTTTCTCCCCACGCCCGCTTCCCAGATCCCTTGCCCACGAATCCTACTGAGGAAGCCGCTTAAACGAGGCCCTCTGGTCAGAGAAGAGAAGCTACTCTGAAGTAGCAGGTCCCAAACACTGAACAAAGCGCCTGTCGGGGGTGTAAGAGGAGGACGCCATTACGCGGGGCAGTGGCCTGCGCCGCTGGCGCGGAGGAGACGACCCTTGGCCCCGAAACGCGGGCTCGGCTCCCATGAAAGAAACCATAGGAAAAGGCAGAATCCTAGGAATAAAGGCTCTTAGTAGGCTAGCAACCAAGAAAACACGTAAGCAGGGAAAGACCGCTTACCTTCGTGAGTCTTGGCGATCTTCGCCATTTTGTCCACTCGAACACACTGACGGAACTGGCGCTCCCAAGAACTTCCGCTCGTCGCCGCCGCCACGGAGGGGGGGGAAAAAAAAAAAAAATAGCAGGGGGCTGCACTCTGCGCGTGCGCCAAACAGGAGCGCGCTCCGTCGGGTGACACGTGACACAGCTGCCACCTAGAGGGAACCGCGAGGTGCATTGTGGGTGGGGGAGGAGTCACGGTTGGGCCCTGAAGCCGCCTGCGTGGTGACCCGGGAAATCCTCGGGCTAAGCCGTAAGGTCCTTAAGTGAGTAACTTTGCCCTGGAGGAAAGTGGATTCTACGAGGGGAGTTAAGAACAGACATTGAGTCCCAGCTACTCTGGAGGCTGAGGTGGGAGCATCGCTTGAGCCCAGGAGTTCAAGGCTGCCGTGAGCCGTAATCGTGTCGCGCCGCTATACTCCAGCCTCCAGCCCGGGCGACAGAGCAAGACCCCGAGACCCCTCCCATAAAAAGAATGAACACTGTACGAAACACTGCGGTTTCAAAGCTGGAAGAGACCTCAGACGTTCAATCCCTTTTCCCACAATTCACCAGAAGAGCTCGAGGAAAACTTTACCTTGCAGCTGTCTCAGTCTTTACAGTGCTTAGTTACAAAGACAGTCTTAACAGTCTCATCTTTCGCCCTGTAATTCAAGGTCATTTTTCATTCTTTCTGTTTAATAATTGCAAATAATTTGGGTAAGAATTTCGTTGAGCCTCACAAATCGTTATTGAGTTGCACAGTGAGAATCTTGCCACCCTTTTAAAGCCTTTTAACTTTATGGGTTCTTAGAAAACCACTCATCGTCATTATTAACATTCATTAAATGTTTCTCTTAAATCCTAGACGGTATTCCTAAATCAGGAATTTTAATAGATCAGAATGCAGTCTGTTTTTCCTAGACATCAATTAAAATATCATAACCTTGTGCTGTCACACTGATCTTGGACTTCGACGATGAAAAAGAAAGGCTCAGAAAGATGGGTCCCGGAAGCAGCCCAGGAAAACAGGTAGTTATCAAGGTTAGAGCCATCACAAAGAAAGGAATACCTCGCTATGTGATAAACCTACAACCCAAATACTAACCATACTATGGTCATTGTGGTCGTTTGAAGGGAGGGAAATGGTATGGGTGTATTCCTCTTGCAGAAAGACCCCATGTCTACTTTGGGTACAGTGAGGAGCCATTTTCCTGAGGCTAGAGGTAGGTGGGAGATATATGGACAATGACACTGGACTGAGAGCTTAAGATAACCTGTCCCTAGTAACTCCTGACCTGCAGCCTTGCTCCCTCTTTCCCTCTCACAGACTCCCTTCTTTGGATCAGGTGACACAAAGGATTTTTTTTCTGTTTTTTTGACACAGAGTCTTGGTTTGTTGCCCAAGCTGGAGGGCAGTGGTGCGATCACAGCTCAACCTAACTTTGACCTTAAGGTTCAAGAGACTCTCCTGCCTCAGTCTCAAGAGTAGCTAGTACCACAAATATGGGCCACCATACCCAGCTAATATTTTATTTTTTGTAGAATGAGATCTTACTATATTGCCCAGGCTGGTCTCAAAGTCTTGACCTCAAGCAGTCCTCCTGCCTCAGACTCCCAAAGTGCTGGGATTACAGGCGTGAGCCACCACTGATTTTTATTGGCATCAGTAAAAGAATAAATTTTATAAATTAAAATTTTTGGCCAGGCATGGTGGCTCACACCTGTAATCCCAGCACTTTGGGAGGCCAAGGCGGGCGGACCAGGAGGTCAGGAGTTCAAGACCAGCCTGACCAACACGGTGAAACCCCATCTCTACTAAAAATACAAAAATTAGCCGCGCATAGTGGCATGTGCCTGTAATCCCAGCTACTCAGGAGGCTGAGGCAAGAGAATCGCTTGAACCCGGGAGGCAGAGTTTGCAGTGAGAGGAGATCACGCTACTGCACTCCAGCCAAAGGGAGACTCCGTCTCAAAAAAAAATGCGATGGTTAATTTTAAGTGTCAACTTGACTGGATTAAGGAATACCCAGAAACCTGGTAAAGCTATTTTTGTGGTGTGTCTGTATGCGTATTTCCAGATATTAGCGTGTGAGTACAAGTGGGCTAGGTGGGGAAGATCTGCCCTCCGTGTGGCCAAGTACCATCCAGTCTGATGGGGACCCCAGGAAGAACAGAAGCAGAGAAAAGGTGAAAATGTCAGTTTATGTGCCAACACTGGCTACATCCATTCTTCCTCTATTGTTGTTTTTGGACAACAACCCCAAGCTGCTCAGCCTTTGGAATCCTGGATTTATACCAGCAGCACCCCACCCCCACACCTTTCTCCTGGTTCTCAGGCCTTCGGCCTTGGACTGAGTTACATTATTGTCTTCGTTGGTTCTAAACCTTGGGACTTGGACTGACCTGCCAGAATCTCAGGGCCTCCAGTTTGCAGATGGCCTGTCAAGGAACTTAGTCTCCAAAATTGCAGGAGCCAGTTTCCCTAATAAATCCCAATGTGATAGTTCTTATCCCATAGGCTCACTTCTTTAGTTTAGTTTTGCTTTGTTTTTAGATATGGGGTCTCGCTCTGTTGCCCCAGCTATAGTGCAGTGGCTCACTCCAGCCTCAAACTCCTGGGCTCTGGTGATTCTGCCAACTCAGCCTCCTGAGTAGCTAGGATTACAGGTGCACACCATCATGCCCAGCTACTTTTTGATTTTTTGTTTTGTTTTGTTTGAGACAGAGTCTTACTCTTTCACCCAAGCTGGGGTGCAGTGGCGCCATCTCAGCTCACTGTAACCTTTGCCTCCCTAGTAGCTGGGACCATAGATGTGCGCCACCACACCCAGCTAATTTTTGTATTTTTTAGTAGAGACAAGGCTTTGCCATGTTGGCCAAGCTGGTCTTGAACTCCTGGATTCAAGTGACCCACCCACATCGGCCTCCCAAAGTGCTCGGATTACAGTCGTGAGCCACCTCACCTGCCTACTTTTTAAATTTTTTGTAGAGACAGGATCTTGCTGTATTGCCCAGGCTGATCTCAAACACCTAGCCTCAAGTGATCTTCCCACCTGAGCCTCTCAAAGTGCTGAGATTACAGTCAGGAGCCCCTTAACCAACTTTGAGAACTTGGGAAATAAGATGTGGTGGGTCCTTGCCACTGTGAGCCAGACCTGGGTGAGAACTTGATGTGTGACCCAGCCCCTATATACACCCACTCTAATAGGATATTATGATACTTTGGATAACGATGGCAATTTGGACCTTGTGTCCCACAGGTCTTAAAATATTTGGTTATTCCACTTTTCCCAGTGTATAGGTACCAGAGCAAAAGTTCCCTTTGGAGAAGTATTAAGGGAATCATTAACAAATACTAACAAAAACAAAAAAAGAAAAAAGGAAAACAAAACGAATACTGTGGTGTTAAACAATCCTTCCTGGGGACCTAGCTTCTCCTTCAATTAGATGACCTGAACTCAAATTTCTAGGTCTGAAAACTACCTCGGGTCTGGAAACTAGCCGAAGATCACTTTTTTTTTAGTTGGGACAAATGCCTTCAGCCTCCTGATGATTCATATTTATTTCTCTTGGTTGCATAGATTGAGCAGCACCCTTGTAGACTGCCCGTCAATCTTGCCTCTAAGCATACCCAGTTGAATGAATCATGTGTTTCTGCAGGTCAACCATTCTAACCTTATGCTAATTGTGATAATTGTGCCCACCTTGCTGCTGACAGTTAGGCATCGCTAAAGTAGGAAACAAGGTCCAAACTGACACTACTTAAGGAGGGCAAGTAGTGATGGGACCTCATCATCCCATTGCTATCATGGAGCTCATCTCTGTAGCTTCATCTGCCGCTTTCACCCAAGGCCTGTAAAAGACAGCCATATCAGTGACAGTACCAAGCTGAGCCGTATCAGAGAAGTCAGAGGCAAACGGAAAAAGCAGGTGATTCTTTTTTTTTTTTCTTGAGATGGAGTCTTGCTCTGTTCCCCAGAGCAAGAGTGCTCTGCTGGAGTGCAGTGGCACGACCTTGGCTCGCTGCAACCTCCACTTCCCGGGTTCAAGTGATTCTCCTGCCTCAGCCTCCCAAGTAGCTGGGATTACAGTAGCATGCCACCACGCCTGGCTAATTTTTGTATTTTTATAGAGATGGGGGGTTTCACCATATTGGCCAGGCTGGTCTTGAACTCCTGACGTCGTGATTCGACCACCTTGGCCTCCTAAGGTGCTGGGATTATAGGCATGAGCCACTGCACCCAGCCTAGGGCCATGCTACTCTTAATACTAACTCCTGGGTGGGGTGTGGCGGCTCACATCTATAATCTCAGCAATTTGGGAGGCTGAGGTGCAGAGATTGCTTGAGACTAGGAGTTCGAGACCAACCTGGGCAACATAATGAGACCTTGTCTCAATTAAAATAAAAATCAGGCCTGGAGCGGTGGCTCACACTTGTAATCCCAGCTACTTAGGAGGCTGAGACAGGAGAATTGCTTGAACCTGGAAGGCGGAGGTTGCAGTGAGCCAAGATTGCACCATTACACAAGAGCAATAAGAGCCAGGGCAACAAGAGCAAAACTCCATCTCAAAAAAATAAAATAATAAAATAAAATAAAAATCAGGCCAGGTGCAGTGACTCACACCTGTAATCCCAGCACTTTTGGAGGCCGAGGTGGGCGGATCACTTGAGGTCAGGAGTTCAAGACCAGCCTGGCCAACATGGTGAAACCACATCTCTACTAAAAATACAAAAATTAGCCAGTCATGGTGGCAGGCGCCTATAATCCCAGCTACTCGGGAGACTGAGGCACAAGAATTGCTTGAACCCAGGAGGCAGAGGTTGCAATGAGCTGAGAACATGCCACTGCACTTCAGCCTGGGCGACAGAGCAAGACTCAGTCTCAAAATTAATTAATTAATTTAATTAAAAATAAAAAAATTTAAACAATATTTAAATTAGAGACAATGTCTCATTACGTTGCCCAGGTTGGTCTTGAACTCCTGGGCTCAAGCAATCCACCTGCATCAGCCTCCCAAAGTCCTAGGATTACAGGTATGAGCTACTATGCCCAGCAAGTTATTTTTAAAGGAATCAAATATATATATATATTAAGTCCTTGTCCTAATCATCAGCTTTTTCTGCTCTCTAGCAGCCAGAGATGAGACTCTTTAATTTTTTTAATTTTAATTTTAATTTTTTTTTGAGATGGAGTCTCGCTCTGTCGCCCAGGCTGGAGTGCAGTGGCGCGATCTCGGCTCACTGCAAGCTCCGCCTCCCGGGTTTACGCCATTCTCCTGCCTCAGCCTCTCGAGTAGCTGGGACTACAGGCGCCCACCACCACACCCGGCTAATTTTTTGTATTTTTAGTAGAGATGGGGTTTCACCATGTTAGCCAGGATGGTCTTGATCTCGTGACCTTGTGATCCTCCCGCCTTGGCCTCCCGAGACTCTTTATATACTGCCAAGGATGCCCTTCAGCTTTCACATTTAACCTACATTAGGGATTAATCACTCTCAGCCTTTCATTGTCTTTCTCCAGTATCTAAGTAGAAGCTGGTAATGTTTTACCTACCACCAGTGAGAGAGTCCTCATTGCTGGCTAGATAACAGGTGATCCAGATCTAAAAATCACATTTTTGAATCTGCTTGGATAATTCTTGGATCCCAGTTGTCACAGGTTGCATTGCCCATGAAGCCAACTCTGAGATGAAGATCTCCATGCAAGAAGTTTGCAAGAATCCAGCCAAGCATGGTGGCTCATGCCTGTAATCCCAGCACATTGGAAGGCCAAGGCAGGAGGATCGCTTGAGCCTAGGAGTTTGAGACCAGCCTGGGCAACATAGTGA
The DNA here is from genome assembly GCF_002776525.5 of Piliocolobus tephrosceles. Classification (NCBI taxonomy): domain Eukaryota; kingdom Metazoa; phylum Chordata; class Mammalia; order Primates; family Cercopithecidae; genus Piliocolobus; species Piliocolobus tephrosceles. The sequence continues at coordinate 83,518,731 of NC_045444.1, forward strand.
GACCACTAGCTCTCTTAAAAACAAAATAAAAAGTTTTTTTAAAAAAGAAGGCCGGGCACGGTGGCTCAAGCCTGTAATCCCAGCACTTTGGGAGGCCGAGGCGGGTGGATCACGAGGTCAGGAGATCAAGACCATCCTGGCTAACATGGTGAAACCCCGTCTCTACTAAAAATACAAAAAACTAGCCGGGCATGGTGGCGGGTGCCTGTAGTCCCAGCTACTCGGAGGCTGAGGCGGGAGAATGGCGTGAACCCGGGAGGCGGAGCTTGCAGTGAGCCGAGATCGCGCCACTGCACTCCAGCCTGGGCGACACAGCAAGACTCTGTCTCAAAAAAAAAAAATTAAAAAAAAAAAAAAAAAGTTTGCAGCCAGGTGTGGTGGCTCACGCCTATAATCTAAGCACTTTGGGAGGCCAATAGGCAGATCACTTGAGATCAGGAGTTTGAGACCAGCCTGGCCTACATGGCAAAACCCCATCTCTACTAAAAATACAAAAATTAGCTGGATGAGGGAAGAGGCAGCTGTCTTTTAGCCACAAGCAATCCCTGGAGAGGGATGCATTGGCGAGCTGTTACCCACAGAACTTCCAATAGCTGTAGTATTAGGGGAAGGGGAAGGAATCTGGGCAGCCCCCCATAGCATCCTCTGCAGGTGTCCTAAGGTGCCTTCCATGAGATGGACAATGATACAGAAATAGAGTAGATGGTGACACTGTGCCCCAAGAATCTAAACCTTAAAGAAGTTTGGGTTTTCTGGCTGGGCACGGTGGCTTATGCCTGTAATCCCAGCACTTTGGGAAGCCAAAGCACGCGGTTCACGAGGTCAGGAGATCGAGACCATCCTGGCCAACATGGTGAAACCCCGTCTGTACTAAAAATACAAAAATTAGCCAGGCGTGTGGTGGCACGCACCTGTAGTCCCAGCTATTCAGGAGGCTGAGGCAGGAGAATGGCTTGAACCCGGGAGGTGGAGGCTGCAGTGAGTCGAGGTCATGCTACTACACTCCAGCCTGGGTGACAGAGCGAGACTCTGTCTCAAAAAAAAAAAAAAAAGTGGCCGGGCCCGGTGGCTCAAGCCTGTAATCCCAGCACTTTGGGAGGCCGAGACAGGCGGGTCACGAGGTCAGGAGATTGAGACCATCCTGGCTAACATGGTGAAACCCCGTCTCTACTAAAAAATACAAAAAACTAGCCGGGCGAGGTGGTGGGCGCCTGTAGTCCCAGCTACTCAGGAGGCTGAGGCAGGAGAATGGCATAAACCCGGGAGGCAGAGCTTGCAGTGAGCTGAGATACGGCCACTGCACTCCAGCCTGGGCGACAGAGCGAGACTCCGTCTCAAAAAAAAAAAAAAAAAAAAGGTTTTCATGAGAGAGTGGGTAAATTATGATCTGAGAGTAGTAGTGAAGAGTGAAGGAGACATCAGTCCTGTTCTCTTGGCCTTGAAGTACTTCGCTAGCAAGGGTTATGGAACACCCCCTTTTTAAATTTTTTGAGAGAAGGCAAAAAATTTGGGAGACAGACAGGTCTCCAGTGTTCTATGGTCAGAAGAAAGAAACATATCCAAATATTCAACAGCATGTGTGGTCTGTCACCCCCACCACTCACCCCAGTGTGAGATAAAATGTGCCTATGGTTGAGAAAGAATAAACAGCCTCGTATGACAGAGGAATCTCAGGGTAGCTTCACAGGGTGCCAAGAGTCAGCCAAGGAAATTGTTCTGAACCCTGTAAGACACACGACCCCCTCCACTTTCCTGAAATAAAATTAATAGAGAATAGAATCTGATCACACAGGTAATTTTGAAAAATATCAATTAATGCCCCAACTGAAATATAAAAGGAGAAATCAAAGGGAAAAAATGCGCCGGGCGCGGTGGCTCACGCCTGTAATCCCAGCACTTTGAGAGGCCGAGGCGGGCGGATCACAAGGTCAGGAGATGGAGACCACGGTGAAACCCCGTCTCTACTAAAAATACAAAAGATTAGCGGGGCACGGTGGTGGGCGCGGTGGCGGGCGCCTGTAGTCCCAGCTACCCGGGAGGCTGAGGCAGGAGAATGGCTTGAACCCAGGAGGCGGAGCTTGCAGTGAGCCGAGATCGCACCACCGCACTCCAGCCTGGTGGACAGAGCGAGACTCCGTCTCAAAAAAAAAAAAAAAAAGGGAAAAAATGCTTATAACAAAAGATGTATTTTGAGGATTTGGGAAGTTTATGAATCACAGATTAGGGGTTCCAGAAGGCACAAAGGAAAGGTTTGAGAGAAAAAAGTTAGTGGAAAGGAAGCAGCGAGCTGTATAGTAATGAGGATAAATAGGAGAATGATTATTGGAGGGGCTTTTATTTTAGATGGCAAGAATAACAACTGGAGATAATCTGGCTATTAGATTATTATTAACATAAATAGCCTCAGGAATCCTCAGGTGAGTAGAGAAAGAGGTAAGTGAACACCTGGGCCATAATCTATAATGGGACAGCAGTCTCCAACCCATGGGCTATAGCTGGCTGCCACACCTCCCTTTTAGTGTGGTAAAATATATATAACATAAAATATGCATTTTAAATATTTTAAGTGTATAATTCAGTGGCATTAATTACATTCAAACTGTTAATACAACTATCACCACTACCTCTATCCAAACATTTTTTTTAATCACCCAAACTGAAACTCTGGGATCATTAAGCAATAACTTCCCATTTCCCCCTTTTCACTTAACTCCTGGTAACCTCTAATCCGCTCCTACAGTGAGATTTCCTGGATAGGGTAACACCAGATCAGTCTTATAGATCAGGTAAAAATGATAGAGGAGATGGGGGTGAGAATAGGACACAGGACCTTCTAGAAAAAGAGGACAATGTAGGCAACAGACACCATAGTGTCTGTAGGGGACCTTGAAGCAGTTCTTTGTGGCTAAGTGCCATAGTATGTGGCAGGAAGTTGCAAACGAGGAATTCTAGGATTGGCTTGGAGGCTGGTTATATAAACAGGAAGAATCCGTTTCCTTCATCTACTCTGAGTTCCCTGACATAAGAATTTCTGAATCCCACCGGGCGCGGTGGCTCACGCCTGTCATCCCAGCACTTTGGGAGGCCAAGGTGGGCGGATCACGAGGTCAGGAGATCGAGACCATCCTGCCTAACACAGTGAAACCCCTTCTCTACTAAAAATACAAAAAAAAAATTGGCCGGGCGTGGTGGTGGGCACCTGTAGTCCCAGCTACTCGGGAGGCTGAGGTGGGAGAATGGCATGAACCCGGGAGGTGGAGCTTGCAGTGAGCCAAGATCACACCACTGCACTCCAGCCTAGGTGACAGAGCGAGACTGTCTCAAAAAAAAAAAAAAAAAGAATTTCTGAATCCCCGCACTTTGGGAGGCCGAGGTAGGCAGATCACAAGGTCAGGGGATTGAGACCATCCTGGCACGGTGAAACCCCATCTCTACTAAAAAAGTACAAAAAATTAGCTGGGTGTGGTGGCAGGTGCCTGTAGTCCCAGCTACTCGGGAGGCTGAGGCAGGGGAATGGTGTGAACCCGGGAGACAGAGCTTGCAGTGAGCCGAGATTGCGCCACTGCACTCCAGCCTGGGTGACAGAGCGAAACTCCATCTCAAAAAAAAAAAAAAAAAAAAGTATTTCTGTATCTGGAAAGCTAAGTATGTTGTCATCCTTTGTGGCCTTGCCTAGGTAGTTAATTATCTTATTTTCTCCTGAAATTTCTAGTTTTGGCCTACTCGAATTGAATTTTTTAATTTTTTGTTTTTGAGGTGGAGTCTTGCTGTCACCCAGGCTGGAGTGCAGTGGTGCTGTAGGAGGATGAGCCACAGACAAAACTCCTCAGACACCCACTTAAAGAAGGAAGGGGTTTATTCGGCAGGGGGCATCGGCAAGACTCCTGTCTCAACAGCCGAGCTCCCTGAGTGAGCAATTCCTGTCCCTTTTAAGGGCTCACGACTCTAAGGGGGTACATGTGAGGGGGTAGTGATTGATTGAGCAAGCAGGGGGTACGTGACTGGGGGATGCATGCACCAGTAATTATATCGGAACAAAACAGGATAGGGATTTTTACAGTGCATTTCTATACAATGCCTGTAATCTATAGATAACATAACCAATTAGGTCAGGGGTCGATCTTTAACTACCAGGCCCAGGGTGCGGCGCCGGGCTGTCTGCCTGTGGATTTCATTTCTGCCTTTTAGTTTTTACTTCTTTCTTTGGAGGCAGAAATTGGGCATAAGACGATATGAGGGGTGGTCTCCTCTCTTAGTGCGATCTCAGCTCACTGCAACCTCTGCCTCCCGGGTTCAAGCGATTCTTCTGCCTCAGCCTCCTGAGTAGCTGGGACTACAAGTGTGTGCCACCATACCTGGCTAATTTTTGTATTTTTAGTAGAGATGGGGTTTCACCATGTTGGCCAGGCTGTTCTTGAACTCCTGACCTCAGGTGATCTGCCTGCCTCATTCTCCCAAAGTGCTGGGATTATAGGTGTGAGCCACACCTGGCCTGAATTGAATTTTTTTATTTTTTATTTCTCCAGATGGAGTCTGGCTCTGTCACCCAGGCTGGAGTGCAGTGGCGTGACCTCGACTCACTGCAACCTCCACCTCCTGGGTTCAAGCTATTCTTCTGCCTCAGCCTCCTGAGTAGCTGGGACTACAGGCACGTGCCACCACACACCCAGCTAATTTTTGTATTTTTAGTACAGACGGGGTTTCACCATGTTGGCCAGGATGGTCTCGATCTCCTGACCTCCTGAACCGCCTGCTTTGGCTTCCCAAAGTGCTGGGATTACAGGCGTAAGCCACTGTTGCCCAGCCAGAAAACCCTCTCTACCATAGAGCTCAACCTTTAGCACATTCAAGAAGTATTCACAAAATAAAGTATATACAATTTAAAATTTAGCTGCTCAAAAAAGATGTCATCATATAGACAGTAGGGCAAAATACGTAAAAAAATTAGTTCTACGATTACAGTGAATTTGACATCAATCAGTAAACATGTTTATAATCGCAACACAGTCCTTACTAACAATGTAATCAAGGCCTTTTTTTTTTTTTGAGACGGAGTTTTGCTCTTGTTACCCAGACTGGAGTGCAATGGCTCAATATCAGCTCACCACAACCTCCACCTCCCAGGTTCAAGCGATTCTCCTGCCTCAGCCTCCCGAGTAGCTGGGATTACGGGCATGTGCCATCATGCCCAGCTAATTTTTGTATTTTTAGTAGGGATGAAGGTTTCTTCATGTTGGTCAGGCTGGTCTCAAACTCCTGACCTCTTGATCTACCCACCTCGGCCTCCCAAAGTGCTGGGATTACAGGTGTGAGCCACCACAGCCGGCCAATAATTTCTTAAAATAATCTAGTATCCAGCTTTCAAATTTCTTAGTCTCATATATATATTTTTATATTTAGTTTGCACTAAACAAAATAAAAATAAAGCCTTTTACATCCTTCAAATCTACAACTGTCTCCCCCTTCATTTCCTTGATATTTACTCACTGAATAAACTGGGTGACCTGTTCTATAGAATTTCCCATATTCTGGAATTGGCAGATAGTATCCCCTTGGTGTCATTTAACATGTTCTTTTCTTTTTGGTTTGAGTCAGGGTCTCGCTCTGTCACCCAGGCTGGAATGCAGTGGAATGATCACAGCTCATTGCGATCTCAAACTTCTGGGCTCAGGTGATCATCTTGCCTCAGCCTCCCCAGTAGCTGGGACTACAGGTGTGTACCACCATATTCAGCTAATTGTTTAATTTTTTTTGTAGGGATGGGGTCTCACCACGTTGCCAAGGCTGGTCTCAAACTCCTGGCCTCAAGTGACTCTTCTGCCTCGGCATCCCAAAGTGTTGGGATTTCAGGCATGAGCTACTGTCCCTGGCCTGAAAATGTGCTTTAAAGAAGACCTTACTTGAATACTGGAAATAGTTAAGATTTAAAGAAGAGCAAGGATTGTGTATTTGAAAGTAATTGATACAGAATTGTCCATGCAGCTACAGAACCACCTCAGTCTACAAGTACATCATATGTTGTACTGCAAAATGTTTGACAAACCTTGTAGCTGATGATTTCAATTTACTCCACAAAGTATCTAGTAAAGGGTGACTGCAGTGATCCAAGCAAGAGGAGAAAATAATCATAGACACAACAGCTGGAATATTGCTTTAAATGTAAATCAGACCAAGTGACTGTTCTGCTCTCAAACTCTAATGGCTTTCCTTCACACTTAGAATACAATAAAAAATTGGTAGCACACTATGGCTTCCGTGGCACTAGGATAAAGTTCTACCTACCTCTCTGACCTTATTTCCTACCACTTTCCTCCTCTCGCTGTGCTCCAAACTCCTTGCTCTTCCTCAAGCATGCCAAGATTGTTCCTGCCTGGGGCCTCTGCGCTCGCTGTTCCATACATACACCTGAAAGTCATTTTCTCCCAAGTAATCAGAGTTCACTTCCTCACTTCATTTTAGGCTTTTGTTCAGTGTCATCCTCTCAGAGCCCTCTTAACTACCCTATATAAAACAGCACCCTACCATATTCTTCCCTTTTCATCTCCTTACCCTGGTTTACTGTTTAGTCTACAGGACATATAACAAGCTGCCATTGTACTATAAACTAATTGGTTTCTTTCCGCCACTAGGATATAAGCTCTGTGACAGTGAAGACTTTTTGCTCACTTCTCCAGTATCTAGTAGGTGCCACACAAATATCTGACTACATTTAATCAACAATCTCATTTACTGTTCCCAAACTATATTAAATAGGTAGTATTGCTATCCTCACTTTACAGTTTGCAGGAAAAGTATTGGCGTACAAATCTTAAGACCTGAGAACTGAGGGAACAAGAAGTCTGGACTTGACGACTGATTACCGAAACAAGTAAATGAAAGCGAAGTCGTCTGATTAGTATGGTATAAGGGAAACCTAAGCCATACAAGAACACCAATTAAAATTTGGGCCACGCAGGAAGAAAGCAGATGGAACTGCTGCTGGATAACTGAGGCTCTTTCCTAATGACAGGACCTTAGACCTTATGTTGCCCTCATAATTACCCCGTGAGGTAGGCAAAGCAGGCATTGTATTACACAATCATTAACAAGCAGGACGGGAACGGCCAGGCTTCGCAGCCAGGAGCGATGGCCTGTTTGGCTCCGCCCTCACGGGTTTGGACAGTTACATAATTAACACCCTAACCCTGGGGCTTCCCGCAACCCCCGGAGGGGCTGAAGTCACTGGCCTCCCGACCGGAACCGGACCTCAGAAGAACCACGGCGGTTGGTTAACCCAGGAAAATTCCTGCGCGGGGCGTGGACTGAGCAGTCACTGAGTATTATGCAAATTGTGCGAGCTCGTGGGAAAAGCGATTGGTCGGTCCGGGGAGAGAGGTGTGTCCTGGCCGGCTTGCATTTCCTCCGATTGGCCGATAGGCTGACGGGAACGTTTACAGTCAGCCCTACGTAGAGTGAGCGTGTGTCGGCGACGTGCAACCCGGAAGGGCAGAAGGGGCGTGTCAGGCTGCGGCAGGGGACCAGCCGATTGGCTGGGAGGGAAAGGAGCCGGGCTGCCGGCCCGAACAGAGGGCGGTGCTGCAAGGCTAGTCTGGGAGGTGACGACCGGCTTCGGAGCGTCTATCATGGCAGCTCGGACTGGTCGCACGGCGTTGAGAAGGGTGTTCTCGGGATGCCTTCCGAAGTCGGCGACAGCGGCCTGCGCCCCCGCTCGGGCGCAAGCGCCCGTGCGGAATGGCAGGTAATCAACAGCGGGGGCTCTGCGACGAGAGTAGTTTTACATTTTGGGTGCCAAGTTGGAGGACCGGAAGGATTTGGGGGTGAGGCAGAGCCGGACTCGGTGCATTTCCGTGTCTTTAGAGGAGAAAGCTCTTTTGCGTTTGGCATCGGAGGGACTCAAGAGCGGCGCGCATCCCCCTGGGCCCAAGGCTGTGTTCGTGCCTCGTTTCGCTCTTGAGAGGCGGTGAAATCATCGGCGAAGCGACTTTGGAAGTAGTTTGGCCATTGGTGCCTTGGGGCTCTTCCGGTCTCCTCCCCTGTGGCCTTTTGCTACTGCTGTTGGAAAGTGTTAGCTTTGGGCGGAAGGGTTGCCGGCTGCTGGTTGTATGGTAGCTTGTGGTTTGGCGGGAGCTGCCTTCTCCGATTCCTTCTACCTGCCGGATGGTCAGATGCGTTTTCCCAATTTCTGAAAGAGTGCTTTGCCCTCGCCATTTAGTGTTTACAAAACTAAATATAGCCAACATAAGGGACCTGAAGTTTTTCACTCTGCTGTAACTTACAGGTCCTGTAACCTTGAACCGTAGTCTGCTTTCGATTTTCCTCGTTGGTTCAGTTTTTTGGTAGGTGGGGGTGGAGATGGAGGTCGGGACATGGATACCATACTTATACGACTTAGTTTCCTTTTATTAATAACATTGTAATGTTCTTGAAAATTAAAGTTAGTGTGTTTAAAATGAATTCAGGTGTACAAAGTACGAGGTGGGGAGAGAAAACACAAATCTAGTTGAGCCCCAGGACATTTAGATTAAATTAAGATCCAACCCTACGGTAAACGAGGAAATAATTTTTTTTAAAAAAGATTCAATTAAGAATTTTTAAAAACACCAACAACCTTACCAAATCCAAATCCCTTTAGACAAATGTTGGATGAGACAAATAAAATCATAAAATTACTCATGCTTTAGAAAGTAACTTCAAAAAGTAAATTTCAAGCAGAATAACCCCGTCATACTTCAGATCTGTTTGTATTACTCTTATAAAATGTTGTATTGCAAATAAACAACACTTGCTTTTGAGAAAAATACAGTTGCTTTAGTGATCAAATTGAGGCTTTCCAAGATAAATACTGTTTATGATAATGAGGGCGGCAGTTTGAGTTAATTTCCAGTGTTAGTCATCAGATTCTGACCTTTATTATACTTAAGTATTTGAGAGAGTAGTACTGGAAGACGAGTGACAAAAAAGCTGTTTTCCATGTGGTCCAGTGGTCCAGTATTCATTTCATGGCTTAACTGTATATAAGAATGTGTGTCTCCTCATATCGTAGTTTAAGACATAGTATTCCTGGAAGTGCATGAAAATAGATGTGCTGTCCAGGGCACTGTAACTATAGCATGCAAATTGATCAGAAAATGTCCTGTTAGTTTGCTTTAAACACAGGTGTTTTCCTTAGGATTGTAATCAGATTGTGTAAGGGCATTTTTTTGGGTAGGCTGGGAGGCAATACATGAACCTGGTAGAAAGGTTCATGTATTGACTCCCACTAAACACATGAACCTTTATATATAGTAAAAAGTCAACCAGGTACCCAGTTCACCTCTTTGGAAGCAAAGATCTCATCTTTTCAAGTAAAGGTTTCAGCACTATTCACAGTAGCCAAGATACGGAATCAACGCAGGTGTCCAACAACAGATGAATGGGACTGGGCGCAGTGGCTCACGCCTGTAATTCCAACACTTTGGGAGGCTGAGGCAGGAAGATTGCCTGAGCTCATGAAACCAGCCTGGACAACATGGCAAAACCTTGTCTCTACCAAAAAAAAAGAGGAAAAAGAAGTGTGTGTGTGTATACACATACATATATACAGAAAAATTAGCTGGCTGTGTGGGGCAAGCTTGTGGTTCCAGCTGCTCAGGAGGCTGAGATGGGAGCATCACTTGAACCCAGGAGGTTGAGGCTGCAGTAAGCCTTGTTTGGGCCACTGCACTCATTACTGGGCAACAGAGCCAGACCCTGTCTCAAAAAACAAACAAGGTCAGACACAGTGGCTCATGCCTGTAATCCCAACACTTTGGGAGGCTGAGGCAGGAGGATCACATGATATCAGGAGTTTGAGACTAGCCTGGACAACATAGTGAGACCTCTTTTCTACAAATAAGTAAAAAATTGGCAGGGCTTGGTGGTGCATGCCTGTGGTCCCAGCTAATTGGGACCTGAGATGGGAGAATTGCTTGAGCCCAGGTAGTGGCTGAGGTGTGTCGTGACTGTGCCACTGCACTCCAGCCTGGGTGATGGAGTGGGACCCTGACTCAAACACAGCAACAACAACAAAACAGAAGAATGGATAAAGAAAATGCAGTGTATATATTAATACACAATGGGAATACTATTCAGCCATAAAAAGAGAATGAAATCCTGTCGTTTGCAGCAACGTGGATGGACTTGGAGGACATTATGTTAAGTGAAATAAGCCAGGAACAGAAACTTACACATGACAAGTTCTCTCTCATATGTGGAAGCTAAAAGAACTTGATCTCAGACAGGCACGGTAGCTCATGGCTGTAATTGCAGCACTTTGGGAGGCCAAGGCAGGCAGATCACAAGGTGAAGAGATCGAGACCATCCTGGCCAACATGGTGAAACCCCGTTTCAAAAAAAAAAAAGAAACCCCGTCTCTGCTAAAAATACAAAAATTAGCTGGGTGTGGTTGCAGGCGCCTGTAGTGGTAGCTACTTGGGAGGTTGAGGCCTGAGAATCGCTTGAACTGGAAGGCAGAGGTTGTGGTGAGCCGAGATAGCACCACTGCACTCTAGCCTGGCGACAGAGCGGGACTCCATCTCAAAAAAAAAAAAAAAAAAAAAGTTGATCTCATGGAAGTAAAAAGTAGAACAGAGGATACTAAAGATTGGGATAGCTGGGAGAAAGGAAGGGATAGGGAGAGATTTGTTAAAGGATACAAAATTAATGCTAGCTAGGAGGAATACATTTCTAGTGGTCTATACCCACGGTTCCCAACCTTTTTGGCACCAGAAACCAGTTTTGTGGAACCCAGTTTCTCCACAAATGAGGTTGGTGGTGGGGGATGGTTTCGGGATGAAAGTGTTTCACCTCAGATCATCAGGCATTAGTTAGATTCTCATAAGGAGCAATCAACATAGATTCCTCACATGTGCAGTTCACCATAGAGTTCCTGCTCCTATGAGAATCTGATGCCACCGCTGATCTGACAGGAGGTGGAACTCGGACGGTAACACTCACCTCCTGCTGTGCAGCCTGGTTCCTAACAGGCTACGGACAGGTACCAGTCCATGGCCTGGGTGTTGGGGACCCGTCTTCTATACCACTGTAGGATGACTATACTTAGCAATAATACATAGTTTTAAATAGGTAAAAGGAGGATATTGAATGTTCCTAATGCAAATAAATGATGAATGTTTGAGATGATGGATGTGTTAATTACCCTGATTGATCACTATACATTGTATGTATCGAAACATAGAATTATGCTCTTACCACTATTAGAAAATCAGCTACTACTTGTGGTGTCCCAGAAAATTTAGAATTCACAAAGCCATCTTGCTTTTTTATATTTTCATTCATAAAGTGTTATTTAGAGCTGAATATATAAGAATCTTAGAATCTTAAAAGGTCCTAATAAGTTCACCCATATACAGTTTATGTTTCTTTTCCATTACACTGTTTTTTTTTTTTTTTTGAGACGGGGAGTCTTGCTCTGTTGCCCAGACTGGAGTGCAATGGCGCCGTCTCGGCTCACTGCAGCCTTCGTGTCCCAGGGTCAAGCATTTCCCCTGCCTCAGCCTCCTGAGTAGCTGGGATTACAGGCACATGCCACCATGCCCAGCTAATTTTTGTATTTTTAGTAGAGGCAGGGTTTCATCATGTTGGCCAGGCTGGTCTCGAGCTCCTGACTTCCGTTGATCCACCTGCCTTGGCCTCCCAAAGTGCTGAAATTACAGGCGTGAGCCCCCTCACCTAGCCTCCATTACATTGTAACAGATAGTCTTAGTATTTAGCTTAAGCACATTCATTGACCTCTATTTCATTTTCTCTGTAATAAGCCTGTTCAATTTTTATAAACAGCTCTAAAGTGCTTTATTGTATTATAGAGCCCAAATTTGTCTCCCTGTAGTTGAGGTTTTGTTTTATACTTTGGGGTCATATTTTCTTTTTTTTGAAATGGAGTCTCACTCTGTTCCCCAGGCTGGAGTGCAGTGGCACGATCTTGGCTCACTGCAAGCTCCGCCACCCGGGTTCACGCAATTCTCCTGCCTCAGCCTCCCAAGTAGCTGGGACTACAGGCGCCCCCCACCGGGCAGAGCTAATTTTTTGTGTTTTTTCAGTAGAGACGGGGTTTCACCGTGGTCTCGATCTCCTGACCTCGTGATCCACCTGCCTTGACTCCCAAAGTGCTGAGATTATAGGCGTGAGCCACTGCATCCGTCCTGGGGTCGTATTTTCTTTTTCTTTTTCTTTTTTTGAGACAGAGAGTCGCTGTCGCCCAGGCTGGAGTGCAGTGGTGCGATCCACTTCATTTACATATATATGTATGTATATATGTGTATGTATTCATATATATAAATAAATGGAATGAGGCATTAAATGCTGCTAATGCCTATGTGTATTGGTATATACATATACACACACACAGTTATCATGTATGTACATCTTTTCTCTCTTTGCATGGCTAACTCCTTATCCCCTATGTCTCAACTGAAATCTTTTAAGGGATTAGTAGGTCACCCTGTCTAAAGGAGGTCCTAATTACACCTCCCCCCTCCCCCCATTTCTTTTTCAGCAGTTTTTTGAGTCAGTCTTCACCTAGAATATAATATTCATAAGGCTTATGTTTGTTCTATTCACCATTACATCCTTAGTACCTAGCACAGTCTTAACTTAGAATAGGGGCTCAGTAAATATGTGGATAATTTAAATTGAATTATCCTGGCCAGCAATGACTATTAGTGTCAAATAGTTATGTAATAATATTTTTTCTTGTCTTTTTTTTATTTTTTATTTTTTGAGATGGAGTCTCACTCTGTCTCCCAGGCTGGAGTGTGGTGGCACAATTTCGGCTCACTGCAACTTCTGCCTCCCAGGCTCAGGCAATTCTCCTGCCTCAGCCTCCCGAGTAACTGGGACTACAGGCACCTACCACCACACTCAGCTAATTTTTTGTATTTTTAGTAGAGACAGCGTTTCACCATGTTAGCCAGGCTGGTCTTGAACTCCTGACCTCATGATCCACCCGCCTCGGCCTCCCAAAGTGCTGGGATTACAGGCATGAACCACCTCCCCCAGCCAGTTACATAATAATCTTATTAAGGAAAGTTGAAAATATTTAGGTGAACAAGCATATATCAAACATTTGTATATAGAAGTACCTCAAACAATAACTTTCTAGTTAACTAGACATATTTTTACATATATGCATTGAAATGGAGACTGCGAGGTAAAGGAGAACACAGCAACAGTTGGTTTTTATCTGCTTTGTTTTTGCTTTTGTTGAGACAGAGTCTCACCCCGTCACCAGGCTGCCGTGCTGTGGTGTATTCATAGCTCATTGCAACCTCAAACTGCTGTATTCAAGCGATCCTGCTGCCTCAGGTTCCTGAGTAACGGGAACTACAGGCACATGCCACCATAGCCGGCTAATTTTTAAGGGTTTTTTTGTAGAGACAGGGTCACCATGTTGCCCAGGCTGGTCACAAACTCCTGGCCTCAAGGGATTCTCATGCATCTGCCTCCCAAAGCAGTGGAATTACAGGTTTGACCCACCATGTTTGGCATCAGTACTGACAGGACCACCAGATCTCTGCCAAGAGATTTGAGACCTAATTTTAAGTCTCATTGGAGTGGATCAAGAATTAAGAAACACCTGTGGATCCAGCTGGGAAAACAACGTAGGTAGACAACACAAATTGGAAAATAGATTTGGGTATCTAGCAAAGCTTATGGCAAGAATAAGTTGTAACACATGACTACAGAGTGAAAGCCAACTTTCTGGGAGAGATACATTTTATGCCAGAAGCTTCTAACCTAACTAAGCAATTATTTTTAGTTTTTTAACAGTGTTTAAGAAGCTGTACTTTTTCTTTTTGTATGTGTGTGTATTTTTTCAGGAACGTTCTGAAGTTGCAAAGCCTTCCAAAGTGTGATAATTACTTTATAATCTCTATAATTTGTGCTTCCTCTTAATTTTTACTGTCACTCTAAATCAGGTGATTTTTGTCTTTTCAGATATTTAGCTTCCTGTGGCATACTGATGAGCAGAACTCTTCCACTACATACCTCAATTTTGTCTAAGGAGATATGTGTACGAACTTTCTTCAAAATCACTACACCATTAATAAACAAAAGGAAAGAATATTCAGAGAGAAGAATTTTAGGGTTTGTATATAACAAGAATTCTAACTAAAAGACCATGTTCACAATTTTCTGTGGGGGTATCGTGCCTCTTTCTGGATTATCTTCTTACAGACTAAGCTCTTTTTTCTAGGTTGGCTTTTTTCTTTTTTTCTTTTGAGGTGGAGTCTCACACTTGAGTGCAGTGGCGCAATCTTGGGTCACTGCAACCTCCACCTCCCGGGTTCAAGCAATTCTCCTGCCTCAGCCTCCCAAGTCGCAGGCACATGCCACCATGCCCAGCTGTTTTTGTATTTTTAGTAGAGACAGGGTTTAACTATGTTGGCCAGGCTGGTCTCGACCTCCTGACCTTGTGATCCGCGTGTGGCCTCCCAAAGTGCTGGGATTACAGACATGAGCCACCGCTTCTGACCTAGGTTGACCTTTTTCATAGCCCTTGCTATTTTATAAATATTTGTTGAATGAATATAATTATATGGTAAGTCTTTAGTATAGACTTAAATCTTTGACATGTAAAGAAAATTATGACCTACATTTTTTGTACATTGTTCTTTTCTATATTAGCAACATTACTGATACATTGGGCCATATGTTTACATAGCTTCATATATAGATGTACATAGATAAGTACATACATACTAAGGCTTCTCATCTAGAACCTTTGGTAAACATTTTCTGTAAAGGGGCAGATAGTAACTATGTTAAGTTTTGTGGGCCATAGGGACTGCTCAACTCCTTCATTGTAGTCCAAAGGCAGACATAGATAATATGTAAATAAATGGGTGTGGCCACATTCCAGTAAAATTTTATTTACAAAAACAGGTGATGGGCCAGGTGTGGCCCCGATATAGGCGTAAATAGAGCAGATGGTAAAGACACTACAGTTCTGCTAAACCGGTAATATACCATCCCTCCATAGGGGAATTTCTACAAATGGCTCTTAATTCCTCCTAACTGGCCATGAAGCTTTGTGAAAGTGCATTTTGTTAATTTTACTCATTTGCTTTTGTTCTCCCTATTTTTCTGTAGTAAAAGACTTAACAGCATTGTTCACTAAGTTTACCTTTATTACTAGCTAGTCTCTGTATTAGTTAAGGTAATGCTAACAGCCATATAGATAATACCCAAGAGTTCATTTTTTTCTCATGTAGAGTTCAAATGGGTGTGTCGTCTACTCTAGTCCAAGTAGTGACTCAGAAACCTAGGCTACATCCAACTTTTGACCTCTGTAATTACTTAGTCTTCACAGTGTTAATCACATTGGTCTGGAGGTGACGCACAACACCTCCTCCCAGACATTACTGGCAACAGCTAATTGTGACCCCATCTAAACGCAGTGGGAATGAGGACTGGGAATTGTTGCTTCTGATGGGCAGGTACTTCCTAGCAACAGCACCACGTAAAAGGAGTGCAGATCTTTGGATGGACATCATTGCCATAGGTGTTACCTGTAGAGAGAGGTGTACAGTGTCTCACTATAGCCCAGGGACCTGTAGCCAGAGAGAGAGAGAGAGGTGTGGTGTACAGAGTCTCACTCTGTAGCCCAGACCATGGCATGATCTTCGCTCACTGCAACCTCTGTCTCCTGGGTTTAAGCAAATCTCATGTCTCAGCCTCCCGAGTAGCTGGGATTACAAGCATGTGCCACCACACCTGGCTGAGTTTTGTATTTTTATTAGAGATGGGGTTTTACCATGTCGGCCAGGCTGGTCTCAAACTCCTGACCTCAAGTGATCTGCCCACCTCAGCTTCCCAAAGTGCTGGGATTACAAGCATGAGCCACCACGCCTGGCCATACTCTCAGTTTTTAAATGCTGGCTACTAAAAATTTAAAAACTACCTCTTTAGGCTGAACATGGTGGCTCATGCCTGTAATCCCAGCACTTTGGGAGGCTGAGGAGGGTGGTTCAGCAGGTCAGGAGATCGAGACCATCCTGGCTAACACAGTGAAACCCCGTCTCTATTAAAAATACGAAAAATTAGCTGACCGTGGTGGCACGTGCCTGTAGTCCCAGCTACTCAGGAGAGGCAGGATAATCACTTGAACCTGGGAGGTAGAGGTTGCAGTGAGCAGAGATCATACCACTGCACTCTAGCCTGGGTAACAGATTGAGACTCCATCTCAAAAAAAAAAACAAAAAAAACTGCCTTTTTATATCACATTCAACTTGTGAGATGCCAAATTGTGATCTCTGCCATACCCTATATATATTTATTTAGAGACCCTTCTATTTTCTGTGCTGCTTTGAAGTCATTAATTCCAGAATGTGGTTCAACATACGTGTTGAATGATTTATTTATCATACACAGTAAGTTTTATACATATTCACTTTGAAGTATGTGTATATTATATAACTGGATAGAGTTAATACTTCTTTTTATTTTTATTTTTTAAAGATATTCAATGCAGGAAATGTATGATGTAGTATCGGGAATGGAGGATTACAAGCATTTTGTTCCTTGGTGCAAAAAATCAGATGTTATATCAAAGAGATCTGGATATTGTAAAACACGATTAGAAATTGGATTTCCACCTGTGTTGGAGCGCTATACATCAGTAGTAACCTTGGTGAAACCTCATTTAGTAAAGGTAACAGTTTTGTTTTTTGTTGTTTTTAAATATTCTTCCATATATTAACTCTGTCAAATGGATTAAAGTGTAATAACCTAAAAAAACTTATTTAACCTAACAGGAGGAGGGTAAAAAAATGTATTACGTTTCCTAACTGTGTTACTTTATACAATATTAGCATTCTTTCCAAATAAAAGTTTGAATATAATATGGGAATGGGAAACTTTTCCCTTTTTTTTCCCTTCTGTTGAGGACTACTGACCCATAGGACAGATCACTTGTACCACCCAAGTGGGAAATGTTTTAATTTAATTTTTCAGCTGTTTTAGAATATGAATTAAATACTTTATTATTGGGGGAAGAGTAAATTTGTTTACTAAATATATAGTTTTTTAAATTAAAGAAGGAATGGTGGGGAAGAAGTAAGGAACAAAATTAAAGCGGTGAGAGGATAAACAAAGGTAGAAAAGATACAGGCATGGCACTGGGGCTCACCCCTTTAATCCCAGCACTTTGGGAGGCCAAGGCAGGCGGATCACAAGGTCAGGAGTTGGAGACTAGCCTGACCAACATGGTGAAACCCCGTCTGTACTAAAAATACAAAAATTAGCCGGGCATGGTGGCACGTGCCTGTAGTCCCAGCTACTCAGGAGGCTGAGGCAGGAGAATCACTTGAACCCAGAGGCAGAGGTTGTAGCATGCGGAGATAGCGCCACTGCACTGCAGCCTGGGCAACACAGCGAGACTCTGTCTCAAAAACAAAACAAAAAAAACAAAGATAAATATGTCAGGAGGCTGAGATCAGAACCCAAGAAGTTGAGGCTAGAGAGAGCTGTGATTAAGCCACTGCACTTCAGCCTGGGCAACAGAGTGAGACCCTGTCTCAAAAAAAATTAAATAAAAATGGAAAGAAAAAATATAAAAATATTGGGGGGTGCACAGTGGCTCACACCTGTAATCCCAGCACTTTGGGAGGCCAAGGTGAATGGATCACCTGAGGTCAGGAGTTCGAGACCAGCCTGGCCAACATGGTGAAACCCCATCTCTACTAAAAATACAAAAAAATTAGCCGATGTGGTGGCAAGCTGCTGTAATTTCAGCTACTCAAAGCTGAGGCAGGAGAATCACTTGAACCCAGGAGGCAGAGGTTGCAGTGAGCTGAGATCATGCCAGTGCACTCCAGCCTGGACAACAACAATGAAACCCTGTCTCAAAAAAAAAAAAAATATATATATATATATATATATATATAAACATTATTGAGATTATCCTGCCAAGTACCAGGTACTGAAATGCCAACTCCTCTTACATTATATTAATCATCTTATGCTTGTCAGAGGTGGATACACATATAGAAAAGGGTACCAGCCTTAAAAACAAAAAGGCAGAATTCCATGCAATAATGCATATTTCTTTTGCATTCCTATTTTGTAGTGGCCAAAGATTTTTAAAACTGAGTTAATTTTGCCCACAGGATTTAATGATGATATCATTTCTTGGTAACTGGCCAGAGCCAAATACCTTAGTCAGCTCTTTGTTAGGCATTGAAGGGGGTGCAGCTCCCAGATGTGCTCTTTCTGGTGCAGCTAGAAAGAGAAAGAGAACACTGTCACTGTTCAATGAAGCTAAGACCCTATCTGCCCTATTCTTACCCTCAAAACTTGAATTCCACTTGAAATGTTGTGGACTAGGATTTTGCTATTATTGCAGATGTTTTCACCTGCTTGCCTCATTGTTTCAGAGTGTTTAAACTACTGTCTCTCATAATAGCTAACATTTATTGAGCCCATTTTACTGCTTTACTTGAATTACTCAAATTTTCACAACAGCCCTTTGAGGTTCAAGGGTTATTATTTATTTTAGAGTTGAGCGAACTAAGGCTTAGAAGAGATAGAAAACTTTTCCAGTGTCACAGAGCCAAGACTCCAGCTGTCTGACACCAATGAATATTTCTATAACCTTAATTTTTTTTTTTTTCTGTTTCCTGAGCTCAATTTACCATTCAGTCCCTTAGAACTTAAATCTTTTTTTGTGTGTGTGATGGAGTCTCACTGGGTCACCCATGCTGGAATGCAGTGGCACCTCCAGGGGCGCGATCTTGGCTCACTGCAAGCGCTGCCTCCCAGGTTCACACCATTCTCCTGCCTCAACCTCCCGAGTAGCTGGGACTTCAGGCTCCCGCCACCAAGCCCGGCTAATTTTTTGTGTTTTTAGTAGAGATGAGGTTTCACCGTGTTAACCAGGATAGTCTCGATCTCCTGACCTCGTGGTCTGCCCGCCTCAGCCTCCCAAAGTGCTGGGATTATAGGCATGAACCACTGCGCCTGTCCAGAACTTAAATCTTAGTATATATATTATGCTGCTTCTAACTAAAAGAACTCTAAATAAATCTCGTTTCTTCCTCACTCTCTGCCTTTCTTCCGTTCCGAACCTGCTGCCTTTTTTTTTTTTTTCTGAGACAGTTGCTCTGTTGCCCAGGCTGCAGTACAGTAGCACGATCACAGCTCATTGCAACCTCTGCCTCCTGGGTTCAAGTGATTCTCCTGCCTCAGCCTCCCAAGTAACTGGGATTATAGGCGTGTGCCACCATGCTTAGCTAATTTTTTTTGTATTTTTAGTGGAGACGTGGTTTCTCCATGTTGGCCACACTGGTCTTGAACTCCTGACCTCAGGCGATCTGTCCGCCTTGGCCTCCCAAAGTGCTGGGATTATAGCCGTGAGCCACCAGGCCCAGCCTCTCCCCCCTGCCTTCTTACAACCTACAGGATAAGCTAGGTTTGGTAGCATGCACCTGTAATCCCAGCTACTCAGGAGGCTGCAGCAGAAGGATTGCTTAAGCTCAGGAGTTTGAGGTTGTAATGTACAGTGATCATGCCTGTGAATAGCTACTGCATTCCAGCCTGGGCAACGTAGCAAGTAAGTCTCCATCTCTAAAAAACAAACAGGCTGGATGAGGTGACTAATACACATAATCCCAGCACTTTGGGAGGCTGAGGCCGAGGCCGAGGCCGAGATGAGTGGATCACCTGAGGTCAGGAGTTTGAGATCATCCTGGCTAACGTGGTGAAACCCCATCTCTACTAAAAATACAAAACTTAGCCAGGCATGGTGGCGGGTGCCTATAATCCCAGCTACTTGGGAGGCTGAGGCAGGAGAATCACTTGAACCCAGGAGGCAGAGGTTGCAGTGAGCCGAGATCGCGCCATTGCACTCCAGCCTGGGCAATGAGCGAAATTCCATCTTAAAACAAACAAACACAAAACAAAAACAAAACCACACAGGATGAAGTAAATCTCTTTATCATTGTACATTGACCCATTTACTTCCCTGCTCCCTCGTCCCACGTAATACTATACTTAATGTTCAGCTAATACCGTGTGTCTTAAAAGTTCGTGAATGCACAGTGCGGTACTATTCCACAGCCATGTGCCTTTGTATCTTGCTTATTCTTCTGTCTGTAATGCACTTACCTTCTTGATATTCCTTCAAATTCTGACCATCTGGGGTCATTTTCTCTCCTTTCATATTGATTAAGTAGCACTACCTTGGTGATTCTTCGGTGCTTTATTCATGCTTTCTCTTACCACTCTGTGATATATTTCTTCAGCAGGATTTCTCCTTGACAAGACTGTGGTACTTGAGGGAAGGAGCCCCTGTCTTTTTCATCTCTGTATCCTCAACAGCAATACTGTAATGACGGGAGTCATGAGGGCTCCATACTTATGAAGCTTTCACTACCTGTATTCTTGGATTATTGCAGATTCAGAGACATTCATGATAATCTTAGAATAACTTTCAGCACAGCTAAGGGGGGATAAACTGTATTAGGAAAAAAAGTAGTCTTCATAATAACCTGCATTAGATGATCATAGCTATCTCAATTTTATGAAGCTTAAGGAGATTAAGAACCTTGGGCAAATTCACACTGGCATGTGTCTGACTCCAAAACTATTTTTTCTTTTTTTTTTTCCTACTCTCCTTCCCATTTTTTCATTATAAGCTGCCTCACATAATAATGCTAGTTTGTTTTTTAAAGACATATTTGAGAATATATGCTCAACTTTCAGTTGTTCCTGGGTTCAGTTTCCAGAATTTTTTTTTTTTTTTTTTTTTTTTGAGATCGAGTGTCACTCTTGTTGCCCAGGCTGGAGTGTAATGGCATGATCTCGGTTCACCGCATCCTCTGCCTCCTGGGTTCAAGCAGTTCTCCTGCCTCAGCCTCCTGAGTAGCTGGGATCACAGGCACGCACCACCAGACTGAGCTAATTTTTGTATTTTTAGTAGAAACGGGATTTCACCATGTTGGCCAGGCTGGTCTCAAACTCCTGACCTCAGGTGGTCTGCCTGCCTCAGCATCCCAAAATACTGGGATTACAGGCGTGAGCCACCATGCCTGGCCTAGGTTCTGGATTTTATTTATTTATTTATTTATTTATTTATTTATTTATTTATTGAGACAGAGTTTCGCTCTTGTTGGCCATGTTTTGGATTTGGTTGGTTGATTGATTGATTGAGATGGAGTTTTGCTCTTGTTGCCCAGGCTGGAGTACAATGGCACAATCTCGGCTCAGCACAACCTCCGCCTTCTGGGTTCAAGCGATTCTCCTGCCTCAGCCTCCTGAGTAGCTGGGATTACAGCCATGCGCCACCACGCCCAGCTAATTTTGTATTTTTAGTAGAGACGGGGTTTCTCCATGTTGGTCGGACTGGTCTCGAACTCCCAACTTCAGGTGATCCACCTGCCTTGGCCTCCCAGAGTGCTGGGATTACAGGCATAAGTCACCATGCCCTGCCAGGTTCTGGATTTTAATACCCAATAGACAACACAGTAAAAATAATTATTGTTATTTTTTACCCAATACAGTAAAAATTATTATAAGGGAAGAACAGAAGCCATGTGACAGTTCTGCGAATTATTAGCTGACCAAAACATGCCTGTCACTTAATATGTCAGTAATTCTAGTCTACAGTAATCTTTAATGGCCAGAAACCCTTGAACATTTTCAGAGAGGCAACAGTTCAATGACTTTTACTGCCTGCTTCATGATACAAACATTTTATATGGATTAGTTTATATAATGGTCTGGATCAGTTGTCTCAGAACAGTCAGTAGTGGGTCATCATAGTGACAACTTCTACTGTGCAGTATCTCTGCTCTTAGAAATGAGGTCTTTGGCAAACTGTTCCTATCAAAACATAACAGTAAAAATCTGTGCATCCTTGGACTAGATAATTGAAGTGAGTGAAATACTGCCAGATTTTGTATAAAAGTAGTCAGAGGAGGCCGGGTGCGGTGGCTCATGCCTGTAATTCCAGCACTTTGGGAGGCCGAGGCTGGGGGGGTGGGGGGGTGGATCATGTGGTCAGGAGATGGAGACCATCCTGGCTAACATAGTGAAATCCCGTCTCTACTAAAAATACAAAAAAAAATTAGCCAGGTGTGGTGGTGGATGTCTGTGGTCCCAGCTTCTCAGGAGGCTGAGGCAGGAGAATGGCATGGACCCGGGAGGCGGAGCTTACAGTGAGCCGAGATCCCGCCACTGCACTCCAGCCTGGGTGACAGAGTGAGACTCCGTCTCAGAAAAAAAAAAAAAAAAAAGTAGAGGAACTGACTCCCAAACCTGTTTATCCTTTACTCCCAAAACCTGTTGATCCTTTAGTGTTAAATTTCCTATAAGCTTCTTAAATGATTGTAAAGAAAGGCAGAATGTATTATCCTAAAATTGGGCAACTGAAATAACAAGATTTTATTATAGACTCTTGATGCTCTTAAAAATTACTTGTGCACTTCAGGAATGCTCTGGGTTATTTGTGCAGGTGAGGTGGCTCATGCCTGCTGTAATCCCAGCACTTTGGGAGGCCAAGGCAGGAGGTTCACTTGAGCCCCAGAGTTCATTACCAGCCTGGGCAACATAGGGAGAACACAGCTCTACAAAAAGTAAAAAAAATTAGCTGAGTGTGGTGTCACACGCCTGTGGTCCCAGCTACTTGGGAGGCTGAGGTGGGAAAAAGTAAAAATAAAAAGCTGAGCGTCACTCAGGGTCATAACCAGCATCGTCAGTCCTAACAATGAACTAGTAACTATGGTTCTGGTTACCATTTTCACATTGCAGATGGCAACTCTTTCATGGATCTCAATAAATTTTTATTTATTTATTTATTTATTTTTAAGACAGTCTTATTTTTAAGACTGCCACCCAAGCTGGAGTTCAGTGATGTAATTATAGCTCACTGCTGCCTCAGTCTCCTGGGCTCAAGCAGTCCCCTCACCTCAGCCTCCTGGGTACTTGGGACTACTGGCATGCATCACTACACCTGGCTAATTTTTAAATTTTTTCGGAGAGACAGGGAATCTCATTTTGTTGCCCAGGCTGGAGTGCGGTGGCATAATCATAGCTTACTGCAGCCTCGAACTCCTGGGCTCAAGTGCTTCCCCCCACCTTGGCCTCCGAAAGTGATGGGATTACAGGTGTGAGCCACCACATCCAGCCACAATAAGTATTTTTTTAATGATACAAAATAGGAATTACCAAGATGCACTGCACATAGTATGGTTAAGTATTGTGATTGTGAGCCTACTGAATATAAAATATACATGTGCATTGGAAAAATCAGAAAGAAATGGATCAGTTCTAAGGGCCAGGACTACACAGTTAGGAAAACTAGATAGAGGCCTCTAGGAATAAGGAGCAAAGAGTGAAGGAAAGACTATATGTGATTAATAAGAGAAGTCTTTGAGTAGGAGATAAATGTGTACCAGGTACCTTATTAACATTTCAGCGATCTCATGATAAAAGTAGGTATTATTTTGCAGATTAAGGAAATAGGGTATGGGGATTTAACTTGTTCACGATCACTTATATGTAGCAGAGCTGAAAATAAGCTTCCAAGAAGCTCCCTTTTTTGCTGCAAGAGGAAGGAAAGCTAAGTAGCAAAGCAGGTGTTAGCAATGGAAGAGAAAACAACTGGCAATCTTGGGGATCCCTGCAGAAAAAAAAAAAAAGCTAATATTGGCAAGACGGCAAGACATTACTTCCTAATACCAAGCTAAAAATTAGATCTCTTTATCTGTGGTCTGACCTATAAAAATTATTACGAAAGAAATCAGCCTCAATCATAGTAGATTCTTAGATTCTGGCCAGTAGCAAAGGTATTTAACTGTGGTTTTATTTTTTCATTTTGTTCTAGGCATCTTGTACTGATGGGAGACTTTTCAATCATTTGGAGACTGTTTGGCGTTTTAGCCCAGGTCTTCCTGGCTACCCAAGAACTTGTACCTTGGATTTTTCAGTAAGTCTCATAAAGCCTTTGATTTGTTTCACTAATAAGGTAAAATTGGTAAAAAGTAATCATTTTTTAGAACACAGAGGCCGTAATTATATTGAAGACCTTTTTCTGCATAAATGCTAATGAACATTTCTTTTTTATTCTATTTCTTGCAACCTTGAATATTTCTTCATTCTCTACTTTCTATTTTTTACAAATCTGTAGACTATAAGACACATGCCGTGACTTTTTGACCAGCTTAATAACAGTTTTGAACTTAATAGTTTTAAAATTAACATCAAATGAAAGAACACATTGCATGTAAGATGCAGAAACAGGCTAAGTGCAGTAGCCCATGTCTGGAATCCCAGCACTTTGGGAGGCTGAGACAGGTGGATCACTTGAGGCCAAGAGTTTGAGACCAGCCTGGGGAACATAGCAAGACTTTGTCTCTGCTGAAAATAAAAGTATTAGCTGGGCGGGGCGTCTCACGCCTGTAATCCTAGCACTTTGGGAGGCTGAGGCAAGCGGATTACCTGAGATCAGGAATTCGAGACCAGCCTGACCAATATGATGCAACCCTAGTAAAAATACAAAAATTAGCCAGGCGTGGTGGCATGCGCCTATAATCCCAGCTACTTGGGAGGCTGAGACAGGAGAATCACTTGAACCCGGGAGGCAGAGGTTGCAGTGAGCTGAGGTTGTGCCATTGCACTCTAGCCTGGGCAACAAGAGCGAAACTGCCTCCAAACAAATAAAAATAAAAATAAAATTATCCCTGTGTAGTGGTGCCCACCAGTAGTCCTAGCTGCTGAGAAGTCTAACGAGCAGATCGCTTGAGTCCAAGTGTTCGAGCTTGCAGTGAACTATGATCACATCACTGCATTCCATCCTGGGCAACAGAGTGAGACCTTGTCTCAAAAATACTAAATTTAAAAATAAAAGATGCAGAAATAAGGTAATAGGTTTTTTTCATTTTTTTGAATCTAGAGTCTGGTTTCTGGTTTTTTTTTTTTTTTTTTCCTCAGATGGGGCCTTACTCTGTCACCCAGGTTGGAGTGCAGTGCTGTGATATTTACTCACTGCAGCCTCTGCTTCCCTGGCTCACGTGATCCTCCCACCTCAGCCTCCCAAGTAGCTGGGACTGCAGGAATGCGCCACCACACACACTTATTTTGTATTTTATGTAGGGACGGGGTTTCGCCATGTTTCCCAGGCTGGTATCGAACTCCTGGGCTCAGGAGATCCGCCTACCTCGGCCTCCCAAAGTGCTGGAATTACAGTCATGAGCCACCGCACCCAGCCTAGTAACTTTTTTTTTCATGTAATCTTAGTTATAGCAAACTTAAAGCAAGTTGTGGTTTTTCTTTGCCAACAGGTAATATGGGAGTTGTTCTCTGTACATGCAACTCAGGCATTGAATTTAAGAAATGGTGGCAATTTTGACTAAATTATCGTGTGCTGTTCTCAGCTTTTGAGTAATTTTCATTAAATCATTATAGACATTAATAGGACAATTGGGGTCGAGCACAGTGGCTCACGCCTGTAATCCCAGCACTTTGGGAGGCCGAGGTGGGCAGATCACTTGAGGTCAGGAGTTTGAGACCAGCCTGGCCAACATGGCGAAACCCCATCACTACTAAAAATACAAAAATTAGCCGGTTGTGGTGGTGCATGCCTGTAGTCCTAGCTACTTGAGAGACTGAAGCAGGAGAATCACTTGAACCCAGGAAGCAGATGTTGCAGTGATCTGAGATTGCACCACTGCACTCCAACCTGGGAGACTGGGTGAGACACTGTCTCAAAAGACAGTTCGGAAAATTTGAATAAGGTCTGTATAAATTAGATAATAGCATTATTATCTAGTAGTAGTAACTCCCTCTGTTAATTTTCTGATTTTGAGAATTACAGTATGGTTATTGAAGACATTAAAATAGGGAAATTTGAGTAATGGGTACATGGGAATTCTTTGTATTGTTTTGCAGGTTTTCTTTTACAAAAATGAAGTTATTTCATAATGAAAAGTAAACATTTTAATATTTAGAGGATATTTGGTCCTTAAAACACAGTTCTCAAACCAGTTGTCTTAAATTCTATATGGAACAATGAGAGGGTATAAATAAAGTTCTAAAAGGGTATCCAAGGGAGAGAATACAGTCATGGGTTCTTAGTTTCTGTTTCTGGTTGGGCCAGTAAAGCCTCTTCCTCATCCCTCTTTTCCACTTACCACTAGAGACAGAAACTAAAACCCATGGCTTCAGGCTGTTAAAAGCCTAAAACAAAACAAAACAACAACTACAAAATAAGGTGGATTGGACAAGCTTTTCCAAATCATTGGCTACTTTAAGATTGAACCACATGACCGGGCGTGGTGGCTCATGCCTGTAATCCCAACACTTTGCGAGGCCTAGGTGGGTGGATCACCTGAGGTCAGGAGTTTGAGACCAGCTTGGCCAATGTGGTGAAACCCTGTCTCTACTAAAAATACAAAAATTAACTGGACATGGTGGCGTGTGCCTGTGGTCCCAGCTACTCCGGAGGCTGAGACAGGAGAATTGCTTGAACCTGGAAGGCTGAGGTTCCAGTGAGCCAAGATTGGGCCATTGCCCTCCATCCAGCCTGGGCGACAGAGCAAGGCTCCGTCTCAAGAAAAAAAAAAAAAAATTAAACCACTTATACCATCTGCCCTGTGGATTAGGCACACGTGCATGCACACTTCCAGCCTCCTCTTACTGCTGGTGCTTCTCAATGATACCTGTGAGAAGGATCATTTCCCTTCCTTATTTCCTTTTGTGGGATAGGATGGATCTAAAAGGGGCACATTAATAAGAAGGCATAGTGATTAATGTATTCAGCAAAGGTTTTGTCCAATCTTCTCTTAAGAAACAGACTTTTTCCCTTGAAATAAAATTGGTTGGCCTTGTTTATGTAAGCTTATTATGCCAGCAGTTGTGCTTGTTGCAGTAAAAGAAGATTCCTTCTTTTCGGGGGATGCTAAAAATCCCACCTACATACATCCACACAATTCTGCCTTAGATACTCAGTTCATAGTGTGAACACCACTGTCCTAAGTGGAGATTTATTAAAAAAAAAAAAATTCTGGCTGGGCACAGTGGTTCACGCCTGTAATCCCAACACTTTGGGAGGCTGGGGTGGGCAGATTGCATTAGCCCAGGAGTTTGAGATCAGCCTGGGCAACATGGCAAAACCCCTTCTCTAGCAAAAAAAAGAAAAAAAAAACACACACACAGATTAGCCACGTGTGGTGGCATGTGCCTGTACTACCAGCTACTTGGGAGACAGAGGTGGGAGGATTGCTTGAGCCTAGGAGGTTGAGGCTACAGTGAGCCGCGATTGTGCCACTGCACTCCAGCCTGGGCAACAAAGCGAGAGTCTTTCTCCAGGAAAAAAAAAAGCAAAAAATAATTTTCAATATTTTTCTACAGATTTCTTTTGAATTTCGATCACTTCTACATTCTCAGCTTGCCACATTGTTTTTTGATGAAGTTGTGAAGCAGATGGTAGCTGCCTTTGAAAGAAGAGCATGTAAGCTATATGGTCCAGAAACAAATATACCTCGGGAGTTAATGCTTCATGAAGTCCATCACACATAAAGGCAAAAAAGAACTGGTGTCACCTGCTTCTAACTTTAGTGTGTTCATTTTTAGGACGTATTTTCATGACATGTTTTCAGAAGCCAGAAAGCATTTGTTAAACGCAACTTTGGTTATAAACCTGCACCGTTGAAAATTTGCACATAGAATATAGACTCACTTGTACATAGAATTATTTCTTCAATCAAGTATAATTCAAAATAATATGGACAGTATCATGTTCTGCATTACAATAATGGGATGTCATCACCATTACTAGAATATGGGCGTGATTCTTATGAGCAGAAGTTGAAACTGTAAATTTAAACCTTTTAATTATCACCTTACCTGAAAGAGGTTAGTTAAGATATTCACGCAGTATGTATTATATTAACCATATCACACTTAAGTTATTAAATTCAGACTATTTGTAACTTATTGTTATAGGGCCTACCATATGGCTTAGGATATTTGAGTAATCATATATTTAAAGTAAAAACTTTGGGCTGGGCGCAGTAGCTCACGCCTGTAATTCCAGCACTTTGGGAAGCTGAGGTGGGCAGATTAGTTGGGGTCAGGAGTTTGAGACCAGCCTGGCCACCATAATGAAACCCCATCTCTACTAAAAATACAAAATTAGCTGGGCATAGTGGCACACACCTGTAATTCCAGTTACTTGGGAGGCTGAGGCACAAGAATCGCTTGAACCCGAGAGGTGGAGGTTGCAGTGAGCCAAGATCGCCCTGCTGCACTCCAGCCTGGGCAACAGAGGGAGACTCTGTCTCCAAAAAAAACAAAAAACAAAAACAAAAGCTGTTAGTGAAGGTTCCCTGGGACTTTTGATATTTTAAAAATTGTTCTTATGACTAGTAGATAAATTCAGTGCCATAATGAGGCTAGCTCCCAGATAAACAGTGAATTTTTTTCTTTTTTTTTTTTTGGTGAGTGGTCCAGAGCTTTAAGCTACTTTTCCAGTAGTTTGCCACTTTCTCCGAGGTAGTTTGGCTGCTCTTTCAATTATGCTAATTGTGTGTCAAATTTTGTCTACAACAGTAGGCAACAGATGAAGATAAGTTGGTTGAATGTCTCCAGCACTATGCATCCCTATTTTCTATTTATTGTGTATACTCACTTTCAGTAATGTGTTTCAAACCAGTATTTTTTAAAAAACAAATCAATGTAAGGACTGAAGTTGAAGTAGCAACATAATAAAGTTAATTTGTTTATTTTTTGTACAGTTAGTTTGGTTATTGAAATCTTCCTATATTGTTTCAATGTGTATTTGCATAGACATAGTAAAGTGTTATTATAGCATTTCATGTCTTAAAAATATCTATGAAGATTTCTAAAATATCTATTTCTATGAAGAAACAGACTTTGACAAATATAAGCAAAATTCAATGTTCTTCTAACCAGTCATTGATCTCCTGTCCTCCTTTCACTACATACCAAAAACCCTCTGGCATTAAACTTCCAGTGATAGTGCTATTAACTTTGTTTCCTCAGATCAACAAGGGACCTCAGTAATTAGTTCTCTACATAAGTATGTATATGTATTAATTTGTTTAATAAATCTGTTTTGAGCACCTGCTTTCTCTCAGACACTGGATATAGAGTGATGAAGGATTCATACCAGCCTCTACTCATGAGGAGCCAGGTTGTGCTTTCACACAAGGTAAGCAGTATCTTTCCACTTACAGATGAGGTATTTGCCGAGAGCATAAGTAGTTTGCATATAATTACATACATTTTTTTTTTCTTGAGACAGAGTTTTGCTCTTGTTGCCCAGGCTGGAGTACAATGATGCGATCTCGGCTCACTGCATCCTCTGCTTCCCACGTTCAAGCAGTTCTCCTGCCTCAGCCTTCTGAGTAGCTGGGATTATAGGCATGCACTACCACGCCTGGCTAATTTTGTATTTTTAGTAGAAACGGCGTTTCTCCATGTTGATCAGGCTGGCCTCAAACTCCCGACCTCAGGTGATCTGCCCGCCTCGGCCTTCCTAAGTGCTGGCATTACAGGCGTGAGCCACTGTCCCTAGCCAACGTTGA
This sequence comes from Piliocolobus tephrosceles, assembly GCF_002776525.5. Classification (NCBI taxonomy): domain Eukaryota; kingdom Metazoa; phylum Chordata; class Mammalia; order Primates; family Cercopithecidae; genus Piliocolobus; species Piliocolobus tephrosceles. The sequence goes on from NC_045444.1 coordinate 83,548,313, forward strand.
TTTTTAAATAAGAAAGTTTTTTTTTTGGCTGGGCACGGTATTTTTTGTATTTTTCAGTGGAGAAAGGGTTTCTCCATGTTTTCCAGGCTGATCTCGAACTCCTGACCTTAAATGATCTGCCCACCTTGGCCTCCCAGAGTGTTGGGATTACAGGCGTGAGCTACTGCACCTGGCCACAAAGTTTTTTTAAAATTGCGAAGTCATTTAAAATTTTTTTAAAAATAAGACTCAGACATTTTATTCTCTCCGTGTACTATATTGTCTTTTTTTAAAAAATTATTTGGCCGGGCGCAGTGGCTCAAGCCTGTAATCCCAGCACTTTGGGAGGCCGAGACGGGCGGATCACGAGGTCAGGAGATCGAGACCATCCTGGCTAACACGGTGAAACCCCGTCTCTACTAAAAAATACAAAACACTAGCCGGGCGAGGTGGCGGGCGCCTGTAGTCCCAGCTACTCGGGAGGCTGAGGCAGGAGAATGGCATAAACCCGGGAGGCAGAGCTTGCAGTGAGCTGAGATCCGGCCACTGCACTCCAGACTGGGCAACAGAGCGAGACTCTGTCTCAGAAAAAAAAAAAAATTATTTATGTATTTTTTTATTTTTAGAGACAGGGCTCCCTGTGTTGCCCAGGCTGGTCTCAAACTTCTGGGCTCGAGCACGCCTCCTGCCTCAGCCTCCCGAAGTGTTGGGATTGCAGGCCTTAGCCACTGTGTCTGGCCTGTATTCTCTTTTGATGGAAATAGGAACCCATTCTTTATCACTCCTTTTACAAATGCCAGCCAGATACAGTGGCTCACACCTGTATTCTCAGCACTTTAGGGGGCTAAAGTGGGTGGATTGCTTGAGCCCAGGAATTTGAGACCAGACTGGCAACATGATGAAACCCCATCTCTACAAAAAATACAAAAACTCAATGCTCAATGTTCATTTCCTCTCTGTCAGGGTGCTCATTGGTTTATGCTAAATTTTAAGGAAGTTGTAAACTTGGAGCTAAACTCGGTTGCCTAATCTAGTCTCTCAATTTCTAGAAATTAGTACTAAAATTATCCAGGTGTGGTGGTATGTGTGTGTAGTCCCTGCTACTCAGGAGGCTGAGGCAGGAGGATAGCTTGAGCCTAGGAGGTTTAGGCTACGGCGAGCCGTGATCATGTCACTGCGTCTCAGCCTGGGCAACAGAATGAGACTCTGTCTCCAAAGAGACAGACAAAAATGACTCTAGTAGTGTTCTAATAGCTAACTCCAATGCTCCCTTTATACAATAAACACAGTGGTCATTTGAGTGTTAACAAATGGATCCTGGGTCTTTGCAGGTACTTAAGGCCAAGTTCAGAGTGTCAGAGTTTATATATCTGGAGTTCATCTGATTCTGCATAACAGCATTCTAAGCTCAGACACTCCAAGAAGGAGACCGACCTGGTCTGGAATTTTTCTGAGGGTAATTTTATGATATTCTCCTTTTATTTTTTCCTCCCCTGTTTATAACAGAAAGAGTTCATAAGATCATGATATATAGACCTCTGGAATTTCATGGGACTGACCACCTCAGTTTTCAAGGCTCAAGTTTTTAGGCATTTAACATAATTATTTTGTGTTGCACACTTACATAGCACCGGATGCCAGGCAGTTGAAAATGCTTTGTAGACATTTAACCATAATAACTTTTTGAGGTAGATACTATTATCCTCATTTTACATACAAAAAGTTTTATAAAGAGAGATTAAATAACTTTCCTGAGGTCACAGTGACTGGTAAAGACAGGATGAAAACCCCACACATTCTGGCTCTAGTATCTATGCTCTCATGTTTGCTTTATCTAGCCCAACAGTCTTGAGGCCATGACTTCTGATTCTGTGGTGGGCAGGTCTATGCAAACCTAGCCACAAAAGCTGAGGAAACTGAGAGGTGGAAGAAAGGTGGACAAATCCAGTTTCTCAGAAACAAACATTTAATGGGGCCTTATACACAGGAGCAGAAGCCGTGTTTCGGGGTGGCTGCAAGATAAGATGGTGGATCCCCTGGTGGATCATCATGGTCCCAGGGCTTATATACCTTAGGCAACTAAGGGACAGGATTTGTGGTATGTGTTACAAAGCAGCATCAAGCTTGTTTTGACCTAACGGCAGGATTTGCAGTAAACAGTAGATGAAGTAGAACTCTTTTTTTTTTTTTTTTTTTTTTTTTGAGACGGAGTCTCACTCTGTCGCCCAGGCTGGAGTGCAGTGGCGGGATCTCAGCTCACTGCAAGCTCTGCCTCCCGGGTTTATGCCATTCTCCTGCCTCAGCCTCCCGAGTAGCTGGGACTATAGGCGCCCGCCACCTCGCCCGGCTAGTTTTTTGTATTTTTTAGTAGAGACGGGGTTTCACCGTGTTAGCCAGGATGGTCTCGATCTCCTGACCTCGTGATCCGTCCGTCTTGGCCTCCCAAAGTACTGGGATTACAGGCTTGAGCCACCGCGCCCGGCCTGAAGTAGAACTCTTAGAGGCGTTGTAGACTTAAAACTTGGCATCTATGCTTTACGTGTAATAAGGGGAAAAACAATACCATGTTTATAAACTTTTTGAAAATGGCATCTGGCCAGTGGAATCTGAGGGGAAGACTGATGGGATGGGGCTGTTAGATGAGATTTTTCTCTTTGTGGGAGGATCGTTCGAAGAGAAATTCTCCTTATTTTTACCCGATTGAGAACATGAAGTTTGTAGCTACATCTGCCATCTTTTCGCTGTGAGGAAGAGCCAAGATAATTCAGAGAAGCAAACTCAGAATTCTAACATCATTAAGGGTGAGTGAACCAACCCTGTAATTGCCAACTTTGCACTTCTGGTTATGTGAGATAACAGACATCTAGTGCTGAATTCACTTTTAGTCGGGTATCAGCGGTTACTTGCAGCGCTCTTCTGCCCCAATCTGAACTGGTTGCCCTCCAGGATGTTGCACAGCTATAATTGCAGGGCTCCCTTGCAGTCATCCTGGGACTTCCCTTCTCTCTCCTCTTTGGGACCTGCTATTTCCTGAATTTTTGGCTTCCTCTTATTTTGATGTCCTCTCTCAAAATGCTGGGGGCAAATCCACTAGTGGCTTCCTTAGAAAGGGCTGGTGAGAGTAAATTTTTTTTTTTTTTTGAGACAGAGTCTCACTCTGTCACCCAGGCTGGAGTGCAGTGGCACAATCTCGGCTCACTGCAACATCTGCCTCCTGGGTTCAAGCAATTCTCCTGCCTCAGCCTACCCAGTAGCTGGGATTACAGGTGCCCACCACCACGCCCAGCTAATTTTTTGGTATTTTTAGTAGAGATGGGGTTTCACCACGTTGGTCAGGCTGGTCTTGAACTCCTGACCTCGTGATCTGCCCATCTCAGCCTCCCAAAGTGCTGGGATTACAGGTATGAGCCACAGCGCCCAGCCTCAAGTTTTTATTTTTATACTTTCTTTTTTTGTATTAAGAAAAGCATGGGGGGCCAGGCGCGGTGGCTTACGCCTGTAATCCAGCACTCTGGGAGGCCGAGGCAGGCGGATCATGAGGTCAGGAGTTTGAGACCAGCCTGATCAACATGGTGAAACCCCGTCTCTACTAAAAATACAAAAATTAGCTGGGCGTGGTGGCACATGCCTGTAATCCCAGCTACTTAGGAGGCTGAGGCAGGAGAATTGCTTGAACGCGGGAGGCGGAGATTGCAGTGAGTCGAGATTGCGTGACGGCAGTCCAGCCTGGGCAACAGAGCGAGACTCTGTCTCAAAAAAAAAAAAAAAAAAAAGGGAGCAGGCACGGTGGCTCATGCCTATAATCCCAGCACTTGGGGAGGCTGCAGCAGGCGGATCCCCTGAGGTCATGAGTTTGAGACCAATCTGGTCAACGTGGTGAAACCCCATCTCTACTAAAAATACAAAAATAGCCAGGCATGGTGGTGGGGGCCTATAATCCCAGCTACTCGGGAGGCTGAGGCAGGAGAATCGCTTGAACCCAGGAGGCAGAGGTTGCAGTGAGCCGAGATTGCGCCACTGCACTCCAGTCTGGGCCAGAGAGTGAGACTGTATCTCAAAAAAAGAAAAAAAGACAGAAAGAAAAGCATAATTACTACATATTACAAAGGACTAAAACCCAACTGGAATAATGAATGGATCACATTAGCCCAGAAAGCAGATACTCTCGTTAATATTATAATACAAGCTTGTTCAAGTATTTTACATTTTTTTGTGTGGCTTTTTTAAGTGTGATATCCTGGCACATAGTAAAGATAATGTACTATGAACATAAGCCAGATGACCAGTTTTGCTCTCCGGTAAGAAACAGGCTGTAAGTTCTTCTCTGCCATGAATGTGGCTGAAGGTAGAGACAGGTGGGGGCTGGAGAAAATCCAGGGACCCTTTCACACAGGAGGTACTCTGGGTTTCATCCAGGAGGGTGCCAGATAATCCAGATCCACTCTACTTAGGCTTTTGGCAAAAAACAACCCTCATCCTCCCTAACTAGTCATCAGTGATCCTTGCCCCTCCTCACTTCCAGGGCCTTCTGAGCAGCCTACTTTATTTTGTAAATTCAATCATCAAGGAAGGGAAAAGAGCTATAACTGAACAAAACTTAAGACATGTAATAACTGTGATGGGCTCAGCACCTCTATCTGAGCTGGGGCGGGGCGGATGGCCCTTCTCTACTAGTGCATTTGCTTGTCACAAATACATTGGTCCTATATTCACGTGTCTTCAGAAAGTGAAGAGGTAAATTTGCAACATTACTCCTAACGTTACAAAAACTCATTTGCCAGGCAGAGTGGTGCATGTCTGTGGTCCCAGCTACTCAGGAGGCTGAGGTGGGAGGATTGCTTGATCTCACGAGGTCAAGGTTGCAGGGAGCCAAGATCGCAGCACTGCACTCCAGCCCGGGCAACAGAGTGATACCCTGTCTCAAAAAACAAATACCAAAAAGTCCACCCCCCACCATCACCAGCCTCTGATGAAATGAAGTCCTCATTTCCATGCCCCAAAATAAATTCCTCTTGCAGGGGTATCTGTGAAGAGAATGGCAGTCCCCTGGCCCATGGGTAAACTCTAGGTAAGAGCAGCCTTTTTCCAGACCCCAAGGCTTCCCTGTGTCCCCAAACCCAGCAGAGGACAAACACTTAGGTTTTTTTTTGTTTTTGTTTTTGTTTTTTGGTGCTGGATACGGCACCGGGCTAAGTGAGCTGAAGAAAAGGGGTAATAAAGGGAAGGAGGAGGTGGTCCAGGAGTTCAATGTCTGGTACAGTGTGGGGCAGGCACCAGACTGGGTATGGAAAGGCCTCAGATCCCACCGTCATGGCAGAGGCTAGACCCTCATCCTTGGTTCGAGACAAATTGAGACGGACTTCCCACATACGAACCACTGGGAGGACAAAGGTGGAGAAGGGGCACAGGCTGAAAGCAATGAGGTGTTCAGGATAAAGGGCAAGCCCTTGTCAGCCTGGGATATTGTCTCCTACTCCCAACCTTTGAGTCCAATAGAGGAACCAGTTGAAAAGCAGAGCCCAAGACATTTCGGTAAGTCAGTGACAAGACCACAAACTTCTCTGTCTTGCCCAGTTCCCACTGAGAGTCGTGACAGTATCTGATACACATCCTACCTAGTCTGTATGGCTCAGTCCCTTCATCATTGATTGCTTCTGACGGCCGTCGACTCCAGCTGTTTTATTGTCATTCACATGCAGTCAGTGGCTGAAGAAAGGTATACTCTATGTCGACATAGACCTTGCTGCCACAGGGCTTCTCCAGCTGGCAGAATTCCACCCAGTCCCCAAGCCCTCCTCATCCCTCATTCCCAGGTGGGCAGAGGTAGATGGCTTGCAGAGGGGGAGATGCAAGATGGGGAGACTCCACCAGACCCTAGGAGGAGAATTAATGTTGCCTTTCTAGAGTCATTTTTATACCTTTCTGGTCATTCAGGATGTCAACTAGGCTTGAGAAGAAGCACCATCTTAATCCAACTACAGTTGCAGGATCTGGGTTACTGTTTTTGTTGTTCTTTTTTGAAGGGGTGGCCTACCCCTCCACACCTGTGGGCGTTTCTCATTAGGTGGAACGAGAGACTTGAGAAAAGAAATGAGACACAGAGACAAAGTATAGAGAGAGAAAAGTGGGCCCAAGGGACCGGCGCTCAGCATACAGAGGACCCACGCCGGCACCAGTCTCTTGAGTTCCCTTACTCTTTATTGATAATTATCTTTACCATCTCTTTTTTTTTTTTGAGATGGAGTCTAGCTCTGTCGCCCAGGCTGGAGTGCAGTGGCGCGATCTCCACTCACTGCAAGCTCCGCCTCCCAGGTTCAAGCCATTCTTCTGCCTCAGCCTCCTGTGTAGTTGGGCCTACAGGCGCCCGCCATCTCGCCCGGCTAATTTTTGTATTGTTTTAGTACAGACGGGGTTTCACCGTGTTAGCCAGGATGGTCTCAATCTCCTGACCTCGTGATCCGCCCGTCTCGGCCTCCCAAAGTGTTGGGATTACAGGCGTGAGCCACCGTGCCCGGCCCCTATCTTTACCATCTTAAAGAAAAGGAAGTGGCAGGATAATAGGATCATCCTAGGGAGAAGGTCAGCAGTAAGACATATGAATAAAGATCTCTGTGACATGAATAAGTTTAAGGAAAAGTGCTGTGCCTTGATATGCATATGCAAACATCTCCATAAACCTTTTTAGTGAGACTTGAGCTAGCAAGTCCTGCCTTTTGCCCTAAGGCGGTTTTCTCCTTTCTCAGTAAACAGAACATATTATTGGGTTTTATACCGAGATGTTCCATTGCCCAGGGACGGGCAGGAGACAGATGCTTTTCTCTATCTTCACTGCCAACAACTGCCAAGAGGCCTTCTTTCCTCTAGTACTAGTACTCCTCAGCGCAGACCCTTCACGGGTGTCAGGCTGGGGGATGATCAGGTCTTTCCCTTCCCACGAGGCCGTATTTCAGACTATCACATGGGGGGAAACCTTGGACAATACCTAGCTTTCCTAGGCAGAGGTCCCTGCGACCTTTGGCAGTATGCGTATTCCTGGGTACTTGAGATTAAGAGAATGGTGATGACTTTTTTTTTAAATTATTATTATTTTTTTATTATACTTTAAGTTCTAGGGTACATGTGCATAACGTGCAGGGTTGTTACATATGTATACTTGTGCCATGTTGGTGTGCTGCACCCATCGACTCGTCAGCACCCATCATGGTGACTTTTAACCAGCAAGCTGCCTTCAGGCACTTGTTTAACAAAGCACACCCTGCACAGCCCAAAATCCTTTTAAACCTTGAGTCACCATAGCACATGTCTCTTGCAAGGACAAGGTTGGGGGCAGGGTCACAGATTGATAGCATCTCAAATACAGAACAAAATGGAGTCTCTTATGTCTACTTCTTTCTATATAGACACAATAACAGGCTGATCTTTCTTTCTTTTCCCCACAGTTTTTTTTAGAGACAGTTTTGCTCTGTTGCCCAGGCTGGAGTGCAGTGGTGCGATCTCGGCTCACTGCAAGCTCCGCCTCCCGGGTTCATGCCATTCGCCTGCCTCAGCCTCCCGAGTAGCTGAGACTACAGGCGCCCGCCACCACCCCCAGCTAATTTTTTCATTTTTGTTTAGTAGAGATGGGGTTTCACCACGTTAGCCAGGATGGTCTCAATCTCCTGACCTCGTGATCCGCCCACCTCGGCCTCCCAAAGTACTGGGATTACAGGCATGAGCCACCGCACCCGGCCTGGGTTACTGTTAATGTGTAACCTGGTTGGTTGCACAGGTCAGTGTGATGCTGAGCCTTTACTTTACCCTTAGGATGAGTCCCTTTTTTGTTTGTTTTTTATAACAAAGCTTTACTTGTTACATCATGAGGTTCTTATGTCCTTTATGTTTCAGAGATGTAAATGTTTAGAGAATTGATACCTTTCCTGGAAATGAAATACTCTTTTAAGTTTTTAGGTATATAATGTCTGGACGGAGGGAGAGGGAAACAAAGAACAAAGGTGAGTAAGATGGCGTACTTCCGGGTTCTTCATCACCAACTTTCCCGCGCCTGGGAAAGGCACAGGTCAACTGCGCAGGCGCAACATGACGTGCGACCGAAGAAACCGAAACCTACCTGGCTGCGCCCACCGCATGGCCCTTGACCCGCCTGCATCCCGCCTACCGCCCTCCCACTCCCAGGCCCAAGACATAAAAGCCGCTCCCGGCAGGCGTGCAGCGGGAACTTCCTCGGCCCCTCCTCATATGCGGACCTAGGAACCTCGCCAGAGAACGCCAGAGCGACTTCCTAGGCCTCTGCTGCCGGAGACTGGTGAACCTCGCTTCCTCTTTCTTTACATTGGCTACGTAATAAAGTTTCCTTTTTATCTTGCGTACTTGCCTTTTCTCTGGCGCCAGCTCTGGTGGTCGCATAAAGCAAATCATATAACTCTTGTTATTTATGGTATATTGACCTGATTTGTCTATTAACATATCTGTGTTTCATAAGTAGAGACTATTTACAAGACAAAATGCTGAAAATTATATAGAAAGTTATGTCTGTCTCATGAATTTAATATTCATGAGTTCATCTCAAAAATTTAGTTCCCTGGAAAGTTCAATATTTCTGGAGAATTTGGGTAACTTCTGCCCCCTGCGTTCAAGCGATTCTCCTGCCTCAGCCTCCTGACTAGCTTGGACTACAGGCACACACACCACCATGCCCCACTAATTTTTGTATTTTTAGTAGAGATGGCATTTCACCATGTTGGCCAGGCTGGTCCGGAACTCCTGACCTCAAGTGATCTGTCCGCCTCAGCCTCCCAAAGTGCTAGGATTACAGGCATTGGCCACTTCACCTGGCCATGACGCTTACCAGTTTTATTTCACGCCTTCCTGTTTACACATACAGAAACAAGAATATAATCCATGCTTTATCAGCAGACATGTATATCAACACTCCTGTTTATTTTGTTTTTTTTTTAGACAGTTTCGCTCTTGTTGCCTAGGCTGGAGTGCAATGGCCTGATCTTGGCTCACGCAACCTCCGCCTCCCAGGTTCAAGTGATTCTCCTGCCTCAGCCTCCCGAGTAGCTGGGATTACAGGCATGCACCACCATGCCCTGCTAATTTTGTATTTTTAGTAGAGATGGGGGTTTCTCCATGTTGGTCAGGCTGGTCTCGACTGCCAATCTCAGGTGATCTGCCTACCTTGGCCTCCCAAAGTGCTGGGATTATAGGCGTGAGCCACCGTGCCCAGCAACACTGCTGCTTATTAAAAGCATTCACCAGTTTATATTAGAACTTTTTCTATTCTTTATATTCATTTTCCTCTTTTAAGTATCATTATGAACACTGCTTTGTTCTAATTCTAAGTAACCATAATGATTTGTTATTGATACTCAAAAGGTACTAATTTTGCCCAGTAAACCCCTTGGGCAGGCTCTTCTTTTTTGGGGGGCGGGGGGCCAGAATCTCACTCTGTCGCCCAGGCTGGAGTGCAGTGGTGCTATCTCGGCTCACTGCAACCTCCATCCCCCCAGGTTCAAGCAATTCTCCTACCTCAGCCTCCTGTATAGCTGGGACTACAGGCGTGAGCCACCACATCCTGCTAATTTTTGTATTTTTAGTAGAGACAGAGTTTTGGCATATTGGTCAGGCTGGTCTCGAACTCTTGACCTCAGGTGATTGCAAAAAGCTGGGCGTGGTGGCTCACGTCTGTAATCCCAACACTTTGGGAGACCAAGGTGGGTGGATCACTTGAGGTCAGGAGTTCGACACCAGCCTGGCCAACATGGTGAAACCCCGCCTCTAATAAAAATACAAAAATTAGCTGAGCATGGTGGCGGGAGCCTGTAGTTCCAGCTATTCTGGAGAATGAAGCTGGAGAATCGCTTGAACTAGGGAGGCAGAGGTTGCAGTGAGCCAAGATCAAGTCAGTGCACTCCAGCCTGGGCAACAGAGACTCTGTTTCAAAACAAAACAAAACCCAAAGTGAAGTAGAGGTTCCTCTTCAAAGAGATTTTCCTCCCCATCTAATTAAAAAGAAATACCAACTTCTCCTAGAAGCAAAATTTATTCAAACACCCATGCTAACATTCTTAAATATCTGCTAGCTGTAATAAATCAATATACTTCGTGTTCTTAGCTCCCACAATTTAGCCTAAATATTTGCCCTGGCATGCTTATACTGGTCCAAGCAAGCATTAGATCATAGCCTGTTCCTTTTCCTTATTTGGAGGTGATTTTTTACCTTTCTCAGCGTCGTGCAAGTTACTTCCTCCTTCCTTTGTTCTCCTCTGCCTTTGCCTCTTGAAAAGTTCTAAGTCGCTAGCCAATCGGAACAAATACAGAATGTGAGGTCCAATTCCAGTGAATGGAAACCAGACACAGCAGTAGGGTGGACGCACCGGGTTATAAATGACCCTGTCTCTTTTGTTCGGTGTACTCTTGTGGCAAAACTGCTGGGGAGTGTACCCTTGCTGCAGAAAGTAAAAATGGCCTTGCTGAGAAAATTAAATCTATGTTCAAGTGCTATTTCTTTCTTTTTTTTTTTTTTTTCTGAGATGGAGTCTTGCTCTGCTGCCCAGGTTGGAGTGCAGTGGCCGGTTCTCAGCTCACTGCAAGCTCCGCCTCCCGGGTTTACGCCATTCTCCTGCCTCAGCCTCCCGAGTAGCTGGGACTACAGGCGCCCGCCTCGTCGCTTGGCTAGTTTTTTGTATTTTTTAGTAGAGACGGGGTTTCAGGATGTTAGCCAGGCTGGTCTCGATCTCCTGACCTCGTGATCCACCCGTCTCGGCCTCCCAAAGTGCTGGGATTACAGGCTTGAGCCACTGCGCCCAGCCCAAGTGCTATTTCTTTATGGCACTGGGGAACAAGCATTTCTAACATCCACCAGCCTCAGTCTCCCAAAGTGCTGGGATTACAGGTGTGAGCCATGGCACCCAGCCGTGCTGGGTCTTCTGTCTTTAAAACTGCTCTGCGGGCCGGGCGCGGTGGCTCAAGCCTGTAATCCCAGCACTTTGGGAGGCCGAGACGGGCGGATCACGAGGTCAGGAGATCTAGACCATCCTGGCGAACACAGTGAAACCCCGTCTCTACTAAAAATACAAAAAACTAGCCGGGCGAGGTGGCGGGCGCCTGTAGTCCCAGCTACTCCGGAGGCTGAGGCAGGAGAATGGCTTAAACCCAGGAGGCGGAGCTTGCAGTGAGCTGAGATCAGGCCACTGCACTCCAGTCCGGGCGACAGAGAGAGACTCCGCCTCAAAAAAAAAAAAATAAATAAATAAAAATAAAATAAAACTGCTCTGCGGCTGGGCAAAGTGGCTCATGCCTGTAATCCTAGCATTTTGGGAGGCCGAGGCCAGTGAATCACTTGAGGTCAGGAATTCGAAACCAGCCTGATCAGTATGGCAAAACCGTCTCTACTAAAAATACAAAAATTAACCAGGCGTGGTGGCATGTGCCAGTAGTCCCAGCTACTCAGGAGCCTGAGGCAGGAGAATCGCTTGAACCCAGAAGGTGGAGATTGCAATGAGCCGAGATCGCCCCACTGCCTGCACTCCAGCCTGGGTGACAGAGTGAGACTCTGTTCAAAAAAAAAAAAAAAAAAAAAAAAAATGGCTCTGGGTGTTTTTGAAAGTATTCTCATTGCCAAGCAGGAACAGGGTGTTCCAGATCCATCCTAATTTTTTTCCTGCCTCAAGGCGTGGACTCAACTGCTACTCAAGGAATCCTGTTTCCTTTTAGTGGAGTATTAAATATCTAGGTGCTGGAGATGTACATAAGAATTGTTGATGGGCAGCCGGTGGCAGTGGTTCCCACCTGTAATCCCTGCACTTTCAGAAGCAGAGGTGGGTGGGTCATGAGGTCAGGAGTTCGAGACCACCCTGACCAACATGGTAAAACCCTATCTCTACTAAAAATATGAAAATTAGCCGGGCATGGTGGTGCACACCTGTAATCCCAGCTACTTAGGAGGCTGAGGCAGGAGAATTGCTTGAACCCGGGAGGAGGAGGTTGCAGTGAGCCGAGATTACACCACTGCACTCCAGCCTGGTGATGGGGTGAGACTCCATCTCCAAAAAAGAAAAAAAAGAATTACTGATGGGCACACATGCTACTGTTGCTGCTACTACTATTAGACCATTTTTTGGTGACAAAGTCAAAGACTTCATTTAAGGTTACAAAATTCAAACTATTCAGATTGAGTATTTTCAGTATGACAAACTACACTGTGCTTTTCTTACTCCAACATTGACGGTCCACATTTAACTGAAAATCAGACTGGGTCAGGCGTGGTGGCTCACGCCTGTAATCCCAGCACTGGGTGGCTGAGGCAGGCGGATCACTTGAGGTCAGGAATTCAAGACGAGCCTGGCCAATGTGATGAAACCGTGTCTCCACTAAAAATACAAAAATACAATACTCCACTAAAAATACAAATACAAATTAGCCACCAACAGTGGTTGGGCATCTGTAATCCTGAGGCTGACGCACGAGAATCGCTTGAAACCAGGAGGTGGATGTTGCAGTGAGCCGAGATCATGCCATTGCACTCAGACTGGTCTGGGCAACAGAGTGACACCTTGTGTCAAAAAAAAAAAAAAAAAAAAAAAAAAATCAAACAAGCTATTTGTAAGAACCAGGAAGATATTCTTAGTCATGTGCGCTGAAACTTGCTTTTCACATTTTGGATTCTCCAAGACTTGAGTTTAGCTGGGGTTACCTCAGTTGCAGCAGAAACCTTCCATTTCCTTAACTCTTCCTGAAATAGCAAGACTTTATAGCTGTACTCCTTTTCCCTTGGTTATTCCTGTTTTTCAAGCAGAACCAGGTAATTTCCATGGTTAGGGCTTAAATATTACATCACTGTTTGCTTCCTCCTTTCCTCCCCTTTTTCTTTCAGGCTTATACATTTGTTTTCCCAATAAAATCCTGCAAATTTTGACTTGAAAAGGCCCTCCATTGTTCAAATAAATCCTGCACAGTAAAGCAATTAAATTGTTTGCTTTCAGGCCATCCCACCGGGCTCTATTTTTCCTTCAGGTCAACATCTGACTGGGGCCTGGAGGTATTTTTTGTGGTTTCCCAAGGTACCATGAATGTCATGAGCATGTTTCCCCAGGGGATCTGATCTAGTAGTTCCTTTCTAGTCACTGGCATCTTTAACCTTGACCAAAGGATGCTTTAAGTAACCATCTCAATCCTTGATACTCCTGCTCCTCTAGCATGTCTTCAGAATTTCTGCAATCACTTTATAGGTAAATTTACATTATTCACAATTAGATGCAATTTCTAGTGGATGTTTGGGAGGTGGGGGATGGATTAAAGTCCCTTTGATCTCTAACTTGTCATGAATCTAGCTGGTTTGAGTGCATTTATTGACAATCTGTTTTCAGTTTTGAAAAAGGATATGGCTGGGTGTGGGGGCTCACACCTGTAATCCCAGCACTTTGGGAGGCTGAGGCGGGTAGATCACCTGAGGTCAGAAGTTAACCCCATCTCTACTAAAAATACAAAAAATTAACTGGGCATGGTGGCAGGCACCTGTACTCCCAGCTACTTGGGAGGCTGAGGCAGGAGAATCGCTTGGACCCGGGAGGCAGAGGTTGCAGTGAGCCGAGATTGCACCACTGCACTCCAGCCAGCCTTGGTGAGAGCGAGACTCCATCTCAAAAAAAAAAAAAAAAAGGAAAAATAAAAAAGACAAACGGCGATAGAAAGGACATAGAACTTAGGAGTTTAGGTTTGTAGTCTAGTTCTGGTTTCATCAGTAAGTGTGAGCTTGGGTGCTTTCCTCCTCAAATAAGCTAAGAAAGGAAAAGGGAATTTCCCAGTTCCTCTGGCTGCAGCTTTCAGGTTTCTTGCAACAATAAACTAGACCCTGCTGGCCGGGCGCGGTGGCTCAAGCCTGTAATCCTAGCACTTTGGGAGGCCGAGATGGGCGGATCACGAGGTCAGGAGATCGAGACCATCCTGGCTAACACGGTGAAACCCCGTCTCTACTAAAAAAAACAAAAAAAAAAAAAAAAAAAAAAAAAACTAGCTGGTTGAGGTGACGGGCGCCTGTAGTCCCAGCTACACGGGAGGCTGAGGCAGGAGAATGGCGTAAACCCGGGAAGTGGAGCTTGCAGTGAGCTGAGATCCGGCCACTGCACTCCAGCCTGGGCAACAGAGCGAGACTCCGTCTCAAAAAAAAAAAACAAAAACAAAAACAAAAAACTAGACCCTGCTTAGCGTGTTCTTAGGTTGAGAACTTAAGTGTTTAAATAAAAAACTGGTTCAAATTTGATCTCTGCTTACTGTAACCTCCGCCCCCTGGGTTCAAGCGATTCTCCTGCCTCAGCCTCCGAAGTAGCTGGAATTACAGGCACCTGCCAGTGCACCTGGCTAATTTTTGTTTTTAGTAGAGATGGGGTTTTACCATCTTAGGGGGCTGACCTCGTGATCTACTTGCCTCCCTAAGTAGTGGGCCCGGCCCTCAGCCTTCCTAAGTACTGAGATTACAAGCATGAGCCACGGCGCCCGGCTGGCAGTTAAGACTTTCAGAGTCTCAGTTTATATTAATGTAGCTCCCAAACCTAACATTGAGGGTTAAAATTATCTATCGGCCGGGCGCGGTGGCTCAAGCCTGTAATCCTAGCACTTTGGGAGGCCGAGACGGGCGGATCACGAGGTCAGGAGATCGAGACCATCCTGGCTAACACGGTGAAACCCCGTCTCTACTAAAAAAAATATATATACAAAAAACTAGCTGGGCGAGGTGGCGGGCGCCTGTAGTCCCAGCTACTCGGGAGGCTGAGGCAGGAGAATGGCGTAAACCCGGGAGGCGGAGCTTGCAGTGAGCTGAGATCCGGCCACTGCACTCCAGCGTGGGCGACAGAGCGAGACTCCCTCTCAAAAAAAAAAAAAAAAATTATCCCGATGTCTAACGCATAGCAAACACTTGGTTAATTTTTCCTCTCCTGTTAATCTCTAGAGTCTCCTGTCACTCTCCCTGCTCTAATACGAACTAAGTCCAGGTGTTTCTTATTCTTTACTGGTCTTCTAATAAACTAGTTGGACTCTTAAGATGTAAATTATCTCCCTAGATTTCTTTTACTCAAGTTTGCTTGCTTGCCACTTTTATAGCCCAAACTACATTCTAGACAAGATTTCCTCAGTTAACATGCCTTTTTTCAGTCCCCTCTCATTTGCTGACCAATTCTGCCTTTTTAAAAAATTTCTGTGGGTACATAGCAGATGTATTTTTTTATGGGGTACAAGAGACGTTCTGATGTAGGCATGCAATGTGAAATAATCGTATCATGGAGAAAGGGGTATTAGCCCCTCAAGCATTTATCCTTTGTTACAATCCAGTTACATTATTTTTGAATATACAATTGACTATAGTCACCCTGTTGTGCTATCAAATATCTTTTTTTTTTGTACCCCAAACACAATCAAATTACCAAAGCCAAAGCTATTCTAGGTATAGGATTTCAAGTGACTCTTTCATGTGGTGATGGACTTTATTTTTCCCCTCTACTTCTGTCCAAGGTAAGGACAGCAGAAATATTTGCCTCAATGCCTTGCTTGCAGCAGCAGCCCAAAGGCCACACTGAGGTGGAGTTCCTTCCAACCTTCCCCTTCTCCTTCCCCTTGCACAGAGGAAAATAGAAACTGTCTTTCCCCATTATCAATGGAATAATGTAGTAGTTCAGTCTGCAACAAAGAGAAACATGAAGTATCATAGGTAGGATGTTTTACACACATGCCAGTCTGCCCCTTCAACTGGCTTTCATTTTTCAGTATCTTCTAATCATGGAAAGGCTAACACAATTATTAACTTCAAACAAATTTTTATTACACAAAGGTTGTCACATAATTGGATATTTCTCTTTGTACACAATTATTCTCTCTCCCCACAGAAAGGCTGCTTAACTTCTCATCTGGTGGTGGCAAGCACTAAAATCCTGATTTTAACAGAATAGTAGTAAAAATGCCTCAGTGATTTAAGTTGAAAGCAGTACATTGGTACATGGCTCTTGTACCCATTATCAGGAATGTACAAATGTTCTTTATTCAAAAATACAAAATAAATTATCTGTAGGCATGGACAATGACAGCAGTAAACCATTATATATTTTGTCAACTGAAACCAGTAACTGATGGTTATAGTGATTTTCAGCCAGCCTTTTTCTTCATTTTCTCCAACTGACTTCTCTGAAGTTATTGGTGAGGAACACTGCCTTGGGCTTCCTGTCACAGTTCATTAATAAAGGTAAAGCACTACTAGTCTTGGAGTTAGAACATGCCACCTCCCATACCACCTCCCATTCCACCCATTGCACCCATTGCAGGGTCCTTCTCTTCTTTAGGAATTTCTGTGACAACAACTTCTGCTGTAGTTAACAGAGAGGCCACACCAGCAGCATCCAATAAAGCAGTTCTCACAACCTAGAAAAAAATTTAATTAAACATTAGTTTTCCCTTAGTAAAATATGAGCAAGACTTACTGAAAATTTGTCTGGGCGTGGTGGCTCACCCCTGTAAATCTCAGCACTTTGGGAGGCCGAGATAGGTAGATGAGGTTAGGAGTTCAAGACCAGCCTGGCCAACATGGTAAGACCCCATCTCTACTAAAAATACAATAATTAGCCAGGCCTGGTGGCGCATGCCTGTAATCCCAGCTACTCAGGAGGCTGAGGCAGGAGAATCGCTTGAACCCAGGAGGTGGAGGTTGCTGTGAGCCGAGATCATGCCATTGCACTCCAGCCTGGGCAACAAGAACAAAACTCTGTCTCAAAAATGAAACAAAACCCTGTTCTGGGTATCTTGGAAAGTATTCTTACTGCCAGGCAGGAACAGGGTGTTCCAGATCCATCCTGATTTTTTCTGCCTCCAGGCATGGACCCAACTGCTACTCAAGGAATCCCCCTTCCTTTCAGTGGAGTATTAAATATCTAGGTGCTGGAGATGTACATGAGAATTGTTGATGGGCACAAGTGCTACTGCTGTTGCTACTGCTATTAGACTATTTTTCTGGTGACAAAATCAAAGATTTGGGATGTGGGGATATTAACAAAATGAACAACAGAAGAATTTTTAGAAACTGTTCAACTATTTACCTTTGTTGGGTCAATAATTCCTTTGTCCACCATATTCACAAAATCTCCAGCCATAGCATCATAACCAACTTCTGAGGAACTTTGCATAATTTTCTCAACTATCAAAGATCCTTCAACACCTGCATTCTTAGCAATGGTCATTGCTGGAATTTTGAGTGTTCTTTTAATAATTTCTATACCTACAAAGAAATTTCAGCAAAATTTTAATACTTTCATTTGTAAATATTATAACACATTTATAATTTGTGAGGATATGGATGTAGGGAAATCCCAATCCTACTACAGCTTAAATAATTTCCTCTGAAAAAGATGTGATGCATGTTTAGCTCTGACATTAGCACTATTCCACTTCTGTTATTCAGGAAATGGATGTGCTATTCCATTTAGGGGACTGCAACATTATTATTCTAACAGAAACACTAAAATCAGGCCACAAACTCATTTAAAAGGTAACTTTTTACCAATTTTTTGATCTTCATTAGCTGGAGTCAATGAGTCCAAGGCTGGAATGCATCGAAGCAGGGCACAACCCCCTCCCAAAACAATGCCTTCTTCAACAGCAGCTCTTGTAGCATTAAGGGCATCTGTAACTCTGTCTTTCTTTTCATTCACTTCAACATCACTTGTCCCACCAACCTAAAGATGAAAGAATTCCAGTTAGTATGGCCTCTTTATTCAAGATGCTAATTGCTAAGTCATTTAAAAGCATTTTACTTAAAAAGCAATCCTGGGGTGGGCATGGTAGCTTACACCGTAATCCTAGCACTTTGGGAGGCTGAGGTGAGTGGATCACTTGAGGTCAGGAGTTTGAGACCAGCCTGGCCAACATGGTGAAACCCTCTCTCCACTAAAAATACAAAATTAGCTAGGCATGGTGGCGAGCGCCTGTAATCCCAGCTACTCAGGAGGCTGAGGCAGGAGGTTTGCTTGAACCCAGGAGGCAGAGGTTGCAGCGAGCCAAGATCGCACCACTGCATCCCAGCCTAGGTGACAGAGGGCTTAAAACAAAACAAAATTCCACTATTAAGTTAATTCCTCAAATATTTGTTTAGTTCCATGGTACTACTGGGGAATACTACAGAAGCACAATCATTCTTGGACTCAGAACCCAAGAAACTTATTCATAATAATGAATCTTACCTTCAGCACAGCTACTCCATCTGAAAGTTTTGCCAGCCGTTCATTCAGTTTTTCCTTTTCATATTCACTAGTTGTGACATCTAACTGCTCAATGATTTCTTGAATACGTTTTTCAATTTTAGCCTTGTCACCTTTTCCTTTTAAGAGCATGGCATCGTCTTTGGTCACAATGACCTCTCCAACTTTTCCTAAGTCATGAGGCTGAACGTCTTCAACATTTAGGGTCAACCCCTCTTCTCCAAACACCTACAAAATGAGTTAAACGTAAACCAGCTGTAGGTTACAGTTTCTACCATTATACCAAGTTTATTAATATACCATGCAAGAGAATCATCTTGAAATACTTTCTTTGAAATGAGAGCCTGTAAGATCACTGTTAGTCCAGAATAAGACTTGAGTATAGTCTTCCATTGCATTTCCAACTTCTCAATTCTCACAACTCTGGTAATTATTATTAGCCTTACTTGAGAAAAAAACATCCAAGGTCACGCTTACTGGTAAAGCCAGGACAAGACCACAGGCCTTGACTCTCAAGTCCTATATCACTTGTAGCACACACTTCTATCTTTCAAAACTGAAAACAGATCCCAGGACTTTGGGAGGCACAGGCAGGCATATTGCTTGAGTCCAGGAGTTTGAGAAGCCTAGGCAACATAGTGAGACCCACCACTACTAAAAGTAAAAAAATTAGCTGGGCATGGTACTGCACCTGTAGTCCCAGCTACTTGGGAGGCTGAGACAGGAGGATTGCTTGAACCTGGGAGGCGCAGGTTGCAGTGAGCCAAGATTGTGCCACTGCATTCCAGCCTGGGTGACAGATCAAGACACTCTGTCTCAAAAAAAAAAAAGGAAACTCCACAGATTTAGTCAATAAGAATAGTCAAGACAGATCAAGACACCCTGTCTCCAAAAAAAAAAAAAAAAAACAGGAAACCCCTTATTCAGTCAATAAGATTTAGTGAATATAGAATAGTCAATAAGCCCATTGTTAGGCCAGACTCGTGGCTAATTAAAGGGAATTTAATCCAACCCCTACCTTCCAAAGAGCCAACAGAAACAGACAGCTGTAGTATCTAATTGTGAAAAATGTTAAACTATCTATAAATTTCAGACAAGTATAAACATTCAGCAAACCATTATCACATTTATTTTACTTACTGCACCACCAGTAGCAATAGCCATATCTTTAAGCTGGTTCTTTCTATTGTCACCAAACCCTGGAGCCTTGACTGCCACAACCTGAAGACCAACCTTTAGCCTGTTAAGAATAGTTGACAGTAAGGTTTAAATGAAATAAAAATGCCTCTGTTTAAATTCCCCTCAAGCTCTGTTACTACTTAGATTACTTAAGACTCCCTAAGTAATCTGGTTTGGTTTTTGCTTTTTTTTTTTTTTTTTTTTTTTTGCTTCCTAGCAATTTTTGATCAAATTAAGACAGGAAAGATGTGAGACAGTTAAGGCTATTTTCGATTAATCTATACTTGTTCATATCTGTTTACCTTCTTAATAAACTGTTGGCCTGTCCGGACGTGGTGGCTCACAAGGTCAGGAGTTCAAGACCAGCCTAGCCAAGATGGTGAAACCCTGTCTCTACTAAAAATACAAACATCAGCCAAATGTGGTAGCAGGCACCTGTAATCCCCACTACTTGGGAGGCTGAGCAGCAAAATTCACATCACAATAAGTTATAGGATACAGTGATAACTATTATGAATGGTAGAAAAATAATTACTAAATATTACATTTGAGGGTCATTTAATAAACATCTACTCCATAGATTGTATTAATGCTGAGTTTTGAATGAGCAATGTTCTGCATTCACTTCTTTTATAAATGTTATACAAAAAGCTGACAGTATTGTTAAGCTCACCTGAAATTTTTACCAGGTAAATGAATACTTAGAATGTGCAATCAAACGTCCATTTGAGAACAGATTGTGAAACAGAAGGAATGTTCAAACTTCAAGACAGCTGGTCTATTTTTTTAAGGACCCAAATAAAAATCAGAGGAATAAGCTATATGCTATGTAAACTGGATATCCCACTTTTCAACTAGCAGTTAAATGGCCTAATGAAAACTCTGTAGACTTGTTTTTTTCTGGCCTCAAGTCTTCAAGTCTTTTTTTTTTTTTTTTTTTAAGACAGAGTCTTGCTCTGTCGCCCAGGCTGGAGTGCAGTGGTGAGATCTCGGCTCACTGCAAGTTCTGCCTCCCAGGTTTATGCCATTCTCCTGCCTCAGCCTCCTGAGTAGCTGAGACTACAGGTGCCCAACACCACGCCCAGCTAATTTTTTTTTTGTATTTTTACTAGAGATGGGATTTCACCATGTTAGCCAGGATAGTCTCCATCTCCTGACCTCGTGATCCACCTGCCTCAGCCTCCCAAAGTGCTGGGATTGCAGGCATGAATCACCGCTCCTGGCCAAGTCTTTTCGTAATCCTTCCAAAAAAGCAAATCCAAGCTAAGAAAAACATTCCAGGGTAAGGCAGCTCATTAGAGCTTTTGGGTCAGATCAACACATGTAATGTCTAAAACATACCTCCTAATTTGTGCATTTCTACTATAACGAAATGGAAAGAAAAGTCTTGCTTCTGACATACTTCAATTCTCAGATAAGAACAAACATTTTAATAATGCCCTTAGATTGCAGCATGAACATTACCTGTCTTAAAGTTTAATAGTAAACTATAGCATAAAATGTAGATTTAAATAAGTGAATAGACCCCACCTTATTTTAGATTGGGTGCTATTTTCTCTACTTCAGACTATTTAGTAAACATTTAACAATAGATTATATAAAATACTTGATCACAGCCAAGGGTAATGGCTCATGCCTATAATCCCAGCACTTTGGGAGGCTGCGATGGGAGAATCATTTAAGATTCACCAACAGTTTAAGACTAGCCTAGGCAACATATTGAGACCTCATCTCTACAAAAAAATTAAAAGATAAGCCAAGTGTGCTTGTGCAAGTGTGTAGTCCCAGCTACTTGGGAGGCTGAGGCAGGAGGACTGCTTGACACCAAGATTTCAAGGCTTCAGTGAGCTACGATCATGCCACAGCAGCCCAGCCTGGGTGACAGAGTCTGTCTCTCAAAATAAATAAAAAATATTCGATGGTGAAATACCCTTACATCTCAGTTATTTATTTAGAGACAGAGTCTCACTTTGTTGCCCAGGCTGGAGTGCAGTAGCACAATCTCAGAACACTGCAACTTCCGCCTCCCGGATTCAAGCGCTTCTCCTGCCTCAGCCTCGAGTAGCCAGGATTACAGGCGTGCACCACCAAGCTCTGCTAATTTTTATATTTTTAGTAGAGATGGGGTTTCACCATGTTGGCCAGGCTGGTCTCGAACTCCTGATCTCAGGTGATCCACCTGCCTGTGCCTCCCCAAGTGCTGGGATTATAGATGTGAGCCACTATGCCTGGCCCATTTGAGTTATTTGGAATGTTAGTTGTTTACTTCCCTGTTCTATGCAATATTTTGAAAATATACATATTTTTAACCAGAAAAACCTTTAAAAAAAAAAAAAAAGATTCACACTTGAACCCAGGAGGCTTGAGCCAAGATTGAGCCACTGCACTCCAGCCTGGGAGGCAGACTGAGACTCCAAAAAAAAAAAAAAAAAAAAATTACAAGCTGGGCGCTGTGGCTCACACCTGTAATCCCCAGCACTTTGGAAGGCTAAGGCGGGCAGATCATGGGTCAGGAGTTTGAGACCAGCCTGGCCAATATGGTGAAACCTCGTCTCTACTAAAAATACAAAAATTAGTCAAGTGTGGTGGCACATGCCTGTAGTCCCAGCTGCTCGGGAGGCTGAGGCAGAAGAATTGCTTGAACTCAGGAGATGGAGATTGTAGTGAGCCAAATTATGCCACTACACTCCAGCCTGGGCCATGGAGTGAGACTCCATCTCAAAAAAAAAAAAAACAAGATCCAGTCATGTACCTTCAAAACAACTGTAAACACTTGCAAAATATAGAAAGGTACCAATGTGCTAAATTAGTCTGTTCTACGAGACAGTTGAGCAAAATAGTAAAGAATTTGGGGTCCCTTTCAAAAACAGAACCATAAGGATACATAGAGCACACCTGATTTACACAATGACAGTTCTAGATACAAACCCAACTGGATCAAATGTGGAGGTACACATGACGGAGACTACGAATAGAAATATAAATAATTCTGTCTTTGACCCAGAAATATAAATCATCAAATACCACTGCCTATTACCTATTCAAGACGAGTGTACTTAGAGCTTCTCCATCAACGTCTTCAGCGATTATGACCAAAGGCTTACGGTGAGCATTGGCAATTTCAAGAGCCGGTACAATGGACTGGACACTAGAAATTTTCTTTTCACTCAGCAGAACATAGGCATCCTGGAATTCACATTTCTGCCCTGTAAAAATAATGAAGATTTCAAAAATATACAAAAAATGACTGCAATGTATTCAAGTGAAAAGCTAAACCAAGGTTCCAATACATTTTAAAATTGACCAGTGAGTTTGTTTTCCTCCTTCATGTCTCATATGCATTAACTTTTGGAATATACACATTTATTTTTTAGAGTATGACACCAACTAACACCTATAGTTTGACACACATTAGGAAAGTATATTTTAAACATTTCAGGAGGCCAAAGCAGGCAGATGACTTGAGGCCAGGCATTCAAAACCAGCCTGGTCAACATGGCTAAACCCTGTCTCTATTAAAAATACAAAAATTGGCCACGCATGGTGCTTCATACCTGTAATCCCAGCACTTTGGGAGGCCAAAGCGGGTGGATCACCTGAGGTCAGGAGTTAAGAGACCAGCCTGGCCAAGTTGGTGAAACCCCATCTCTACTAAAAATACAAAAATCAGCTTGGCATGGTGGTGTGTGCCTGTAATCCCAGCTACTCGGGAGACTGAGGCAGGAGAATCACCTGAACCCAGGAGGTGGGGGTTGCAGTGAGCAATGCGCCACTGCATCTCGCCACTGCACTCCAGCCTGGGCAACAGAGAATGAGACTGTCTAAAATAACAAAAAAATAATAATAATTCAGTTATTGATTTGTTCTTACCTTTTGATGTATTAATAAAGTATGGAGAAATATAGCCTCGATCAAATTTCATGCCTTCGATAATTTCTAATTCATCATTCAGTGTTTTTCCATCCTATGAAAAGTCAAAGAATTAGGTATATTGATTTCATTGAAAACAAAACATGGAATTACAGGCCAGATTAATAAAAACAGACCCCTCTGGCCATAAGAGATGTAGGGTGGAGTATGAAAAAGCCCAGGACATCCAATTGCACTTCTGCAAAAAATCCCAAAAAGTGCTTATTTGAATAATCATTTAAGTTAGGATGGATTCATTTCATGGAGCAAAGGCGAATTCACATAAAACATAGTAAGTACTTTATTCTATATATGTGCTGAGACTACATATGAAGGAATAAAAAAGCACTGTTTTTAAAACAGAATTTTTCTATTTGGAAAATTCAGTTTTGATCATCAGATAACTCAAACTTTTGATCATCAGATAACTCAAACTATCTTTAAAAATACAAACACACTTGCCTTTACTGTGATGACACCCTTTCTTCCAACCTTTTTCATTGCATCAGAGATGATATTGCCAATTTCTTTGTCTCCATTTGCAGAAATCGTAGCAACCTGAAATAATCAAGTTACTCTTCAATAAAAGGTAAGACTGGTGTCCTTAGTCAGTTCCCTTACCTTTTCCTAGTAACTTCCAAATTGATACTTCCATTCAGGGGAGAGAAGGGGAATTTACATTATGATAGTTTTCATGAAACACTGGTTCTTTGCTCTTTTCCAATTCATTATTTGACTACATTGTTTTGAAGAATATGATATATAAAACTATTCTTGTAACAAAAAGTTTAAAAATGCTGACTTCATTACAAACTGACAAAATTTATGCACCTTTGACAATGGCTAAGAACATTTTCACAACATACAAATCCATTTTACAGCCATGTAGAACTAAAATGACAACCACATGCAGAACTAAATGACAACCATTATGGTCACTATTCTTTTCAAAAGTTTTAGCAGTAAGAAACAATGATTCTAATATTGATGATTGCATAGTATTATTATTCTGACATTGGTGTGATCAAGGAAAAAAAAAGTACACATGCCATTAAATTTTTTTAAAAAAACATGTAACATGTTAAGTCCTTACCTGTGCAATTTCTTCAGGGGTGGTCACAGGTTTAGACTGCTTTTTAAGTTCAGCAATTACAGCATCAACAGCTAACATCACACCTAGTTCAACAATATATGTCATTACAATGTTTATTTCTCTCATGGCTTCTAAGTCAAGTAGAAATCTTAAGATTCGTGACAAATATTTTAATGCCTTAAATTTATTTTTATTATTTTTTTTGAGACAGGGTCTTGTTCTGTTGCCCAGGCTGGAGTGCAGTAGCACAGATCAGGCTCACTGAAGCCCTGACATCCTAGGCTCAAGGGAGCAGCTGAGACCACAGGCTCAAGCCATCGTGCTCAGCTCATTTTATTTTTGTAGACAAGGTCTGGCTATGTTGCCAAAGCTGGCCTTGAACTCCTGGGCTCAAGTGATCCTCCCACCTCAGCTTCCCATGTAGCTGGGACTACAGGCATGTACCTATGCTTGGTCTTTAGCACCTTAATATTAAATTTACACACGGCTTCTGAGACAGTGCTTCCTAATAACACAGAGTTGCATGGCATGTACTTAAACAGTAACTTTAGGTTCACACAGTAAATAAAATCTCACAATGCCAAAATTTTGAAAATATGACTAAAACAAGGTAGATGTGTATAGTTTCAAGAGTCTCACACCGAACTCATCCTATGCAAATTATTCCTAACTCAATCATGCTGCCTGTTTTCAGTAGGGTCCCTGACACTTCTCATGTCCATTAGATGATGCAAAAAAGGACCAAAATGGTTAACACTCCCTTATTTTGAACAAGAAGTATAGTTCTTAAGTGATAGGAATCTGTTGTGACTATGCCTCTGCAGGTGTCAATTATCTGAAAACCCCTCAATTTAGTATGTATTATGGACTAACAAAATATTTTTGTTTTACATCACTCTTAACAGTCCTATTTTGCTCAACTGGGAATAGTGCTAGCTCTCTTGTTGTTTGAGAAATGTTACCTCAAAAAAAATCCAATGCAAGGTGTTGGGAAGTCCTCTTCATAACCTTAATTAATACTTGTTAGTGATTTACAGTAAAACTGCTTTTAGTGTAGTCACGTGGTCCATAAACATTGAAATATATGAGGTAATGATACATTAGTATGCCAATTCTGACAAAAAATGATCAATAGCTCTCCCACCTTCACTCACAAGAGGGTTCCTGGTTTCAACCCTAACATACCCTGGATATACACAGTAATTCTGCTGATAGGAAAACCAAATCTTAGCACACAGATAATAAATGACAAAGATGGGACTAGAATTTAAGTCTACACTGCCATGCAGTTCATGCTGAGGAGCAAATTTATTAATTAAGTTGCACTCCAGTTATAAGCACTAACAAAACACAAACCAATAACATGGTGTGTGCTATTAAGAAAAAATACACTAATGGGCCGGGCGCGGTGGCTCATGCTTGTAATCCCAGCACTTTGGGAGGCCGAGGCAGGCAGATCACGAGGTCAGGAGATCAAGACCATCCTGGCTAACTCGGTGAAACCCCATCTCTACTAAAAAATACAGAAAATTAGCCAGGCATGGTGGTGGGCACCTGTAGTCCCAGCTACTCGGGAGGCTGAGGCAGGAGAATGGCGTGAACCTGGGAGGCGGAGCTTGCAGTAAGCGTAGATCACGCCACAGTACTCCAGGCTGGGGGACAGAGCCAGACTCTGTCTCAAAAAAATAAAAAAATAAATAAACCGAGGAAAACATTACTTTGACATTCTGAATGATCTAGTGTATTCAGTCTTACTTTCTACAAAACTAAACTAAAAATTAGCCAG
This sequence comes from Piliocolobus tephrosceles, assembly GCF_002776525.5. NCBI lineage: Eukaryota > Metazoa > Chordata > Mammalia > Primates > Cercopithecidae > Piliocolobus > Piliocolobus tephrosceles. The sequence goes on from NC_045444.1 coordinate 83,574,498, forward strand.
GAATGGTGGTGAGTGCCTGTAGTAGTCCCAGCTACTTGGAGGCTGAAGCAGGATTGCTTGAGTCCAGGAGTTCCAGTGCAGTCCAGCCTGGGCTACAGAGCAAGACCCTGTCTCTAAAAACAAAAGAAACCAACTAAGTAAAACATCAAAATTACCTAACAGTACCTACCCACCATACAGCCAGGCATTCAATCACTACTTGCTAAAGGAAAACCCAGTTTAAGATTTCTCCAGGCCAAGAGGAATGAGAAGGATCAATTTCCTAAAGTAACACTCTCCTTAGCTCCAAGGAATCAATGCTGCCTTAAATCTCACTGAAGTTTAGAACACTGTAGTGACATTAGACATTCCTACCTCTCCTGATTTCCACGGGATTAGCACCTTTGCTAATCTTCTCGAAGCCTTCCTTGGCTATAGAGCGTGCCAGTACAGTAGCAGTGGTAGTGCCATCCCCAGCCTCTTCATTTGTGTTATTGGCAACATCTTGTACAAGTTTAGCTCCAATGTTTTTATATTTATCCTTTAAGTCAATTGACTTTGCAACAGTCACACCATCTTTTGTTACTTTGGGACTTCCCCAGCTCTGCTCAATAATCACTGTTCTTCCCTAGAAGAAAGAAAATGTAACAGGATCACACATACCCTAAGGATTACTTATATTTTACAAAATGAGCAGTCTTCATAATAAAGCAACTACTTCAACGTCTCAACATAACTTGTGTCATTTTTATCAGTCTTGCAGCATGAATCTCAAGGGCAAGTTTATCGACATTCTTTGTCTACAGACAAAATGACCTGTTTCTCTGCCAAGAGCATAATTTTTAACTAAGTAATTTAGGAGATTAAAATACTAGAGATTAAAATTTGTCATCTTATAAAATGAACAAGAATACAAGACAAAGAATAAAACAATCTTCCTATCACTTATACTTAAGTTTTAGTTAGTGCCTGTTATCTTTTAAAGCAATATGACTTGTTTTAAAATTCGTTTAAAATATTAACCATCGGCCGGGCGCGGTGGCTCAAGCCTGTAATCCCAGCACTTTGGGAGGCCGAGACGGGCGGATCACCAGGTCAGGAGATCGAGACCATCCTGGCTAACACGGTGAAACCCCGTCTCTACTAAAAACTACAAAAAACTAGCCGGGCGAGGTGGCGGCGCCTGTAGTCCCAGCTACCGGGGAGGCTGAGGCAGGAGAATGGCGTGAACCCGGGAGGCGGAGCTTGCAGTGAGCTGAGATCCGGCCACAGCACTCCAGCCTGGGTGACAGAGCGAGACTCCGTCTCAAAAAAAAAAATTAACCATCAAGGCAAGTAGTGTGCTCTTCCAGGTTCACTCAACATAAAACTTCAACCATGGCACAGTTATTGGCCATCCTTTGGATTTGAACTAAAGCTGCTACTTTGTATTCGTGAGGTGTGCAAATGTTGTATTTTATGCAGTTGTTTGGATCACTTGATATCTGAACTGTCTTCAAACTGAAATGAAGCATCACTTGACTGCACACCACCTTCAAAGCCCTCCTCAAAATATTACCCCTATTAAATGAGACTTATTTTAAATATGCTTTGGAACAAGAGAACAGCAGAAAACCGATGGGTAAAACTAGCATCTTGGGGTGGAGGAGAGAATGGGAAGCTACTGTATAATGAGTACAAAGTTACAATTTCCCATATAAAAAGTTTTGGAGATGGATGGTGGTGATGACTGCACAACATAAATGTAATTAATGTCCCCAAAGTGCACACTTAATGGTAATTTTATGTTGTGTACGTTTTACTACAAAAAACCAAAAAAAAAAAAAAAAAAAAATTTAGCACCTACAAGCACATACCTGAGGGATTATGGAAGATAAGTTAAACTCTTCTCTCTACACTTGGCATCAACTACTCGGAAAGGATCCAAATTTTAACTTAGGCAAGCAAAATTCTACCTCGAGTTTAAGAATCCATCTTGAGCTATGTTACTACCCAATTACATCACACATTGAACAAACTAGTTTCGAAAATCTGGCTGAAGCAGTTTAAGCTTTAAGATCATGTCTAAGAAAAAAAAAGTTAACCAATACTTCAGAATTCTTACATGTAAACTGAGTTCTCAAAAATGGATACGAAAGTACCGTTCAATAGTTCAGTGCGACTATTTGTGAGCAAAATGCTATTAATACTACTGTAATTATAATAAAATAAAAATACTGATACCTTTGGCCCCATTGTAACGGCCACAGCATCGGCTAAAAGGTCTACACCTTGAAGCATTAAGGCTCGGGCATCTGCACCAAATTTTACATCTTTGGCATAAGCCCGAGTGAGATGAGGAGCCAGTACCCTGGACACCGGTCTTATCTGGCGAAAGACTGTGGGTAACCGAAGCATTTCTGGGGATGGAAGCAAATAGATAATCAGTACTTTGGTGCGCTGCAGCACAAACATGCGCACCTGTGCAACAGAGCAAGCAACGTGAGATGGTGAGTCTGGCTGACCTCCGCCAGCCACTACACCTGAATGACCGAAGGCGCCGTAGCTTCGGAACATCAGCCACTAGCGCAAGCTAAAGAGCCGCCCCGACGCCTGACCTATAGCACTAGCACAAAGCACACGCAGCTCCTTCCCCACAGCCACCTATCCCTGCCGCCAAAAAACGAGTTAATCTTTCACCGCGAAAACGGCCTTGTGGGTAGACCCACTCCAACTGTGGCCCCTGAGAAACCAAATCAGCCGGAGAGAGGCAAGTTACAAATCCCAGTGACCAGGGAAGTTAAAAGTATTCCTGACGGTGCAAAAAGCCGCTCAGCAAAGTATCTCCATGGATCCACCCAAGGCTACTGTATCAGGGCAGCCAGCAAGGCCGCGATGTTGGGGGCGGCGGCCCGTCCACTAGGCGCGGGCCCACGTGTCCTTCTTTCTGAACGCCCCCAGCAAGGTCAAGAGTGAAGGCGCGGTATCCCAGCTGCCTGCGGGGGGAAAAAAGCGGTTCCCTCGCGTACACCACCCTCCCCGGTTCCCTGAAGTCGACCAGGCGCGGGTTGCACCAGCGGGCCTAAGTGGTTACAATCCCCCAAATTCAGTCCCCGTGAGTTGTCCCTCCTGCACCCAGCCGAGGTCCAGGATCCGCGTCGCACGTGATGGAACCCGCATGGACCCGGGAGGCCTGGACCCGTGGGCCTGGGCCTGCGGTGCGGAACTCCAGGTTGTCGTCGCCCGCATCCTCCAGCAGGACCGCAGAGGAGGAAGGCCCACTCCGGGGTCGCAGGCGCCGGGGGGAGGCGGCGCGGGAAGGCCGCATACCTGCGGGGCGGCGGCGGGGCGTGCGCACAGCGAGACAAGTCGTCGGCGGCGAGTGAGGGACAGAGTGCAGGGCGCACACGGCAATGAGCCCGTGTCCCCTCCCTCCGCCTCTCCCCCCGCCCCGCAGCACCGCGTGTGCAGGCAGTTCCCACCCCCTTCCCGTCAGCTGGGCCCCTGCAATCTGCACACCCTGCGAGCGAGCCCCGCCCCTCCCTACCCGCGCAGGGTGTGCTAGAGCGCTTAGTCCTCTCCGGCCGGCTTAGGCTAGTTCCCGGGCCGCGCTCAGTTCCAGAACTTTCTGGAAAGTGCCGCGCTCCCTACGGGTCAAGGGTAAAATCGCGTCATTTCCGGGAGGGGATGAAGGGGTAGTTCTTTCACCTCGGCTGGGCGCCTAGAAAAGCCTAGAAACAGCTCCTCTTTTCTTCCGCCTCTGAATCTTCGCGTCAGCGGCCTGCGCAGGGCCCTTGGGGCGAATCGCGGCGCGCGTCGGGGCGACCGCCCTTCCTTGCGGGGAGGGGCGAGGGGGCTAGCGGCGGGGGTTGGGGCGAGCGCGCCTGCGCGCTGGGCCGTTTTTTCACGTGTCGCCAGGGCCGGACCGCGAGTCTCTCCTTGCGGCGCTACACTAGAGCAGAGTACGAGTCTGAGGCGGAGGGAGTCATGGTGAGTCCCGCGTGGCACCGAAGCCTGCAGGCCCGGGCCTGTCTGAGGCGTATGGGGATCACTGACGTCCCTCTTTTGTTGGGCTAGGCGGGAGGGATTGGTGGCCACTCAGTGACCAGCGCCTGCCCGCACCTTGGAGCGGCAAGGCCTGCCCGACCCTTTTCTCCTCCGGGAGCTCTTTGCACGCGCGTGTGCTGCGGGTGTGTAAGGCAGGAGGCGGGAACCTGGATGCAAGCGCAGCGTCCCACCTGCTCTGCAGGGCCTTTGTGAATGTGTAATATCTTGGGTAAAAAGCATGGTGCCAGGCAGGGAGATTGACCCAGCGTTTCCTGAAAATTTCTGGAAAACCCTGAAGAAGGAAAACATTTGACCTTGGAATAAACTAAGGTTGACCTTAAAGCTAGTCTGGTTGCTCACCGGAGGAGCGACAACGACCCCGAACAGATGTAAGGAATCGGGAATTAAACTTGGAATATTGGTTAGTACATTCAAATGCGTTTCCTTAACGAATAAGCTGAGGTTTGGTGTTAACTTTCGAAGCCAAAACGTGTTGAGATATGTATAACACGGTGGCGTTGCCTGTTGATAATATGATTACATTTAGTTTTTGTTTAAAAACATTTCTCTTCCTACAGGCAGGACAAGCGTTTAGAAAGTTTCTTCCACTCTTTGACCGAGTATTGGTTGAAAGGAGTGCTGCTGAAACTGTAACCAAAGGAGGCATTATGCTTCCAGAAAAATCTCAAGGAAAAGTATTGCAAGCAACAGTCGTCGCTGTTGGATCGGGTTCTAAAGGAAAGGTAAATGGGGGCTGCGGTGGAACTATTTTTTATAGTGTGCAGTGGAGGGAAAAGGAGTAATTCTGGAGTATTAAAAGTCTCCTATTAGGTAGAGTTTATGTCATTTTCAAGATCATTAACTGCTTTGGTTCTAATCTGTTTCTTAAAGGGAAATGACTAATACAAAGTTGCTTATTTTATATGACCAATGCTATGATGCTTATTTTATGTGATAGTTTCGGAGTATTAAAAATTGTCTTCAATAGGCCGAGCGCGGTGGCTCACGCCTGTAATCCCAACACTTTGGTAGGCTGAGGTGGGCGGATCACAAGGTCAGGAGTTCAAGACCAGCCTGACCAACATGGTGAAACCCCGTCTCTACTAAAGATAGAAAAATTAGCCGCGTGTGTTGGCGTCTGCCTGTAATCCCAGGCGGACTAGGGAGGCTGAGGCAGGAGAATCATTTGAACCCTGGAGGCGGAGGTTGCAGGCAGCCCAGATGGCGCCACTGCATTCCAGCCTGGGCGACAGGGCAAGACTCCGTCTCAAAAAGAAAAAAAAAATGCCTTCAATAGCAATTTGGTAGCCTAGTATGATCAGTGTTTGCCTTACATTCTAAATTTTTAATAAGACAAAAGAGGCTACGCATGGTGACTCACACCTGTAATCCTTGCATTTTGAGACGTCAAAGCAAGAGGATCATTTGAGCTCAGGAGTTCGAAACCAGTCTGGGCAACATTGAGACCTAGTATCTACAAATAAATAAATAAATAAAGACGAAAGATGTGCTTCAAGGTAAAATGAGGGGGCATTTAAGAATTGAGAGGAAACTTGGACTGTTCGTTTAACCCCTAACACATTGACGTTGCCCTAATCTTAAACCAGTTGGGGCCTTAGTTGGTGTACCTATCCGAGGAACAGGTAGGTCAGTCTTGTCCAACCTGCAGCCCAGGACAGCTTTGAATGCCGCCTAACACAAATCCCTAAACTTTCTTAAAACATATTTCTTTTGCAAGTTTTTTTAAGCTCATTAGCTACTGTTAATGTTAGTGTATTTTATGTGTGGCCCAACACAATTCTTCCACTGTGGCCCAGGGAAGCCAAAAGATTGGACACCTCTGTTTTAGATATTCCTCAGTTAACTGTTTAGGCCTTAGGCTTCTAAAGACGTCAGCCAAAATACACAGTAAATGCCTAAATGCCGTTGGGGCCAAATAATGTTAGCTGCATTGTTCCAGTTGCTTCTGAGGAGGAAAGCTGTATTGAGGAGCTGTCATGGAGTTAGGAAGGAATAGGAAGACTTTGGGGAGTGGACACTTAGCTGCAGTCCCTTTCCCCAAATCTGTACTTTGGAGGGAACAAAACAAAATTACATTTTTGTATGTTGAAGGAAAATATGACCATTTGTATATGACATTTTCTGGGTGCTGGCTACTGTTGCAGGTTTATTTCATATAGTTGATAAGTTATGTTAATATTTAACAGTTATAAAGTTAGCTTTAGTTAACTAAAGTTAGCTTTTCCAGAATATTTTCTTGAACCTTTATATTGGAGTCAGGTTTTAGTTTAAGCCACCGTGTATTATTTCAAAAGTGTAACTACAGTGGTATTTTTGAGTGAAGATCTGCAATTCTAGTATGAATTGTATGACTTAGCCACCAAGTGTATTTTTAATATAATTGGATTTGAGTGGGTGTGTTTCATTAGTTGTAGTGATTTAAAAGTTAACTGTTTATGTTGGACGAACTAGATATGTTTGCTAATAAACATCCTTCCTTTTTTAAGGGTGGAGAGATTCAACCGGTTAGCGTGAAAGTTGGAGATAAAGTTCTTCTGCCAGAGTATGGAGGCACCAAAGTAGTTCTAGATGACAAGGTGTGTAAACTTAACAATTCTAAAAAGAAGTCAAATACTTGCGATTAGTTGTCTTAACTAATGGTTTATTCACTTGCAGGATTATTTCCTATTTAGAGATGGTGACATTCTTGGAAAGTACGTAGACTGAAATAAGTCACTATTGAAATGGCATCAACATGAAGCTGCCCATTCCGCTGAGGTTCTGAAATCTTTCATCATGTAAATAATTTCCATATTTCTCTTTTATAATAAACTAATGATAACTAATGACATCCAGTGTCTCCAAAATTGTTTCCTTGTGCTGATACAAACATTTCCAAATAAAAATATGTAAATGAGTGGTTAGTCTTTAGTTATTTTAAGATGGGTTTAGGGTTTTCTAGTTTATGCTTTTTTCTGTTTTTCAAGTAACCTGCAGAGAATTTTGGGAAACAAGATTTTCTAGGTAGGTACATTTTCACACTGAATTTAGCTTTATTAATACATGATTGATACTGATACCAAGCCATGGATTTGCTTTTTTTTTTTCCCCCCCGAGATGGAGTCTCTTTGTCACCCAGGCTAGAGTGCAGTGGTTCAATCTTGGCTCACTGCAATCTCCACCTCCTGGGTTCAAGTGATTCTCCTCCCTCAGCCTCCAGAGTACCTGGGATTACAGGCACGTGACACCATGCCCAGCTGATTTTTGTATTTTTGGTAGAGACGGGTTCTGCCATGTTGCCCAGGCTGGTCTCGGACTCCCAAAGTGCTGGGATTACAAGCCTGAGCCACCACTGCAATATTTAGATTCCAAATATAACAAGCTAACGAGTTACAGGTCTTAAGGTGTTTCATACTTTGTGTATACAGGTTTTCATTCCTAACTCCAATTTATGTAAATACAAAGTATTTTTTGCATGGTTTAACATACTGAATTCCCAGTTACACAAGTACCATGTAAATTGAGGGAATAATTATACTTTCCTTTTTTTTTCTTGTCCTTTTTTTTTTTGGGAGACAGTCTCACTTTGTCACCCAGGCTGGAGTGCAGTGGCACTATCATGGTTCACTGTGGCCTCCACCTTCTTCCCAGGCTCAGGTGATCCTCCCGCCTCCGCCTCCTTGAGTGACTGGGACTACAGGCATGCACGACCATGCCCTATTTTTGTATCTTTTGTAGAAATGGGGTTTTGCCATGTTGTCCAGGCTGGTCTTGAACTTTCTGGGCTCAAGCAATATGCCTGCCTTGGCCTCCCAGATTGCTGGGATCCCAGGCCTGAGTGAGCCACCACATCTAACCACACCTGGCAGCTTTTTGTTTTGTTTTGTTTTGTTTTTAGAACTTTTAAGAGTTGGTCAGTATTTTGGAAAATCAACTTCTGTACATTAACATTAGGACATTGCCTTATTATTTTTTAATGGTGGTGGGTTATATTTATGCCTCTCTATTTGACACTAGTTTGTCAAGGTTGGAAAACAGCCATATGCTCACCTAGTCAGTATGACCTCAGTGCAGTTGAGGTGGGAAACGGGAAGACTTCAGTGTAGTTTCTAACCTGATATTGGCATCTAATACCAGGAATATGATGTCTTGTCAAGTTACCGTAAGACAACGTGAAAACGGCATCACATAGTCCTTGAGGGATGATTGTCCTTGGGGGCCAGCAGCAATGACAAAGCAGTGAGCTCACCAGGGTCAGCCCACTCAGCTGTGGTACATTTTTCCCGTGGCTCAGCTGTAATCCATGGTTTCACCCCAATGAACTTCCCAGCTATGTTGCGTCTTTTAAGCTTTGTTTTTTTGTTTTTTTGTTTTTTTTTTTTGAGATGGAGTCTCGCTCTGTCGCCCAGGCTGGAGTGCAGTGGCCGGATCTCAGCTCACTGCAAGCTCCGCCTCCTGGGTTTACGCCATTCTCCTGCCTCAGCCTCCCAAGTAGCTGGGACTACAGGCGCCCGCCAACTTGCCCGGCTAGTTTTTTTTTTTGTATTTTTTAGTAGAGACGGGGTTTCGCCGTGTTAGCTAGGTTGGTCTCGATCTCCTGACCTCGCGATCCACCCGTCTCAGCCTCCCAAAGTGCTGGGATTACAGGCTTGAGCCACCGCACCCGGCTTAAGCTTTGTTTTGTAAGCATTGAAAAGAATGGTGCTGAGAAGCTCTCCATGATTACCTGAGCCTCAGTGACCACCATCTTCACCTGAAGCTGCCCAGCATCCAGTGACCAAGTATCTAAGGCCACTTAGCAATAGTGGAGGTGCTCTGGCATCCTCCTAGTGTTTTTTTATGTCTTGTTCTATTTTAGGAGACGGAGTCTCTGTTGCCCAGGCTGGAGTGCAGTGGCATCATCTCACTGCAATCTCCGCCTCCCAGGTTCAAGCAATTCTCGTGCCTCAGCCTCCCAAGTTGCTGGGCTACAGGCGCCTGCCACCACGCCCTGCTAATGTTTCATATTTTTAGTAGAGACGGGTTTCACCGTGTTAGGATGGTCTCCATGTCTTGACTCATGATCCACCCGCCTCGGCCTTCCAAAATGCTGGGATTACAGGCATGAGCCACCGCGCCCAGCTCATTTCATTTTTAAAAACTTAACACTGCGGCCAGGCGCGGTGGCTCAAGCCTGTAATCCCAGCACTTTGGGAGGCCGAGACGGGCGGATCACGAGGTCACGAGATCGAGACTATCCTGGCTAACACGGTGAAACCCCGTCTCTACTAAAAAATACAAAAAACTAGCCGGGCGAGGTGGCCGGTGCCTGTAGTCCCAGCTACTCGAGAGGCTGAGGCAGGAGAATGGCGTAAACCCCGGAAGCGGAGCTTGCAGTGAGCTGAGATCCAGCCACTGCACTCCAGCCTGGGCGACAGAACAAGACTCCGTCTCAAAAAAAAAAAAAAAAAAAAAAAAAATTAACACTGCTACATAATTTGGTAAAAAAAAAAAAAAAACCAAGGCA
>NC_045444.1:83584108-83590815 GCF_002776525.5 Piliocolobus tephrosceles
AACACTGCTACATAATTTGGTAAAAAAAAAAAAAAAACCAAGGCAAGTAACTGCAGCTACTTGGACGGCTGAGGCAGGAGAATGGCTTGAACCTGGGAGGCGGAGGTTGTAGTGAGCAAAGATTGTACCACTGCACTCCAACCTGGGTGACAACAGTGAGACTTTGAAAAAAAAGTATATATATGATATATATACATATATGATATATGTGGTATATATACATATATGTGTGTGTGTATATATATGATAACTAACTTTGGCTGAGTGCCTTCTCTCCAGGGTGAGCACTGGGTGATTGAATAGCTAACAGGAGCAGGAGCATTTTCTAGGTGCTGGCTACTGTTGAAGGTGCTTTTCTTTTTTTTTTTTTTTTTTGAGACGGAGTCTCGCTCTGTTGCCCAGGCTGGAGTTCAGTGGCCAGATCTCAGCTCACTGCAAACTCCGCCTCCCGGGTTTACACCATTCTCCTGCCTCAGCCTCCCAAGTAGCTGGGACTACAGGCGCCTGCCACCTCGCCCGGCTAGTTTTTTGTACTTTTTAGTGGAGAAGGAGTTTCACCGTGTTAGCCAGGATGGTCTCGATCTCCTGACCTCGTGATCCGCCCCTCTCGGCCTCCCAAAGTGCTGGGATTACGGGCTTGAGCCACCGTGCCGGCCAAAGGTGCTTTTCATGTATTAATTGGTTTAATATTTCAACAACCTTATGAGATAGGTACTGTTCTCATCTTGCAGATGAGAAAGCTAAGGCACAGAAGGGGTTAATAACCAAGGTTGTTCAGTGGTAAGTGGCAAAGCCAGGATTCAGACACAGTCCACCTCCAGACTCTTTAAAACTTGATCCTTTATAGCCTTTGCTACTTTGTTAATTCTAAGCATTTAATACACATTATTCCAATTAATCCTGGTGATATCCACTGTGGTATGGGGAATGGGTAGTACCAAATGATGTATGGCACTTAAGTGCCTAGTATGCCATGTGTTGAATTTAACAAAACTGAGTCACAGCAGAGGATAAATAGCTTGATGTAGCTGTAGCAGCTAGGGAGAAGACTTAAGATTCAAACCCAATAATGCTACACTAGAATGGTTGGATGCGGTGGCTTGTGCTCGTAATTCCAGCACTTTGGGAGGCCGAGGTGGGCAGATCTCTTGAGGAGAATGAGACAGCCTGGGCAATATGGTGAAACCCTGTCTGTACAAAAAATATAAAAAGCTACTCGAGGGGCTGAGGTGGGGAGGTTAAGGCTGTGGTGAGCCGAGATTGTGCCACCACACTGCAATCTGGGTGACAGAATGAGACCCTGTCTTTTTTTTTTTTTTTTTTTGAGATGGAGTCTCGCTCTGTCACCCAAGGTGGAGTGCAGTGACCGGATCTCAGCTCACTGCAAGCTCTGCCTCCGGGGTTCACGCCATTCTCCTGCCTCAGCCTCCCGAGTAGCTGGGACTACAGGCGCCCGCCAACTCGCCCGGCTAGTTTTTTTTTGTACTTTTTAGTAGAGACGGGGTTTCACCGAGTTAGCCAGGATGGTCTCGATCTCCTGACCTTGTGATCCGCCCGCCTCGGCCTCCCAAAGTGCTGGGATCACAGGCTTGAGCCACCGCGCCCGGCCTGAGACCCTGTCTTAAAAAAAAAAAAAAAAAGAATCATACACTAGAATTGATTACCAACCCTTAAGCTTAACTATCAGCTACCAGCGGTCTTAGTAATCAAACTTATTTTCTAGGTTTAATTCTCCATAAATTAGTCTGATAATGTCTTTTAAAAGTTGTGTCCCATATTTATTTTGAGAGGAATTAAAATTTAAAGTTTTAAATGGCATGGAATAATGATCTCAACTTTTGATCATCTTCCCATCTGTAAAGTAGTAGTACTTCCACTATATGTGTATTTACGTTTATGCACCTGTTACTGCCTTTGGTATACTAAAGCTTACTTTTTGTCAAACTTAGATACTGCAATTACGCCTAAAAGTTATTTCTTATGTTGTCAAAGTGGATTATCAATTTCATACTCTGCTCATGCACAGCTAGATAATATGCTTTGCGCATCATAACCTTGGGAGCACAGATTCTTCTGTATTACCAAAGAGAAACCTTGACTCAAGAGATGAAGAAATCGTTCCAAGGCCATGTGGCTAATATATTGTAGAGTAAGGAATCTGTTCAAAGGCTATGCCTTTCCCATTATTCTCCAATGCTATTTTCCTAAGACCCAAACAAATTAGTTTTGATATATGAGGTAACAGTTCACAAAGCTTGGTTCATCCTTGCAATTGCCAGGTAAATTTAAAATTTCAGGACCTTATCCAAACCTACTAAATCAGAAGGATAAGATGATTTTTGAACCACAGAAGCAGTCCTACTGTGATGCCTGCCTAGCAGAATTGCTAAAGAAATAATTTTTTTTTTTTTTTTTTTTTTTTTGAGACAGAGCCTTAGTCTGTCTATCCGGCTGAAGTGCAGTTGTGTGATTATAGCTCACTGCAGCCTCCAACTCTTGGGCTCAAGCAATCCTCCCACTTCAGCCTCCAGAGTAGCTGGAAGTACAGGCCTGTGTCACCATGTGTGGGTAATTTTTTTTTTTTTTTTTGACAGGGTCTTCCTCTAGTGCTCAAGCTGGAGCACAGTGGTGCTATCACGGCTCACTGCAGCCTTGACCTCCTAGGTTCAATTGATCCTCCCACCTCAGCCTCCCAAGTAACTGGGACTACACATGCATGTCACCATGCCCAGCTAATTTTTGTATTTTTTGTATTTTTTTTTTTTTTTTGAGACAGAGTTTCACTCTGTCGCCCAGGCTGGAGTGCAGTGGTGTGATCTCTGCTCACTGCAACATCTGCCTCCCAGGTTCAAGTGATTCTACTGCCTCAGCCTCCTGAGTAGCTGGGATTATAGGCACCTGCCACTGCGCCCAGCTGATTTTTGTATTTTTAGTCAAGATGGGTTTTCACCATGTTGGCCAGACTGGTCTTGAACTCCTGACCTCAGGCGATCTACCTTCCTTGGCTTCCCAAAGTGCTGGGATTACTGGTGTGAGCAACTGTACCGGGCCGATTTTTGACCGGGTTTCACTATATTGCCCAGACTGGTCTCAAACTCCTGGGGTCAAGTGATCTCCCACCTTGGCCTCCCAAAGTGCTGGAATCACAGGTGCATAATTTATTTTTTAGTGAATGGTGTATGTATCTGACTTTATTTTTTTAGAGATGGGGTCTCACTGTGCTCTCCAGGCTGGTCTTGCTCTCCTGAGCTCAAGCAATCTTCCTGCCTCAGCCTCCAGAAAAGCTGGGACAACTTTATTTTTTTAATCAATGAGTAGCTTGTTGTCACAAGTTTACTTACTGGATTATCCATTCTTCTCCCTGCACACCACCCCCTACCTCCTTTCTCTCTATGCCCAGAAATCAGAGATATTGCCTTTATCACACACGAAATTTCTATATATGCCTACTCCTGGGTTTAATAATTTGTTCCATTGACCTCCCTATTCCATCACATTGCTTTCAATGTAAATAGTTTTATATTTAAGTTTGACATCTGATAAGGCAAGTCCTCCCTGTACCTACTCACCTGGCTGAAAGTATGTTCTTTGTTCCTATATGAGCTGCCAGCTTGTTCTTCAGTGTGATACCAAGTCATGCTTCCTCCAGCAAGTTAATGACTGTTTTCACTGCACCCACACAAAAATGGAGTTTTGAACTTCTGACTTATTTGTGTGAAGAGTATTTAAATATATTTTCTTTTTCTTTTTTTCCTTTTTTTTTTTTTTTTCTTTTCTAAAAGGAGTTTCGCTCTTGTTGCCCAGGCTGGAGTGCAATGGCATGATCTCGACTCACTGCAACCTCCGCCTCCCAGGTTCAAGCGATTCTCCTGCTTCAGCCTCCTGAGTAGCTGGGATTACAGGCATGTGCCACCACACTCGACTAATTTTTTTGTATTTTTAGTAGAGATGGGGTGTCACCATGTTGGTCAGGCTGCTCTTGAACTCCTGACCTCAAGTGATCCACCCGCCTCGGCCTCCCAAAGTGCTGGGATTATAGGCATGAGCCACCGCACCCAGCTTATTTTCCTTTACTCTCAAGCAACCTCTATCAGAAAGTCCTATCAAACCTAGCTCTTGTCCTGGTTGCTTACATACTAGTTCTGTTACATTTGACAAATTACCTAACCCCTCTTAGCTTATGAATAAACTGCAAAACAAGGGCATTAGATTTGCCTCTTAACGTTTTGAGTTAAGCCTATTTGTTTTGGTTAAACTTTTATTTATTTAAAAATAAATATGTTCATGTAAAAATTTAAAATTATGTATCCTGAAAAGAATGCTCTCTATCCTTGTCCCCCAGCCACCCAGTTCCATCCTTGGAAGTAACTAGTATAACTTTTTATATTCTTCCTTTCAGGTGTTTTATGTATATATACATATATGTAAATGTGTATGTATAGATGTACATATCTTATGTGTATGAAATATATATTCATTTTTTCTTTTTTAAAAAATAACATTCCATACATACCATTTGACGCCTTGCTTTTTTACATTAATAATTGGTCTCTGGTATTAATCTATATATAAAGATATTTTAAAACTGTATAATGTTCAATTATATGGATAAGCCATAATTTATTTCAGGATGCCCCCCAGCCATGATAGATATTTAAGTTATTCTAGTCTTTTTCTATTAGAAACAATTCTGCAATGAATAAATGTATGCATAACTAAATACATTTGAATTTGTACTAAATACATTTGTACATTTGAACAAGCATATCTGTAAGATAAATTCCTAGGTACAGAACTGCTATGTCAAAGGGTCTGTGAATTTTAATCATACATGTGCACATATACAGACATGGATCTCCAAGTTGTCCTTCACTGAAGTCCCATCAGTTTTATTTATTTATTTATTTTTGACACAGAGTTTCACTCTTATTGCCCAGGCTGGAGTGCAATGGCACGATCTTGGCTCACTGCAACCTCCACCTCCTGGGTTCAAGTGATTCTCCTATCTCAGCCTCCAGAGTAGCTAGGATTACAGATGCTCGCCACCACGCCTGGCTAATTTTGTATTTTTAGTAGAGATGAGATTTCACCACGTTGACCAGGCTGGTCTCAAATTTCTGATCTCAGGTGATCCACCCACCTTGAGAGTGCTGGGATTACAGGCGTGAGCCACTGCGCCCAGCCAAAAGGTCCATCGATTAAGAGTCCTACTAGCGGCCAGGCGCGGTGGCTCATGCCTGTAATCCCAGCACTTTGGGAGGCCGAGGTGGGCGGATCATGAGGTCAGGAGATCGAGACCAACCTGGCTAACACAGTGAAACCCTGTCTCTACTAAAAAAAAGAAAATAGGCCGGGCGCGGTGGCTCAAGCCTGTAATCCCAGCACTTTGGGAGGCCGAGACGGGCTGATCACAAGGTTAGGAGATCGAGACCATCCTGTGTAACATGGTGAAACCCCGCCTCTACTAAAATACAAAAAATTAGCCGGGCGTGTTGGCGGGTGCCTGTAGTCCCAGCTACTCGGGAGGCTGAGGCAGGAGAATGGTGT
This sequence comes from Piliocolobus tephrosceles, assembly GCF_002776525.5. NCBI lineage: Eukaryota > Metazoa > Chordata > Mammalia > Primates > Cercopithecidae > Piliocolobus > Piliocolobus tephrosceles. The sequence goes on from NC_045444.1 coordinate 83,589,656, forward strand.
GAACCCGGGAGGCGGAGCTTGCAGTGAGCTGAGATCCGGCCACTGCACTCCAGCCTGGGCGACAGAGCGAGACTCCGTCTCAAAAAAAAAAAAAAAAAAAAAAAATACAAAAAATAAACCAGGTTTGGTGGCGGGTGCCTGTAGTCCCAGCTACTTTGGAGGCTGAGGCAGGAGAATGGCGTGAACCGAGGAGGCAGAGCTTGCAGTGACCGGAGATTGTGCCACTGCACTCCAGCCTGGGCAATACAGTGGGACTCTATCTCAAAAAAAGTCCTACTAGCAATGTATTTTTTTTTCTTCTTACTTTCTATAATGCAGGATGTTGTAAAGTTCTTATTTTGCCAATCTGATAATTTTACTGTTTATCATGATGAATGAGGATGAGCATTGTATGTGTTTAAGACTCTTTTTTTTTTTTTTTTTTTTTGAGACAGGGTCTTGTCTGTCGCCCAGGCTAGAGTGCAGTGGCACCATTATGGCTCACTACAGCCTTGACGTCCTGGGCTCAGGTGATCCTCTCACCTCAGCCTACCAAGCAGCCGGGACTACAGATGCGAGCTACCACGCCCATCTAATTTTTGTAGAGAGAGGGTTTTGCCATGTTGCTCAGGCTGGTCTTGAACTCCTGGACTTAAGCGATCTGCCCACCTCACCCTCTCAAAATGCTGAGAGTACAGGCACGAGCCACTTTGCTTACCCTTGTTAACTGTTTATTCCTATTCACTTAATATCTTCTGCCTATTTTTTGACTGAGTGCTTGATCTTTTATGACTTTTATTTAATAAAGAAATTAGTTCTTTGTGGTTTTTCTTCCGTCTAGTTTGTCATTTGGGTTTTGATTTTGTTTATGCCTTGAGCTTGTAGAAAGTCAGTTTGGTGTATTTGAATTATTAAATATTTTTCTTTATGGCTTCTGGGTATGATATTAAACTCTGAAAAGTCTGGCCGGGCGCGGTGGCTCAAGCCTGTAATCCCAGCACTTTGGGAGGCCGAGACGGGCGGATCACGAGGTCAGGAGATCGAGACCATCCTGGCTAACACGGTGAAACCCCGTCTCTACTAAAAAATACAAAAAAAACTAGCTGGGACTACAGGCGCCCGCCACCTCGCCCGGCTAGTTTTTTTTGTATTTTTTAGTAGAGACGGGGTTTCACCGTGTT
>NC_045444.1:83595815-83602388 GCF_002776525.5 Piliocolobus tephrosceles
TATGCTTGCTTTCATACTTTATGGGGCAGAGAGAAAGAACTGCTATGCACAATCTTCATTACACATGAAGAAACATTTATTTGATAGCTTATTCAATGTCTTACAGGTAACAGGCAAGAGAATCTATGAAGGGGTGGCCTACCCCTCCAAACCTGTGGACATTTCTCGTTAGGTGGAAAGAGAGACTTGAGAAAAGAAATGAGACACAGAGACAAAGTATAGAGAAAGAAAAGGTGGGCCCAGGGGACTGGCGCTCAGCATACAGAGGACTCACGCCAGCACCGGTCTCTGAGTTCCCTAAGTATTTATTGATAATTATCTTTACCATCTTAAAGAAAAGGGAGTGGCAGGACAACAGGGTCATTGCAGGGAGAAAGTCAGCAATAAGACATATGAATAAAGATCTCTGTGACATGAATAAGTTTAAGGAAAAGTGCTGTGCCTTGATATGCATATGCAAGCATCTCCATAAACCTTTTAAGTGCATAAAGAGCAGCATTGCGCTAGCAAGGCCCACACTTCGCCCTAAGGTGGTTTTCTCCTTTCTCAGTAAACAGAACATACAATCAGGTTTTACACTGAGATGTTCCATTGCCCAGGGACTGGCAGGAGACAGATGCTTTTCTCTATCTCAAACTGCCAACAACCACCAAGAGGCCTTCTTTCCTCTTGCACTAGTCCTCCTCAGCACAGACCCTTCACAGGTGTCAGGCTGGGGGACGATTAGGTCTTTCTTCTCCCACGAGGCCATATTTCAGACTATCACATGGGGAGAAACCTTGGACAATTCCTAGCTTCCCAGGCAGAGGTCCCTGCGACCTTTGGCAGTATGCGTATTCCTGGGTACTTGAGATTAAGAGAATGGTGATGACTTTTAACCAGCAAGCTGCCTTCAGGCACTTGTTTAACAAAGCACACCCTGCACAGCCCAAAAATCCTTTAAACCTTGAGTCACCATAGCACATGTCTCTTGCAAGGACAAGGTTGGGGGTAGGGTCACAGACTGACAGCATCTCAAATACAGAATAAAATGGAGTCTCTTATGTCTACTTCTTTCTATATAGACACAGTAACAAATCTAGATTTTCTGAATCTCAGTCCAGAGCTATTCCTATTGGTGCATATAGGCTTTAAACAGATGGCTCCTCCTTTACCTGAAATATTCAAGTATTTCATGTAACTGTTATTGCTGATCATGCTTTTTGTTTTTCTTTTCTCTCTCTTCCTACCCCAGACAAATTAACCCTAGTTATAAAATTGGTCTTGTTTGGAGGTACATAATGTCTTGTTTTTCTAAGACCACCAGAGCGAGCACAAAAGAACCAGCGGGTAGGCAAGTGTAGGAGCAAAACTGCACGTTTATTTTGGTAACCTAAGGTGTGCGGGAGAAGTCTGTCAGCCTCCGGCAAAGGAGGCCAGCAGAGTCCCCCCGCGGTGGGGCTCTCGGACGGACTTTCCACAGTCCCGACATCCCGACAGGAGTGGGACTGCGCGAAGGCCGCGTGGCTCAATGGCGGAGAGCGGCTTTTCTAGGAGTGGGAGGGCAATAGGTGGGGCATGGGCGTGTCAGGGGCGTTCCGCAGGTGCGACCAGGTAAATCTTGGTCTCTTCAGATTAACGTCACCTGGCGCATGCCCAGTTGGTCTGCACCCTCCCTGGGCGCCGGCTGCATTTTCGCGCGCGCGGGAAGAGTTGGGTGTGGGGATGAAGAACCCGGAAGTGCACCATCTTGCCTCGGTTCGTCCAAACACATAATCTACAGGCTGACAGAGGAATGAAAATGTGAAGGTTATGAGCTAGAAACATTCCATCCCTAAAGAACAAGGTCCTTCCTGTGAACAAGGCCAGGGTTGACATCAGAATGCAACTTTATTGGACTTTTCAAAAACAATGAATGTGCATTTTGTTCCCGAATTTAACACCTACTCATTCACGTTTTTTTGTTTGTTTCAGATGGGTTGAAACATTTTAATAAATCTGGAATTAAGAGAAGGTGAAGATGATTCCATTCAAGTATAGGTGACTATTTACAGCTCAGGGAAATACCACACAATCTGGGAAATGTAAACTTAATCCTTGCAGTAAGCCAGGTGAGTCATCCACAGACCAAGAGGCCTCCCTGAGACTCTGCTATCTCACAGACCCAACCCATCTAAGGGAGGTGACATTTAGGTGTCACTTGTCCTAGGCTCTCACTGTATCTAATACAAGTTGAGCATCCATAATCTGAAAAGTCCAGAATCTGAAATGTTCTCAGATCTGAAACTCTGATCATCCACATGATGCCACTGGTGGAAAATTCCATACCTGACCTTCTGTAACAGGTCACAGTCAAAACTTTGGTTCACACACAAAATTATTTGAAGTTTTACAGGTGCCGGCCACCACGCCTGGCTAATTTTTGTATTTTTAGTAGTGATGGGATTTTATCATGTTGACCAGGCTGGTCTCAAACTCCTGACCTCAAGTGATCTGCCCCCTTCGGCCTCCCAAAGTGCTGGGATTACAGGTGTGAGCCACCGTTCCTGGCCTATTTAAAGTATTATATAAAAGCAACTTCAGGCTATGTGTATAAAGTGTACAGGAAACAAATGCATTTCACGTTTAAACTTAGGTTCCATCCCCAAGAAATCTCATTATGTATATGCAAATATTCTAAAATCCAAAATAATCAGAAATCTGAAAGTGTTTTGGTCCCAAGCATTTAAGATAAGCGGTACAAATTTGTGATTGGCACGTCTCTGTGGCTGGAGTCAAAGCAATTTGTAGTGAAGGACGGAGCCTTATCATAGTTGTACCTTAGCACCTACCATATAGTGGGGCTTAATGAGTATCTGTTGAACGAAGAACGAATAAATCTTTTCATATGTAGATGCTGGTGCTGGGAAGGCAAACTTAAGTCCCTATTCTTGAAAAGTTACCAGTCAATACATCTTCCAGAGAACGAACTTCCTGTTGTTAAACCCTTCAAAGCCTAGTTCTAAGTCACTGACAATTACTCAGCTAGAGACCCACTCAACTTAACCTCTCCTCTACTCTCAAATTCCGTTTCTGGAGGCCGTTACATGGCCCTTCCCTCAGCATTCTCAATACACCTTCTATCTAAGGACATTTGATGTTTTCTTCTTTTGGAAATCATGCTGCTGTATGCGTTTTTTACTTTTTGAACTGTCTTTCCATCTGATATCCCAAGGCCTCCCTCACCCCAGATAAAAGATTCAAGGTTTCTAAGCAGGAAAAAAGTTTGCGAAAATGCTGTGGTTTCCTAAGAGAGAACACTTGAAATGTGCAACAAAGGAAATGTGGAATCCTGTAAGATGTAAAGTCTATCAAGGACTACTAATTTCCTCCTCCTGCTTCTGACTTGAAAAACACGAGCTAAATCTGTCTACCTAACTCACAAAACCAGATGCCCACTCTTCATGTCACATAATTGACATCTGCGTCTTTTATCGACGTAAACAAACTTGTCATTGAAAAAGTCCTTGGCTTTGAAGTCGCCGGATGGCGGAAATAACAGACACTCAAATCCCTAGTCTGATTTCAGATTGGGTCGATTTCACACAGGTTCTATGGAATTTCCCGACTGCTGACCTGTTTTCTACCCTGATTCCTTAGGTGGCTTCTGGGACAGAATTAGGGTTCTCTAGGTATTTGCTTGCACGTGGGTTTACTGAAATGGCCGCCACTGTACGAAGTCCGTTCTTCCCGTGTAACTAACAAAAGCCCATACCAACTTGCAACACAGCCGTGCATACTGCCGCAGCAGTTGCCGCGATCATGACCTTTCAAACCGCTCCGCAGACCTCGCAAAGAGGCTCATGGCTCCCCACTTCCGGTGCCTCAGTCCCTGCCGGTCGCCGTCCGGGACCTCTCCCTCCGCCTACCCTGCTTCTTCTACCCGCCGGCTCCCAGTTCTCCCGTCCTGCTCCGCGCAGGCTGTGGCTGTTCAGTCAGCGGCGGCTCCTCCTCCCAGACGCAGAGCGCCGCTCTGCCCCGCCTCCCGCGCAGGCTGCAGTCCCTACATCCGGGTACCGACTCCAGCCGCCTAGACGCTGGCACTATGGTCATGGCGGAGGGGACGGCAGTGCTGAGGCGGAACAGGCCGGGCACCAAGGCGCAGGTACCATGTCCGCACCTTTCCTGTCGGGCAAGTAGGTGCCGAGCAGTGCCGCGCCCGGAAGCTGGCCGCCACTGCGGGGAGGTTGGGCCGAGGCGGCAGGCGGGCGGGCTGGGGCACTGGTGCCCGGCCTGCTCTTCCGGAGCTGCAGCCCCTCAATTTGGCTGAGGCGGTGGCGGCCGCCGTGAGGCCTGCGGAGCTCCGACCCAGGGGTAGGCGTGAGGGGCGGGTGGGGGCTGCGGGTGGTACTTGCCTGCCGAGGCCCTGGGCTGCGAGCCTGTCGGCAGCAACGGCTTCTTTTCGCTTTGCCCCGGAGCCCCAGCTGACTAGCATTGGAGGGGCGCGACCAGTGGAGACCCCTGGGGTTTCCTGAAGGTTGGGGCCGCTGAGGTTGGAGATGGTGTAAACACAGCCTACCTTGACCCGGCGTCCAGTTCCTACCTGACCTGGGACATACCTGCCCGTCTCCTGCCATCCCGCTTGTCTAGCCGGATCCGGGTGCCGATATTCTCGTTGTTTCCCTTTAACCACCTCTCCCTGCTGCTTTCCCTGGAGCTGTTCTCTGGTCCAGCAAGTTTTCATCACCAAGTTGTGACTTGTTAGATGTCATTCCTTGCTGGTATGTGTGAAGCGTAGTCAGAGAATGAACTGATTATAATTTTGTCAGCTTTTTTGTAGGGCATTATGTGTGGTAAATTGGTGTTTGATTAGGCATTGGTTCTTAGGGTTTGGAAAAGATGGGATGCCTCACAATAAAAAAAAAAAAAAAATCAAATTGGCATCCAGACTGAGCTGATTAATACTCTGCTAGCCGAAATGGCTTGCTATAGGCTAGATGCTCTGAAATCGAAAGAGATGTGTTTATAAAATGTTAAAAAGTGATGCAAATGAAAATTGAAACAGAACAACCATGGAGCTATGATTGTATGTCTGAGAATAGATTCTAATTTGTTATACAGAATTATGGAAAGAACACCTTTCGAAGGGGGCATACAGGTATTGATTACCTTCCCAGATTCATGTTATAGATACGGAAACTGAAGCCCAAGAGAATTAACTGGATTTGCCCAAGGATACATCATCTGAGTCTTAATTCACTGGTGACCTTTTCTATTTAACAAGCTGCTTCTAGTGCTGAATTTTAGAGAAAATTTTAAAGTCTTATTTTGGAGTCACATTAAGCTGTCAGTTACTCCTACTACAGTTTTGTTTTCATACTACTGGAAATTTATCTGTTACATATGCTTGCTTTTTTTTTTTAACCGTTTCCACACTTTACTTCCAAATGCTCTTTTCTCAGATACCTTTACATCTTATTCTGTGGAAACATTGTTTCTGATTACATTTTTATGTTCAGAAGTAGACTTTTGTGTTCATATTATGAGTCATTTATTCGTAAGTTCTTAATTTTGAAAGGTTCGAGAATAAAATATTTAAACTAATGTCGTAACATAGACTTGCTATGTTGCTGTAAGTCACAGAAGAAAGCTTTTTTTTTTTTTTCTTCACCTTGTCGTGGATCAGGGTTGTTAGATAAAATATAACAGAAAAAGGATAAAAAATAAAAAAGACTACTTACGCCATAGTTTGTCCTATCTTGTTTATCACATGAATTTCCTTTAGTGAAATGGGTCTGTTCTAAAATGATATATTTAGAACCGTATCTCCTTCCCTATTGGGTCAAAAGAAAAAAAATTTAAAAACTATATTAGAGGGCTGGGTGCGGTGGCTCACGCCTGTAATCCCAGCACTTTGGGAGGTCGAGGCAGGCGGATCACCTGAGGTCGGGAGTTCAAGACCAGCCTGGCCAACATGATGAAACCCCCGTCTCTACTAAAAATACAAAAAATTAGCTGGGCGTGGTGGTGGGCGGCTGTAATCCCAGCCACTCAGTACGCTGAGGCAGGAGAATTGCTTGAACCCGGGAGGCGGAGGTTGTAGGGAGCCCGGATCGCGCCATTGCACTCCAGCCTGGGTAACAAGAGCAAAAACCCGGTCTCAAAGAAACAAACAAACTATAGAAGAGTAGGTGGAGTGTCTTCCTACATTAAAAAAAAAGTTGGTTAGACTGGAATATAGGCACATGGTTGGTTTTCTTCTTTCTTTCTTTTTTTTTTTTTTTTGAGACGGAGTCTTGCTCTGTCGCGCAGGCTGGAGTGCAGTGGCCGGATCTCAACTCACTGCAAGCTCCGCCTCCCGGGTTTACGCCATTCTCCTGCCTCAGCCTCCCGAGTAGCTGGGACTACAGGCGCCCGCCACCTCGCCCGGCTAGTTTTTTGTATTTTTTAGTAGAGACGGGGGTCTCACAGTGTTAGCCAGGATGGTCTCGATCTCCTGACCTCGTGATCCGCCCGTCTCGGCCTCCCAAAGTGCTGGGATTACAGGCTTGAGCCACCGCACCCGGCCTCCTTTCTTTCTTTCTTTCTTTCTTTCTTTCTTTCTTTCTTTCTTTC
>NC_045444.1:83602488-83611635 GCF_002776525.5 Piliocolobus tephrosceles
TTTTTTTTTTTTTTTTTTTTTTTTTTGAGACGGAGTTTTGCCCTTGTTGCCCCCAAGCTGAAGTGCAGTGGTGCAATCTTGGCGCACTGCAACCTCCGCCTCCCGAGTTCAAGCGATTCTTCTGCCTCAGCCTTCCAAATAGCTGGGATTACAGGCGCGTGACACTACGCCCGGCTAATTTTTTGCAGAAACGGGGTTTCACCATGTTAGCCAGGCTGGTCTTGAACTCCTGACTTCAGGTGATCCACCCACCTGGGCCTCCCAAAGTGTTGGGGTTACGGGCGTGAGCCATTGCACCTGGAGGATTTTGTTTGTTTGTTTGTTTGTTTTTTTGAGACGGAGTTTCCTTCCGTCGCCCAGGCTAGAGTGCAGTGGTGCGATCTCAGCTCACTGTAACCCCTGCCTCCCAGGTTCAAGTGGTTTTCCTGCCTCAGCCTCCCGAATAGCTGGGATTACAGACACCCGTCACCTCGCCCGGCTAATTTTTTGTTGTTGTTGTTGTTGTTGTTGAGACAAGAGTCTTGCTGTGTCCCCCAGGCTGGAGTGCAGTGGCACAATCTGGCTCACTGCAAGGTCCGCCTCCCGGGTGCACGCCATTCTCCTGCCTCAGCCTCCCGAGTAGCTGGGACTACAGGCGCCCTCCACCACGTCCGGCTAATTTTTTTTGTATTTTTAGTAGAGACGGGGTTTCAGCGTGTTAGCCAGGTTGGTCTCGAACTCCTGACCTCAAGTGATCTGCCCGCCTCAGCCTCCCAAAGTGCTGGGATTAGAGGCGCAAGCCACCACGCCAGGCTTCATAGTTGGTTTTCAAAAAATGTTTGTTGATTGGATTAGATGAGAATCTTTATTAAGCTGAATTTTTGATGTCTCTCGTAGGCATCTAAAATATGTCACAGTTATGATAAGGCAAAACATTTCATTTACAACATCTTTTCTGTATATAGTCATCCTTGGTGTCCTCTGGGGATTGGCTCCAGGATAAAACTATCCCCACCCCATACCAAAATCTGAGGATGCTTAAGTTTCCTATGTAAAATGGCATAGTGTTTGCATATACCCTATGCACATTCTGTTACATAGTTTAAATCAACTCTAGATTACTTAATAACACCTAATACAATGCAAGTGTTCTATAAATAGTTGTTAATACTGTATTATTTAAGGAATAATGACCAAAAAAAAAATAGCCGGTACATGTTTAGTACATACGCAACTATCTTAGACCTAGCTAGGTACGTAGTACATGTCAGCAACAATATAACATTTTCTGGATTTTTTTTATCCCCTGAAATATTTTCAATTCCTGGTTTATTGAATCTGCAGATGAAACCTGCAGATATGGAGGGCCAACTGTATAACTACATGTGTTTTCTAATATTTTAAAAACAATATTCTGTAAACTTTCTTAGTTTTTTTTGAAAAGGAAAGAATAGAGTATTGGTAGAAATTTAGTGTAGGTCATATAGGAAAATTTTTAAAACTGCTCTTTAGTATTTAGACAATGTCTGAGGAAAGGAATCCTGGAACGATTTCCAGAAGATTGTTTTATTTCCTGATATCTTCCTTTAATAAAATTAGTTCATTTTCATCCAGATAGGCCAGCTATCTAAAAAAAGATGAAATGTTTAAGACACTCAGAAAGGTATCCTCATTATCTACTGTCTGAATGAGGACATTGCTATTATAGTTAAATCCTTATGGAACACAGTCTCTGTCTTCTACCCTATCATTCCTTTTCTGTATACTTTTACTATATATGCATTATATCAATAAGTATGCCTTGCACTTAAACCTTTTTTTTTTTTGAGACGGAGTCTTGCTCTGTCTCCCATGCTGGAGTGCAGTGCTGCACTCTCGGCTCACTGCAAGCTCCGCTTCCTGGGTTCGCGCCCACCACCACGCCTGGCTAATTTTTTGTATTTTTTCGTAGAGACAGGGTTTCACCGTGTTAGCCAGGATGGTCTTGATCTGCTGACCTCGTGATCTGCCCACCTCGGCCTCCCATAGGGCTGAGATTACAGGCGTGAGCCACTGCGCCTGGCCTAAACTTTTATTCATTTTATATACACTCTGTTTTCTTCCAATTTGGTTTTTTTGCTCAAGGTTTTGGAGACTTAATCTTTGTATATTGCTTTTACAGGTTTATATACAGGTTTATAGATTATTGATTTACTCTTATCCCCTCCCCACCAAGTTTTACCTCAGAGACATTTGAGCTCCAACTATGTGTCAGGCATTGTGCTACCTACTGAGGTTACATAGGTAAACTTTGCTGAAAAATCAGTCAAATGGAAAGGTTCACTTAGGGGAATGTCTGTTAACTGTATTATCTACAGGTAGTTCCAGAACCAGGGCAAGATGCTCTATAAAAATATCCCCCTTAGGCCGGGCACAGTGGCTCATGCTTGTAATCCCAGCACTTTGGGAGGCTGAAGCTAGAGGATTGATTGTGATCAGGAGTTTGAGACCAACCTGGCCAACAAAGCGAGACCTCGTCTCTTAAAAAAAGAAGAAGAAATAAAAATATTCCCTTTAATAGAAGGCTGGTTTATTTGGATGTTTACTTCTCTTTTTAAAATTTTTATGGGTATATAGTAGGTGTATATATTTATAGGTTACATGAACTATTTTGATACAAGCATGCAATGTGTAATAATCACATCAGGGGGGTAAATGGAGTATCCATCACCATAAGCATTTGTCCTTTATGTTGCAAAAATTTAGGTTCTTTTAGTTTTTTTTAAATGTACAATTAAATTGTTTTTTACTGTAGTCACCCTGTTGTGCTAGCAAATACTAGGGTTTATTCATTCTTTCTATTTTTTTGTACCCATGGGTGATTACCTTTTTTTTTTTTTTTGTGATGGAGTCTCGCTCTGTCACCCAGGCCGGAGTGCAGTGGTATGATCTTGATTGACCACAACTTCCGCCTCCCTGGTTCAAGCAGTTCTCCTGCCTCAGCCTCCTGAGTAGTTGGGATTACAGGCGCACACCACCATGCCCGGCTATTTTTTGTATTTTTAGTAGAGATAGGGTTTCATCATGTTGGCCAGGCTGGTCTCGAACTCCTGACCTCAAGTGATCCTTCCGCCTCAGTCTCCCAAAGTGCTAGGATTAGTGGTGTAAGCCACCATGCCCGGCCTGATGATTACTTTTTAATGGTGCCCATATTTTGATTTAGAAATTTAAAACTATTTGGAATAAGAAGAATAATTTATAATTTCTGCTTAAAATAATACTTATGCATCTGGCATGGTGGCTCAGGCCTGTAATCCCAGCACTTTGGGAGGCCGAGGTGGGCGGATCGCAAGATCAAGAGATCGAGACCATCCTGGCCAACATGGTGAAACCCTGTCTCTACAAAAAATACAAAAATTAGCTGAACGTGGTGGTGTGCACCTGTAGTCCCAGCTACTTGGGAGGCTGAGGCAAGAGAATCACTGGAACCCGGGAGGCGGAGGTTGCAGTGAGTTGAGATTGCACGACTGCATTCCAGCCTGGTGACAGAGCGAGACTCCCATCTCATCATCATCATAATAATACTTATGGAGCAATAAATTAGTTACTAATGCTAGCTATTCTCTTTTGGTAAAAATCTGATTTGCTTTTTGGTGTCTGGAGATTTATTTTTTCATTGTAACTTTTTGAGAGATATTTAACCATCATAAACAAAAAAGTGATAGACTTACCTCCCCAATTAAGTAATACATTAAAGGTTTATGGGAGCTATATTTGAGGAATTTGTAATTGGAAAAAACATAATTTGTAGTTCATTTAAATAAAATCTTGATATTCATTTAAAAAACAAATAGCCAGGCGCAGTGGGTCAGGACTATAATCCTAAGAATAGGGCGGCTAAGGTGAGAGGTTGAGGTGGGATGATTGCTTACACCCAGGAGTTTGAGGCTGTAGTAAGCTACGATTGTGCCACTGCACACTAGCATGGGCTACAGAGTGAGACACTGTCCCTGAAAAAGAAAAATTGAATAAAATTTATTTCCTTATTTCACTGATAATTACATTGCAAAAGTTTTTTCTTCCCCTCCAGTGTGAGCTTTGGATCTTTATTAAGAATTGATGTTAATCATAATAGTATTTTGTATGTGCTTTAACTGTGAATTTATTTTTGTAGGATTTCTATAATTGGCCTGATGAATCCTTTGATGAAATGGACAGTACACTAGCTGTTCAACAGGTAATAAAAATAGTTTCTTTCACCCTGTGTCTTGGAGTACGATGTGTGAGTGCCCATTGGGTGACCTTTGTCTGTTGGTCAGTGTGTAGCAGTCTGCTTCCCAATGAAGTGTGCTCTTTCACAAAACAAAACAAAAAAAAAGTTCCTTTTACAACTCCAATAACCTAAGCATTTTACCTCTTTGATGTAGTTAAGTATTCTTACATCTTTTAGCATAGACAAGATTCCACTGAATTAATGGAATGCCTATTTAAAAGTTTAGTCAACCCTCATTTTGTTTTAAGATGGCATATTTGGGCCAGGCGCGGTGGCTCAAGCCTGTAATCCCAGCACTTTGGGAGGCTGAGACGGGCGGATCACAAGGTCAGGAGATCGAGACCATCCTGGCTAACACGGTGAAACCCCGTCTCTACTAAAATACAAAAAACTAGCTGGGCGAGATGGCGGGCGCCTGTAGTCCCAGCTACTAGGGAGGCTGAGGCAGGAGAATGGTGTGAACCCGGGAGACGGAGCTTGCAGTGAGCTGAGATCCGGCCACTGCACTCCAGCCTGGGTGACAGAGCGAGACTCCGTCTCAAAAAAAAAAAAAAAAAGATGGCATATTAAACTGGGCACTGTGGCTGCCAGCACTTTGGGAAACTGAGGTGGGAGGCCAGTTACTTGAGGCCAGGAGTTCAAGACCAGCGTGAGCAACATAGCAAGACCCTGTTTCTACAAAAAGATAAATTAGCCAGGCATGGTGGTGCACACCTGTAGTGCCAGTAGCTAGGGAGTCTGAGGTGGAGGGATCACTTGATCCTACTTCAAGGGTCTAATGAGCTATGATTGTGCCACTGTACTTCAACCTGGGTGACAGAGTAAAATCTTGTCTCTTAAAAAAATAAAAATAGCCCAGGGGCGGTGGCTCACAGCTGTAATCCCAGCACTTTGGGAGGCCGAGGCGGGTGGATCACCAGGTCAGGAGATCGAGACCATCCTGGCTAACATGGTGAAACCCCATCTCTACTAAAAACACAAAAAATTAGACAGGCATGGTGGCACGTGCCTGTAGTCCCAGCTACTCAGGAGGCTGAGGCAGGAGAATCGCTTGAAACCAAGAGGTGGAGGCTGCAGTGAGCGAGATTGTACCACTGCACTCCAGCCTGGCCAACAGCGAGACTCTGTCTCAAAAAAAAAACAAACCAAAAGAGGATTTCATTAAGGTGCGAATAAAAAGATAATATACATTGGAGCATACTAGTGTATTAGATTAGGCATCGGTTAAATTTTTTTTGTTTTGAATTTTTAGTAGAGACAGGATTTTGCCATGTTGCCCACCTTGAACTCCTGGGCTCAAGCAGTCCACCCCGCATGGCCTTGCAAAGTGCTGGGATTGCAAGTGTGAATCACTGCACTTGTCTTTTTTTTTTTTTTTTTTTTTTGAGATGGGGTCTCACTCTGTCGCCTAGACTGGAGTGCAGTGGCTCGAGGATGCCACACTGTAGTCTCAACTTCCTGGACTCAGCTGATTCTTCTGCCTCAGCCTCAGCCTTCCAAGTAGCTGGGGCTATAGGTACATACTACCACATCTGGCTAACTTTTTTGTAGAGAAGGGGTTTCACCATGTTGCCCTGGCTGATAACATTTTTAAAGGGAAAATATACCATAAATGGAGGCTGTTTGGCTTCATTTTGATAGCCAGATAGTAAAAGTAGATAGCTGGCTGGGTGTGGTGGCTTACGCCTGTAATCCCAGCACTTTGGGAGGCTGAGGTGGGCGGATCACGAGGTCAGGAGATCGAGACCATTCTGGCTAGGATGGTGAAACCCTGTCTCTACTAAAAATACAAAAAAATTAGCTGGGCATGTGTAGTTCCAGCTACTCGGGAGGCTGAGGCAAGAGAATGGTGTGAACCCAGGCAGCGGAGCTTGCAGTGAGCCGAGATCATGCCACTGCACTCCAGCCTGGGGGAGAGAGCAAGACTCCGTCTCAAAAAAGAAAGAAAAAAAGTAGATAGCTATTTGGATTTATTATGTTATTTGAAGATCTTAGAAAATAAAAGAGACATATAGTTGAATTATTGGAGCATTAAAAACCACCCATCTAGGCGTGGTGGCTGACACCTGTAATCTCAGTACTTTGGGAGGCCGAGGAGGGAGGATCAGTTTGAGGCCGGGAGTTTGAAACCAGCTTGGACAATATAGTGAGACCCTGTGTCTGCAAAAAAGAAAGACGGTTAGGCTAGGTGGTGTGAACTTGTAGTCCTAGCTACTTAGGAGGCTGAGGTGGGAGGATAGCTTGAGCCCAGGAGTTAGGGTTAACGGTGAGCTGTGATTGTGCCACTGCACTCCAGGCTGGTGACAGAGTGAGACCCTATCTCAAAAAAAAAAAGAAAAAGTGCTGTTCAATCAGCAAGTATTTATTGGGTTTTCACTATATACCTAGCAATGAGTTAGGCCTTGTGGAAGATAAAGGAATATAAGCATAGATCTAACTCTATGCCTAGAAATTGGTTAAATTTTGAAGAAAAATGTACAGATGGTTATTTCTTTAAAAATAGGAGGAAGTGGCCGGGCGCGGTGGCTCAAGCCTGTAATCCCAGCACTTTGGGAGGCCGAGACGGGCGGATCACGAGGTCAGGAGATCGAGACCATCCTGGCTAACACGGTGAAACCCGTCTCTACTAAAAATACAAAAAAAAAATTAGCCGGGCGAGGTGGCCGGCGCCTGTGGTCCCAGCTACTCGGGAGGCTGAGGCAGGAGAATGGCGTGAACCCGGGAGGCAGAGGTTGCAGTGAGCTGAGATCCAGCCACTGCACTCCAGCCTGGGCGACAGAGCGAGACTCCGTCTCAAAAAAAAAAAAAAATAGGAAGTGTCCTGTTACTTTGTTGAATTTGTTCATTTATTCTTGCAGGTTTTTTGGATGTGAAATCTTTAGGGTTTTCTACATATGAGACCATGTCATCTGCAAACAGATAATTTTACTTCTCCAATGTAGATCTGTTTTCTTTTTCTTGCCTAATTGCTCTGGCTAGACCTTTCAGTACTACTTTGAATAAAAGTGGTGAAAGAGGGCATCTTTGTCTTCTTCCTGATCTTAGAGGAGAGCTTTTAGTTTTTCACTGTTGAGTATGATGTTCACCATGGATTTTTCATATATGATCTTTATTATATTGAAGTTGTTTCCTTTATTTGTAGTTCATTCAGTGCTTTTTAGATCATAAAATGGTGTTAAATTTTGTCAAGTGCTTTTGCTGCACCTATTGAGATGATCATGTGTTTCTTTTTCTTACTTTTTTTTTTTTTTTTGTGAGACAGTCTCACTCTGTCACCAGGCTGCAGTGCAGTGGTGTGATCTCGGCTCACTGCAACCTCTGCCTCCCAGGTTCAAGCAATTCTCCTGCGTCAGCCTCCTGAGCAGCTGAGTCTACAGGCACGTGCCAGTACGCCCAGCCAATTTTTGAGTTTTTAGTAGAGATGGAGTTTCACCATGTTGGCCAGGATGGTCTTGATCTCTTGACCTCATGATCCGCCCACCTCAGCCTCTCAAAGTGCTGGAATTACAGGTGTGAGCCACCACGCCTGGCCAAAATATCATGTGTTTCTTTTTCATTCATTCTGGTTTTTTTTTTCTTTTTTTTTTAAGTTTGGGTTTTGCTCTTTTTGCCCAGGCTGGAGTGCAATGTCATGATCTCCGCTCACTGCAACCTCCACCTCTTGGGTTCAAGTGACTCTCCTGCCTCAGCCTCTTAGCTGGGATTGCAGGCGTGTGCCACCACACCTGGCTAATTTTGTATTTTTAGTAGAGATGGGGTTTCACCGTATTGGCCAGGCTGGTCTCAAACTCCTGACCTTGTGATCTACCCACCTTGGCTTCTCAGAGTGTTGGGATTACAGGCGTGAGCCACCATGCTTGGCCCATTCATTCTGTTAATGTGATATATTGATTGATTTTTTTTTTTTTTTTTTTGGATGTTAAACCATTTTTGTATTTCTTGTGTTCCAGGAATAAATTCCACTTGGTCATGGTGTATAAAAACCTTTCAATATGCTACTGAATTTGATTTGCTGGTATTTTATTGAGAATTTTGCTTTGGTGTTCATGAGGGATATCAGTTTGTAGTTTTAATAGTGTCTTTGGCTTTGGTGTCAGGACAATGATGGCATCATAGAATAAGTTAGAAAGTATTCCCCCCTTTTCAATTTTTTGGAAGATTTTGAGAAGGTGGTGCTAGTTTTTCTTTTTTCTTTCTTTCTTTTTTTTTTTTTTGTGAGACAGAGTCTCACTCTGTTGCCCAGGCCAGGCTGGAGTGCAGTGGTATGACCTCAACTCACTGCAGCCTCCGCCACCTGGATTCAAGCGATTCTCCTACCTCAGCCTCCTGAGTAGGTGGGATTACAGGCACCCGCCACTGCGCCTGGTTAATTTTTGTAGTTTTAGTTGGAGATGGGATTTCGCCATCTTGGCCAGGTCAGTCTTGAACTCCAGACCTCGTGATCTATACCCACCTTGGCTTCCCAAAGTGCTGGGATTACAGGTGTGAGCCATCGCTCCTGGCATTAGTTTTTCTTTGAATGTTTGGTATTTTCTTTAAATGTTTACTAGTGAAGCTGTTAGGCCCAGGGTTTTTCTTTGCTCAACACTGGGAATATAATTAATGCCACTGAACTGTACACTTAAAAATGGTTTAAGGCCGGGCGCGGTGGCTCAAGCCTGTAATCCCAGCACTTTGGGAGGCCGAGACGGGCGGATCACGAGGTCAGGAGATCGAGACCATCCTGGCTAACACGGTGAAACCCCGTCTCTACTAAAAACACAAAAACTAGCCGGGCGAGGTGGCGGGCGCCTGTAGTCCCAGCTGCTCCGGAGGCTGAGGCAGGAGAATGGCGTAAACCCGGGAGGTGGAGCTTGCAGTGAGCTGAGATCTGGCCACTGCACTCCAGTCCGGGCGACAGAACGAGACTCCGCCTC
>NC_045444.1:83611735-83628663 GCF_002776525.5 Piliocolobus tephrosceles
AAAAAAAAAAAAAAAAAAAAAAAAAAAAAATGGTTTAAATGCTTTTCCTTTCTTTATTGAATGGTCTCAGCAGCCTTGTCGAAATCGTTTGGCCGTGTATGTGACACGTTATTTCTGGGTTCTTTATTTATTTATTTATTTTTTTTTTTGAGACGGAGTCTCGCTCTGTCGCCCAGGCTGGAGTGCAGTGGCCTGATCTCAGCTCACTGCAAGCTCTGCCTCCCGGGTTCACGCCATTCTCCTGCCTCAGCCTCCCGAGTAGCTGGGACTACAGGCGCCCGCCAACACGCCCGGCTAATTTTTTGTATTTTAGTAGAGACGGGGTTTCACCGTGTTAGCCAGGATGGTCTCGATCTCCTGACCTCGTGATCCGCCCGTCTCGGCCTCCCAAAGTGCTGGGATTACAGGCTTGAGCCACCGCGCCCGGCCCCTGGGTTCTTTATTTATTTCTTTTTGTCTATATGTCTGTCCTTATGCCAGTATCACACAGTGTTTGATTACTGTAGCTTTGTAGTAAGTTTTGAACTCAAGAAGTGTGAATCCTCCAACTTCGTTCCTTATTTTCTTTTTCTTTTTCTTTTTTTTTTTTAAGACGGAGTCTTGCTCTGTCGCCCGGGCTGGAGTGCTGTGGCTTGATCTCAGCTCACTGCAAGCTCCGCCTCCCGGGTTTACGCCATTCTCCTGCCTCAGCCTCCCGAATAGCTGGGACTACAGGCGCCGGCCACTTCGCCCGGCTAGTTTTTTGTATTTTTAGTAGAGACGGGGTTTCACCGTGTTAGCCAGGATGGTCTCCAGGATGGTCTCGATCTCCTGACCTCGTGATCCGCCCGTCTCGGCCTCCCAAAGTGCTGGGATTACATGTAGGCTTGAGCCACCGCGCCCGGCCTATTTTATTTTTCTTAATAGAGACAGAATCTTGCTGTGTTGCCCAAGTTGGTTGGTTTTGAACTCTTGGGCTCAGGTGATCCTCTTGCTTCGGCTGGGATTACAGGCACGAGCCACCATGCTCTAACCAAATTTGTTCTTTATTTTCAAGATTTTTTTTGTTTATTCAGAAACTCTTGCAATTCCATATAAATTTGAGGATCACCTTTTCTGTATCTGCAAAAAAAGGGGGGTGTCAATTGGAATTTAGCTAGAGATTGTCTCGTATCTCTAGATTGCTTTAGGTAGCATTGACATCTTAACAATATTAAGCCTTCTTACTCATGCACACAAGATGTCTTTCCGTTTGTTTAGGTCTTTTTTTTTCTTTTTTTTCTTTTTGAGACGGAGTCTCGCTCTGTCGCCCGGGCTGGAGTGCAGTGGCCGGATCTCAGCTCACTGCAAGCTCCGCCTCCCGGATTTACGCCATTCTCCTGCCTCAGCCTCCCGAGTAGCTGGGACCACAGGCGCCCGCCACCTCGCCCGGCTAGTGTTTTGTATTTTTTAGTAGAGACGGGGTTTCACCGTGTTAGCCAGGATGGTCTCGATCTCCTGACCTCGTGATCCGCCTGTCTCGGCCTCCCAAAGTGCTGGGATTACAGGCTTGAGCCACCGCGCCCGGCCTGTTTAGGTCTTTAATTGCAGCAATGTTTTGTAGTTTTCAGTCTGCAAAAAAATTTTATCTCCTTATTTAAATCTATTTCTAGGTAGTTAAAAGTTTTTAGGTGCTATTGTAAGTGGAATTGTTTTCTTCCTTTTTAGATTCTACAGGTATATAGAAACAAAACTGATTTTTGTGTATTCATCTTGTATTCTATGACTTTGCTGAATCATTTTGCACTTAGAGTAACATCCTTGTGGATTCTCTGGGATTTTGTATATATAGGATCATGTAATTTGTGGATAGAGATAGTTTTACGACTTCCTTGCCAAATGAGATGCCTTTTATTTCTTTATCTTGTCTAGTTGCTCTGGCTAGAACTTTAGTACAGTGTTGAATAGTGGTGGTGAAAGTGAGCATCCTTGTCTCATTTGGGTTTTAAGGGAAGGGCTTTTAGTTTTTCACCATTGAGTCTGAGGTTAGCTGTGAGTTTTTCATGAATGCCCTTAATCATGTTGAGGAAATTTCCTTTTATACCTAGTTTTCTGAGTGGTTTTATCATGAAAAGATGTTGGATTTTGTCAAATATCTTTTCTGCATTGGTATGATTGTGTGTTTTTTTCCCTTTGTATATTAATGTAGTATGTTGCATTGCTGTTGTTGTTTTTAAATGTTGAACCACCTTGGCATTCCTGATAACTTTCTTTTGATTTATATTTGTATGGTATTTCTTTTTTCATCCTTTTGACCTACCTATATAATTATGTTTGAAGTAAGTTTCTTGTAGACAGCATATGGTTGGGTCATATTTCTTAGTTCATTTTGACAGACTTTCTCTTTTAATTGGTATATTCAGACCATTTAACATTGATGTGCTGTATGTTTACTATTATTTAGATTTAGACCTACCATTTTATTACTTTTTAGTTCCTTCTGGGCTTTCTGTTTGTTCCCGTTTCCCCCTTTTCTGTCTTTTTAAGGGTTATTTGAACATTTTTAGTATTCTGTTTTAATTCTAACTTTGACACATTTATATACTTGATTACTAAATGGGTACTCTATGCAGTTTACTTAAAATCAGTATTCTACCACTTTAATTGAAATGTAGAAACTTTACTATCATATGCACCCCTTTTCCTCTCCCTTTATACTATAGCTGCCATATATTACATCAATATACATCGAAAACCCCATCGTTAACCTTTTTGCTTTCACCTGTCAAATGTATTTTAAAGAAGTCATGAGAACAGTCTATTATATTTATACCCAGATATTTACAATATCTCCTGCTCCTGATGTTCCCAATTTTCTTTGTATTATTTTCTGTCTGAAGAACTTCCTTTAGCAATTCTTTTTTTTTTTTGAGACAGTCTTGCTCTGTCACTCAGACCAGAGTGCTGTGGTGCTATCTGGACTCACTGAGTTTAAACAATTCTCCTGCCTCAGCCTCCTGAGTTCAAGCAGTTCTCCTGTCTCAGCCTCTCGAGTAGCTGGGATTACAGGCATGTGCCACCACCCCTAGCTAATTCTTGTATTTTTAATATAGACAGGGTTTCACCATGTTGCCAGGCTTGTCTTGAACTCTTGACTTGCCTGCCTGAGCCCCACAGAGTACTGGGATTACGGACATGAGCCACCGTGCCCAGCTGATCTTCATTTCTAAATAATATTTTTGTTGGATATAGAATTCTGGCTTGGCAACTCTTTCCTTTTAGCACATTTTTATTATTTATTTATTTATGTATTTATTTTGAGGTGGAGTCTCGCTCTGTCACCCAGACTGGAGTATGGTGGCGTGATCTTGGCTCACTACAGGCTCCACCTCCTGGTTTCAAATCATTCTCCTGCCTCAGCCTCCTCAGTAGCTGGGACGACAGGTGTATGCCACCACACCCGCCTCATTTTTCTTATTTTTAGTAGAGACTGGGTTTTACCATATTGGCCAGGCTGGTCTTGAACTCCTGACCTCAAGTGATCCATCCACCTCAGCCTCCCAGAGTTCGGGGGTTACAGATGTGAGCCACTGTGCCCGGCCTTTTGTTTGTTTGTTTGTTTATTTATTTATTTATTTATTTTGAGACAGTTTTGCTCTGTCACCCAGGCTGGAGTGCAGTGGCACAATCTCGTCTCACTCCAACCTCCACCTCCAGATTCAAGCCATTCTCCTGCCTCTGCCTCCCGAGTAGCTGGGACTGCAGGCTCCTGCCACCACACCCAGCTAATTTCCATATTTTTAGTACGGACAAGGTTTCACCACGTTGGCCAGAATGGTCTCGATCTCTTGACCTTGTGGTCTGCCTGCCTCAGCCTCCCAAATTGCTGTGATTACAGGTGTGTGCCACCCCGCCTGGCCTCCCGGCCTTATTTTCATTTTTATATTTTTATTTTTTATTTATTTATTTTTGAGATGGAGTCTTACTCTGTCTCCCAGGCTGGAGTGCAGTGGCATGATCTCGGCTCACTGTAACCTCCGCCTCCTGGTTTCAAGCGATTCTCATCCGTCAGCCTCCTGAGTAGCTGGGATAATAGGCACCTGCCACCGTGCCTGGCTAATTTTTGTATTTTTAGTAGAGGTGGGGTTTCACCTTCTTGGCCAGGCTGATCTCGAACTCCTGACCTCGTGATCCACCCTCCTTGGCTTCCCAAAGTGCTGGCATTACAGGTGTGAGTCACCGTGCCTGGACTCTATTTTTATTTTTTTTAAGGCAGGGTCTCACTCTCTTGCCAAGTTGGAGTGCAGTGGTATGATCATAGCTTACTGCAGCCTTAAATTCCTGAACTTAAGAGATTCTCTCACCTCAGCTTGCTGAGTAGCTATGACTACAGTAGCACATCACCCCTGACTGACTTTTTTTTTTTTTTTTTTTTTTTTGGTAGAGACGTGGTCTGGCTGTGTTGCCTAGGCTGGTCTTGAACTATTGGCCTCAAGCAGTCCTCCTGCCTCAGCCTGCTAAGTCTTTCAGCACTTTAAAAATGTTTTGCCATTTTGCTTCCATGGTTTCTGATGAGAAAGAAGCCGTCATTCAGATTCTTCTGTCTTCTTTAGTGTTGTTTTTTTCTTGTTTTCTTTTTTGAGACAAGGTTTCACTCTCTCATTCCAGGCTGGTGTACAGTGGCATGATCATGGCTCACTGCAGCCTGGACTTCCTAGGTTCAAGCAATCCGTCCAACTCAGCCTCTCAAGTAGCTGGTACTCCAGGCATACACCACCATGCCTGGCTAATTTTTATATTTTGTAGAGACGTGGTCTTACTATGTTGCCCAAGCTTATCTCTAACTCCTGGGCTTGAGTGATCCTCCTGCCTTGGTCTTCCAAAGTGCTGGGATTACAGACCTGAGCTACCACACCTGGACTTATCTTTGGGTTTTAGCCATTTGATTATGATGTGTCTGGATGTAGATTTCTTTGGGGTTATCTTGTTTGATGTTCACTCAGCTTTTTAAAAAATTGTGGCAATATATATGAGACATAAAATTTATCATTTTTGCTATTTTAAAGTGTACAGTTCTGTGGCATTAAGTACATTCCCATTGTGCAACCATAACCACCATCCGTGTCCAGAAATTTTTTATCTTTCCCAACTGAAATTCTATACATATTAAACAATAATTCCCTATTCCTCTTTTTTTCCCAGCCTACTCAGCTTCTTGAATTTGCAAGCTTACATCTTTTTACAAACTTGGAAACTTTTTAGCATTATTTCTTCAAGTACTTTTTTTTTTTTGAGACAACGTCTTGCTCTGTCGCCCAGGCTGGAGTTCAGTGGCGTGATCTCGGCTCACTGCAACCTCTGCTTCCCGGGTTTAAGCGATTCTCCTGCCTCAACCTCCATGTGCTACCATGCCTGGCTAATTTTTGTATTTTTATTAGAGATGGGGTTTCACCATATTGACCAGGCTGATCTCGAACTCCTGACCTTGTGATACACCTGCCTCGGCCTCCCAAAGTGCTAGGATTATAGGCGGGAGCCACCTCGTCCATCCTTCTTAGCTCATTTTTAAAAAATGATAGTTGCCTCTATTGCATAAAAGTGTGGAGGACTCTTTATAGAAAACAAAATGACTTTTTTTTGAGATAGAGTCTCACTGCCAGGTTGGAGTGCAATAATAGTGTATGATTGCTGCTCACAGCAACCTCCACCTCCCAGGGTCAAGTGATTTTCCTGCCTCAGTCTCCCAGTAGCTGGGATTACAGGTGTGTGCTACCATGCCCGGCCAGGTTTTGTATTTTTAATAGAGACGGGATTTCGCCATGTTGGCCAGGCTGGTCTTGAACTCTTGACCTCAGGTGATCTGCCTGCCTCTGCTTCCCAAAGTGCTGGAATTATAGGAGTGAGCCATTGTGACTCGCCAAAATGACATTTTTGTTTTATTTCTTTTTTTTTTTTTGAGACGGAGTCTTGCTCTGTCGCCCAGGCTGGAGTGCAGTGGCCGGATCTCAGCTCACTGCAAGCTCTGCCTCCTGGGTTCATGCTATTCTCCTGCCTCAGCCTCCGGAGTAGCTGGGACTACAGGCGCCCGCCACCTCGCCTGGCTAGTGTTTTTTTGGTATTTTTTAGTAGAGACGGGGTTTCACCGTGTTAGCCAGGATGGTCTCGATCTCCTGACCTTGTGATCCGCCCGTCTCGGCCTCCCAAAGTGCTGGGATTACAGGCTTGAGCCACCGCGCCCGGCCCATTTTTGTTTTATTTCTAAGTTAAGGATTTCTTTTTTGCTTTACATAAATTGGTGTCAATAAAAGGATTCTAGATGTCTTCAAGATTGAGGCTTGTAACTCCACTTAATAACAAAATTTAGTAATTACATAAGTATTAAGTCAGTTTCTAAATATATGGTTAAATAATTAAAATTGGGCTGGGCCCAGTGGTTCATGCCTGTAATCCCATTACTTTGGGAGGCTGAGGTGGAAGAATTGCTTGAGCCCAGGAGTTCAAAACTAGCTTAGGTGGTCTTGAATTAGCCTAGGCAGTCTTGAATTAGCCAGGTGTTGTGGCACACACCTGTAATCCCAGCTACTTGGGAGGCTGAGGCAGAAGAATTGCTTGAACCCAGGAGGCAGAGGTTGCAGTGAGCCAAGATAGTGCCACTGCACTCTAGCCTGGGTGACAGAACGAAACTCTATCTCATAAATAAATAAATAAATAAAAGTCTCTGTGTTCAGGGACTCGCTATGTGAAGGAGACACATGAAAGGAAGCGCTAGTAAGTTGTGCTATTAAGTGTGAAATAAATGCTGCTAAGAGTTCTAGCCATAGAAGACTAGGTGCGGTGGCTCACGCCTGTAATCCCAGCACTTTGGGAGGCTGAGGCAGGTGGATCACTTGAGGTCAGGACTTCAAGACCAGCCTGACCAACATGGTGAAACCCCGTCTCTACTAAAAATACAAAAATTAGCTGGGCATGGTGGCGCATGCCTATAATCCCGGCTACTCGGAAGGCTGAGACGATAGGATCACTTGAACCCGGAAGGCAGAGGTTGTAGTGAGCTGAGATTGCACCACTACACTCCAGCCTGGGTGACAGAGTGAGACTCTTACTTCAAAAACAAAAAAAAAGTTCTATCCATAGAAGGTGTAGTGGGAACAGGAAAGACAAAAATGAATAGACAGATTGCTAATGTATACAAATTACAAATATGGCAGGAAATCGGATGGAGTTCTGCGACGATTCGAATAATCAGGGAGTGCTTGACTGTACTAGGGGAACGAGAGATTTGGACAGAATTGTGATAGGGAATTTGAGGTGGCCTGTGGAGAAGGTATACAATTTACCTGTATCTCCTC
Source organism: Piliocolobus tephrosceles (assembly GCF_002776525.5). Classification (NCBI taxonomy): domain Eukaryota; kingdom Metazoa; phylum Chordata; class Mammalia; order Primates; family Cercopithecidae; genus Piliocolobus; species Piliocolobus tephrosceles. The sequence continues at coordinate 83,619,043 of NC_045444.1, forward strand.
AAGGAGAGAGAGAATCAAGACTTTGAAACATTAGGATAAGATAAAAAATATCAGGGAGAGTGGTTTCAGTAATAATTAAAGAGTGATTAAAACGTGTTTGAGGCTGGGGACTGTGGCTCACACCTGTAATCCCAGCACTTCGGGAGGCCGAGGTGGGTGGATCCGCTGAGGTCAGGAGTTCGAGACCAGCCTTACCAACATGGTGAACTCTGTCTCCACAAAAAATACAAAAAGTAGCCAGGCGTGGTGGTGGGTGCTTGTATTCCCAGCTACTCGGAGGCTGAGGCAGGAGAATTGCTTGAACCCAGGAGGCGGAGGTTGCAGTGAGCCAAGACCAAGCCATTGCATTCCAGCCTGGGCAACAAGAGCAACACTCCATCAAAAAAAAAAAAAGTATTTGATCTCTTTCCCTGTCATCGTGTGTGTGCATGACTCTGTTCTTTGCCGTGCTTTCCCACAAGACTTTTAGAATCAAGTGATTCCCAACCAAGAAACAAAAGCAAAATCGTCACATTCCCCAGTGAATTCAGATGAATACTGAGTAATAAAATCAGGTACAACTCTAAGAGGAGACATTGGAAAAAAACCAAACTGGGTCTAGAAGGAATTTTTACATGAGATGGCACACATATTTAATATTGTATCAAGATCACTATCATGTCACCATATCAAGCTGAAAATGTCACCATCATCTGGACAGTTGGACATGCTGTATTGGAACAATGGTTTTTCTTTTGGTTTCTATGCTCTGCAGTAGGCTGGTTCAGTACTAAATATGTGAGACCTTTTGTTTGGGGAAAAAAGTTTTTGAGTACGCAAGTGATATTTAAGAAAGATTGTCTGAAGTAGGCAAAATTGATTGGCTCAAGAAGGCCTTATAGTTAGTAAGTTTTCGTAACCACCCTTTTACTCTAACCTATTCACATTTCAGAATATCCAAAAGATTGCATAAAGCATTACAGAGATCTGAAATTTAAATTTTTTTGTTATTACATTTTAAAAATTGAAAGTGACCCTTGCCTTTTTTTTAAACTTAGTTATTTAAAACAACTTTTATTGGGTCTATTGAACATACCATACAAATCCCTATACAGTTAGAGTGATTATATTCACAGGGTTGCACAGCCATCACTAGAGTCTAATTTTATAACTTTTTTTTTTTGTTTTGTTTTTGAGACGGAGTCTCGCTTTGTTGCCCAGGCTGGAGTGCAGTGGCGCGATCTCGGTTCACTGCAACCTCCGCCTCCCGGGTTGAAGTGATTCTCTTGCCTCAGCCTCCAGAGCAGCTGAGACTACAGGTGTGTACCACCACGCCCTGCTAATTTTTTGTATTTTTAGTAGAGGTAGGGTTTCACCATGTTAGCCAGGATGGTCTTGATTTCCTGACCTCGTGATCTGCCCGCTTTGGCCTCCCAAAGTGCTGGCATTACAAGCATGAGCCCCCACGCCTGGCCTTTTAGAACATTTTTATCCTTTCTTAAAGGAAAACTCATCCCCATTAGTAGCCATCTTTAGTCTCCTCTGCCTTCCTCTCTGCCCTCAAGCCCTACGCCAGTACAAGTCTTTTTTCTGTCTCTATTATAGATTTTCTTATTCTAGACACTTCATATAAACGGAATTACAGTATGTACCATAGTTATATTTACATTGCCTTTGGCGAAATCCTGTATCTACAAAATACAGAAAAGTTAGCCCAGCGTGATGGCGTGTGCCTGTAGTTCCAGTTCCTCAGGAGGCTGAGTTGGGAGGACTGCTTGAGCCCAGGAGGCGGATATTGCAGCAATCTGAGATTGTGCCACTGTACTCCAGCCTGGGTGATGCAGTGAGACCCTGTCTCAAAAAAAAAAAGAAATTACGGTTTGCAATTTTTTTTTTGTTTTTCTTTTTTTTCTTTTTGAGACGGAGTCTCGCTCTGTCACCCAGGCTGGAGTGCAGTGGCCGGATCTCAGCTCACTGCAAGCTCTGCCTCCCGGGTTCACGCCATTCTCCTGGCTCAGCCTTCCGAGTAGCTGGGACTACAGGCGCCCACCATCTCGCCCGGCTAGTTTTTTTTTTGTATTTTTAGTAGAGATGGGGTTTCACCGTGTTAGCGAGGATGGTTTCGATCTCCTGACCTCGTGATCCGCCCATCTTGGCCTCCCAAAGTGCTGGGATTACAGGCTTGAGCCACCGCTCCTGGCCACGGTTTGCAATTTTGATCCCAGTTCCAGTCCTGACAAATACAATATCTGCATTTATGTAGTAGATTCTATCCAAATGAAGTTGAATTGAAGGATAAATAAGTAAGGGTAACTGACTTTTTTCTGAGTTACTGATTATGATTCTACACTTGGTTTCCTATTTAGTGTATAACCCAAGTTGAACCACAAGAGCAGTTATGTATTCAAAAATTATATGTACTTAATATAAGATTTACCAGGTGGTATAATTTAATTAACCATAATAACTTCTTTGTTTTTAGTATATTCAACAGAACATAAGAGCAGATTGCTCCAATATTGACAAAATTCTTGAACCACCTGAAGGCCAAGATGAAGGTGTGTGGAAGTATGAACATTTAAGGTAGGTCCTTATGTTACATCAAAATACTAATAGTTCCTTTCACGAAACTTTCATATTAATGATAATTATGAATCATAAAATTTACTATGTAACTGCAGACTAAGAAACCAAATTTTAAAGCTTTGGCATTTTCAGTGTCACAAGATTCTCAGCTTTCTTCACTGGTTGTTTCCAGATCAAAGTATGCTACAGAGTCACTTGTTTTGAAAGGTGGTTTCAGAGCTGATAACTTGGACCTGCCTCTGCACCTCTCTACTTTTCTTCTCTTTTTTTTTTTTTTGAGATAGAGTCTCACTCTGTTGCCCATGTTAGAGTGCAGTGGTTCAGTCACTGCTTACTGTGCCTCTACCTCCCAGGCTTAAGTGATCCTCCCACATCAGCTTCCAGAGTAGCTGGGACTACAGGCGTCTGCCAGCATGCCTCACTAATTTTTTTAGTTTGTTGTAGAGACAGGATCTCATTATGTTGCCCAAGCTAGTCTCAATCTCCTGGATTCAAGCAATCTTCCTACCTTGTCCTCCCAAAGTATTGAGCCACCCTTTCTACATTTATTGATTTGGGCCTTATTATCCCCACCTTTTTTTTTTTTTAAAACAGGGTCTTGATCTGTTGCCTAGGCTGGAGTGCAGTGGTGCAATCTTGGCGCATTGCAGCCTCTGTCTCTCCCATACTGAAGCAATCCTCCTATCTCAGCCTCCTGAGTAGCTGGGACTACTACTAGTGAATGCCACTAAGCCTGTCTAGTTTTTTGTATTTTTTGTAGAGACAGCGTTTCACCATGTTGCCTAGGCTGATCTCAAACTCCGGGGCTTAAGCAATCTGCCCACCTTGGCCTCCCACAGTGCTGGGATTACCACCATGCCAGCCTGGGTTTTATTATCTTATTTCATGGTTTTCCTTAATTGTATCTCTTAACCACTAATATGGTATTTCCATTTCCCCATTTATGCATAACTTTGTGTCATCTATTGTCTTTTTTTTTTTTTTTTGAGACAGAGTCTCACTCCGTCACCCAAGCTGGAGTGCAGTGGTGCGATCCCTGCTCACCACAACCTCTGCCTCCCGAGTTCAAGTGATTCTCCTGCCTCAGCCTGCTGAGTAGCTGGGACTACAGGCATGTGCCACTATGCCCGCCTAATTTTTGTATTTTTAGTAGAGATACGGTTTCACTATGTTGGCCAGGCTGGTCTCGAACTCCTAACTTCATGATCTGCCCTCCTCGGCCTCCCAAAGTGCTGGTATTACATGCGTGAGCCACCGTGCCTGACTTGTCTTTTTTTTTTCCCCTTTGTTTCTGTAGAGATGGGGTCTCACTGTGTTGTCCAAGCTGGTCCTGAAATCCTGGGCTCAAGTGATCCTCCCATCTCAGCCTGCCAGAGCGCTGGGATTATACAGGCATGAGCCACTGCACTTGGCCACTTTATATTTTTGTGGAGGATTACTTCTAGTTCCTAGTCTAGGCTTGGTATCTGATAAGTTTCCTATAAATTATTGCAAACTTCCAGTCTTGTCTTTGGTAAATAGAGATTAATTTTAATCCTGAAGTAAGGAGTTTTGGTGCTTTTTTTTATTTATGTATTTTTTATATTTTTTTTTATTTTTTTCTTGAGACGGAGTCTCGCTGTGTCGCCCAGGCTGGAGTGCAGTGGCCGGATCTCAGCTCACTGCAAGATCCGCCTCCTGGGTTCACGCCATTCTCCTGCCTCAGCCTCCCGAGTAGCTGGGTGTTTTTTTTTTAATACCCTTTGAATGAAAAAATTGATAATTAGTGGATAGGTGGAAATAACTTTAGAAGCAGATATATTTTGAAGTTACTAGGTGTTTCTTGAAATTATAAATTTTCCAGTGCACATGGGAGCTGGGATGAGTTGACAGATTATTAATAAATATAGAGAGTACAGTATGTGTGTGTTCATTGGGGCTTATTATTTGTAAGTTGATTTTTAGATAAGTAGAGTAGAAATATGACTTTTCCTGAATAAATTTGACCATGTTTCCTGTGCTGTGTGCCTCAACTTGAAGACAAGGCACTTTTATAAAAAATGTTTACTTTTTGATACTGCATGCTTCTTTAGATATGGCCAAGACATTATGTCGTGTCATAACAGTTCAGCAATTTCAGGATGCTAAGACTTCTTTGCACCCTTTGCTGATTTTTAGACAAATTACGTGACTATTTCTAACTTTTTTACATATCTGAATGCACAATAATTGAAAGTATGAGTTTGTAGGTATTTTCCCATTTTTACAACCTAAGACAGCAAGCACTTCAATGTAGTACATCCTTTGCTTTATTTTTAATCAGCCTTGAAAATAACTGCTTTCTTATGCTTTGGCATTAATGATGAAAGTAGGTGAGCATGTTTTTTTCTTTTTCTGTTTCTTTTTTTTTTTTTTTTTTTCTTGAGACAGGAGTCTTAAGTCTCGCTCTGTTACCAGGCTGGAGTGCAGTGGTGTAATCTCGGCTCATTGCAACTTCTGCCACACAGGTTCAAGCAATTCTCCTGCCTCAGCCTCCCAAGTAGCTGGGACTACAGACGCACGCCACCATGCCCAGCTAATTTTTGTATTTTTAGTAGAAACAGGGTTTCACCATGTTTTTTTTTTTTTTTTTTTTTTGAGATGGAGTCTCGCTCTGTCACCCAGGCTGGAGTGCAGTGGCGCGATCTCGGCTCACTGCAAGCTCCGCCTCCCGGGTTTACGCCATTCTCCTGCCTCAGCCTCCCGAGTAGCTGGGACTACAGGCGCCCGCCATCTCGCCCGGCTAGTTTTTTTTTTTTTTTGTATTTTTTAGTAGAGACGGGGTTTCACCGTGTTAGCCAGGATGGTCTCGATCTCCTGACCTCGTGATCCACCCGTCTCGGCCTCCCAAAGTGCTGGGATTACAGGCTTGAGCCACTGCGCCCGGCCTGGTTTCACCATGTTGATCAGGATGTTCTTGATCTCCTGACCTCGTGATCCGCCTGCCTTGTCCGCCCAAAGTGCTGGGATTACAGGTGTGTGCCATCGAGGTTGGCCGTTTTTTCCATTACAAGCATAATTCCTAACAAATAAGGGCTGATTTTAGTGTACAAGGGTTTTTTTTTTTTCAGGTCTAAGAAAACATTTACCTCCCTATTTAACTTATTCTATGAAACATACATTATATAAAACATTACATAAAACTTTACATAAAATATTGCTCACAAGTATTTCATTTGTTCTGATGCTATTTTTACTTTTGTTATTTTTTTCTACTGACCACTTTTTGGACTATCATGTATATATTCTTTTATCTCTTTATTGTATTGTGTATATTTTTATTAGTTGACCAGGAAGAGTTTTGTTTGTTTTTGCATACATCCTTTATTGAGTTGAGGCTGTACACTTGCCATTTTTAGTTAATGCAGTTGATTATATAATGATGTTAATTTGAATTGGGTCATGACTTCAGTCAAATCTCCCACTAGCTCATACTGAGTCTTAATGATTAGGAAAAGTTATTCCTTTATGCCAGGATACATGTGTGGTGACTGGAATGTAGGCTGGATTCCAGCTCTGGTTGGTCTCTTCAGCTGCACAACTGTATACATGTTAGCCCTGTATTAAATTAACTTGAAGCTGTAAGTTTTGCATTATTTGCCACAGGTTATACCCACAGCACTGCTGAATCAACTTAATTTTGCTATTGGCTCTAAAAGGGTTAGGTTAGGTAAGAAACTTATCACAACCAGTCTTTATTACCACTTAGTGGAAAACAACTAAAAAACACATAACATGCAGCCTACTTGATAGGGGGCAGTAGACGGTGATATGGTGATTTAGAAATAATGTTATTAAGAGGCACAAACAGAATTCAGATCTCAGGGAATAACGAAGGACAAATCCTCCTCCAATTTCAAGTTAAAATTAACAGCCCAAGTTCAAAGTGAAACTTGGTGAGGAGAAATGAAGCTGAGTATCCTTAAAGGTGGTGGTGGATTTAACCCAGCCATCCCATTACTGGGTGTATACCCAAAGGAGTATAAATCATGCTGCTATAAAGACGCATGCACATGTATGTTTATTGCGGCACTATTCACAATAGCAATGACTTGGAACCAACCCAAATGTCAATCAATGACAGACTGGATTAAGAAAACGTGGCACATATACATCATGGAATACTATGCAGCCATAAAAAAGGATGAGTTCATGTACTTTGTAAGGACATGGATGCAGCTGGAAACCATCATTCTCAGCAAACCGTCACAAGAACAGAAAACTAAACACCGCATGTTCTCACTCATAGGTGGGAATTGAGCAATGAGAACACTTGGACACAGGAAGGGGAACATCACACACTGGGGCCTGTCATGGGGTGGGGGGAAGGGGGAGGGATAGCATTAGGAGATATACCTAATGTAAATGACGAGTTAATGGGTGCAGCACACCAACATGACACATGTATACATACGTAACAAACCTGCACATTGTGCACATGTACCCTAGAACTTAAAGTATAACAAAAATAAATTAATTAAAAAAAAAAAGAAATAATGTTATTTTTGTAATCTAAGGACAGCATTATTAGGCATCTGGAAAGGAAATGCAGTTACAAACAGCTGAAAATTTGACTCTTGCCTTTTTGTTTTCTTCTGTTACAATGTGCAGTAAGTAAAGTTTTTCCTACCAAATTTGTTCATATATATCCTGTTCTTTTTCTTTTTTGGGGGGAAATTTTTTTTTTTTTTTTTGTCTTCTGATTATATAGGTTTTAGCTTTGCATTGTTTTGGGAACCAAAATGATTCAGTTTTTCTGATGAGGAAACATAGTATTGATTTATCTAACTTGATACATTGAACTAAATATTAATAGGTAGGACTTTTGGAGGGAACACGTTCAGTATTTTGACAGCTATAAAACTATCTTTGTGACATAGAAGATTGTCTTTTTATCACATAACTGTCTAAAACTGATGGCCTTAATGTAATTGTAGTGTAATTTTGTTTTTGTTTTTTTTGAGATGGAGCCTTACTCTGTCACCCAGGATAGAGTGCAGTAGTGTGATCTCGGCTCATTGCAACCTCTGCCTCCCAGGTTCAAGCAATTCTCCCTTGTCAGCTTCTCAAATAGCTGAGATTACAGGCATCGCCATCATACCTGGCTAATTTTTGTATTTTTGTGGAGATGGAGTTTCACCATTTTGGCCAGGATGGTCTTGAACTCCTGATCTCAGGTGATTCGCCTGCCTCGGCCTCCCAAAGTGTTGGGATTACAGGCCTGAGCCACTGTGCCCTGCTGTAATTTCTTTGTGTGTTTCTGTATACCAACATTTTATTACCCTCCAGTTGCTGAATTTTTCTACAATTCAGAAATTTTCTCATATGCATATATAACTCCTGTGAACATGTTTATACATTTATCTGCATGCAGATCTGATTATTTCATTACAATAGATTCTTAGAAGAATGACTTAGTCAAAAAATATACACTTCCTAAAAGTCTTGGTAAATATTTCCAAATTACTTCCCTGAAAAATTGTACTAATTTCTAGTATATAAGAGAATGATCAGCTCACTGAACTCTGGTATTGGATGTTATGAGGGTTATTGGTTTTCTATTTTTAATCTGTAAGCCTTTAGAAGAAATGTGTTGTCGTCTGTTCAGCTGGGTTTGATAATGGTTGTGAGGGAGGAGGAATGATACTGATGGGATTCTCGTTTTGCAGCTAATATTCTAAAAATTGCTGTGGAGAATAGATAATGACTTTTTATTTATGTATTTGCATTTTCAGGCAGTTCTGCCTTGAGCTAAATGGACTTGCTGTCAAACTTCAGGTAATATTTTCTTTAAGTCAAAGTTGTAATTGAAAGTTCTGATTTTTTTACTCTGTTTTTATAGCTTAATGTGCTTACAAAAACTCCAAATTTCTAACTTTCTTCTAGAATTTGTTATGGAAATATAGTAACCTAAATGATAAGCTTTTTCATTATTATTTTACATATTAAGAAATTAATTATTTTTAACAGAGTGAATGCCATCCAGATACTTGCACACAAATGACAGCAACTGAACAATGGATTTTTCTTTGTGCAGCTCATAAAACTCCAAAAGAGGTGAGGATTTATGAAATAGAGTGACTAATAAAATTGTTATAGCCTAAACCTCTCTCAAGACAATGGTAGACAAGTTTTTAGGGTTTTTAGTTCACTGTTTATTTTGCTATTTCATTTTGAGTTGCTTGTTGTGAGGTTATTACTGCAGCGCTATTTTAGGATTTCTTATGATAAGCATCATTTTTCATGATTGGGCAATTACATGGGCTAGAACTCACTTCATGATCCACTGGCTATTACAGATTAACATCTGTCACGTTGTGCTGATTATCTACTGTGTAATGATTGAGATACGCCTATTTAGGTTTTTGTTCAGATTATTTCTTTTGATAGGAAGAACTATTGATTACTCTTTGATGCCTAATTTAAGTAGAGATGTTACTTTTGAACTTTTAAATATTCATGTTGTTTTTCTCCTTATTTAGTTTTTATCAAGGTAAGACTATAGGCCATAGCAGTTTTTTTTGTTGTTGTTTTTTCGAGATGGATTCTTACTCTGTTGTCCAGGCTGGAGTGCAGTGGTGTGCTCTCAGTTCACTGCAACCTCTGTCTCCCGGATTCAAGAGATTCTCGTGCATCAGCCTCGTGAGTGGCTGAGATTACAGGCATGAGCCACCGTGCCAGGCTCATTTTTATATTTTTAGTAGAGATGGGGTTTTGCTGTATTGGCAAGCCTGGTCTCAAACTCCTTACCTCAAGTAATCTGCCCACCTCAGTCTCCCAAAGTGCTGGGATTATAGATGTGAACCACTGTACCTGGCCTACTATACTTTTTCTTATTTATTAATTCTTTACTTTTTCTTATTTTAAAAACTTCTTCATATCATCTGATACCCAGTGTACTTTTCCTTAGTTGTCTCAAAAATGGTCTTTACAACTGGATTGGTTAAGCTATGCGTTGCTTTTCCCTTAATCTGTATTCCCATTTAATCTGTTACAATTACTTTTTTTTAAAAATTTTTTTTTTTTTTTTTTTTTATT
>NC_045444.1:83628763-83647856 GCF_002776525.5 Piliocolobus tephrosceles
TTTATTATACTTTAAGTTCTAGGGTACATGTGCATAACGTGCAGGTTACATATGTATACATGTGCCATGTTGGTGTGCTGCACCCATCAACTCGTCAGCACCCATCAATTCATCATTTATATCAGGTATAACTCCCCAATGCAATCCCTCCCCCCTCCCCCCTCCCCCCTCCCCATGATAGGCCGCAGTGTGTGATGTTCCCCTTCCCGAGTCCAAGTGAGCTCATTGTTCAGTTCCCACCTATGAGTGAGAACATGCGGTGTTTGGTTTTCTCTTCTTGTGATAATTTGCTAAGAATGATGGTTTCCAGCTGCATCCATGTCTCTACAAAGGACGCAAACTCATCCTTTTTTATGGCTGCATAGTATTCCATGGTGTATATGTGCCACATTTTCTTAATCCAGTCTGTCACTGATGGACATTTGGGTTGATTCCAAGTCTTTGCTATTGTGAATAGTGCCGCAATAAACATACGTGTGCATGTGTCTTTGTAGTAGCATAATTTATAATCCTTTGGGTATATACCCAGTAGTGGGATGGCTGGGTCATATGGTACATCTAGTTCTAGGTCCTTGAGGAATCGCCATACTGTTTTCCATAATGGTTGAACTAGTTTACAATCCCACCAACAGTGTAAAAGTGTTCCTATTTCTCCACATCCCCTCCAACACCTGTTGTTTCCTGATTTTTTAATGATTGCCATTCTAACTGGTGTGAGATGGTATCTCATTGTGGTTTTGATTTGCATTTCTCTGATGGCGAGTGATGATGAGCATTTTTTCATGTGTCTGTTGGCTGTATGAATGTCTTCTTTTGAGAAATGTCTGTTCATATCCTTTCCCCACTTTTGGATGGGGTTGTTTGTTTTTTTCTTGTATATTTGTTTGAGTTCTTTGTAGATTCTGGAAATGAGCCCTTTGTCAGATGAGTAGATTGCAAAAATTTTCTCCCATTCTGTAGGTTGCCTGTTCACTCTGATGGTAGTTTCTTTTGCTGTGCAGAAGCTCTTTAGTTTAATGAGATCCCATTTGTCAATTTTGGCTTTTGCTGCCGTTGCTTTTGGTGTTTTAGACATGAAGTCCTTGCCCGTGCCTATGTCCTGAATGGTACTACCTAGATTTTCTTCTAGGGTTTTTATGGTATTAGGTCTAACATTTAAGTCTCTAATCCATCTTGAATTAATCTTCGTATAAGGAGTAAGGAAAGGATCCAGTTTCAGCTTTCTACTTATGGCTAGCCAATTTTCCCAGCACCATTTATTAAATAGGGAATCCTTTCCCCATTTCTTGTTTTTCTCAGGTTTGTCAAATATCAGATGGTTGTAGATGTGTGGCATTATTTCTGAAGGCTCCGTTCTGTTCCATTGGTCTATATCTCTGTTTTGGTACCAGTACCATGCTGTTTTGGTTACTGTAGCCTTGTAGTATAGTTTGAAGTCAGGTAGCGTGACGCCTCCGGCTTTGTCCTTTTGACTTAGGATTGTCTTGGCAATACGGGCTCTTTTTTGGTTCCATATGAACTTTAAAGCAGTTTTTTCCAATTCGGTGAAGAAACTCATTGGTAGCTTGATGGGGATGGCATTGAATCTATAAATTACCTTGGGCAGTATGGCCATTTTCACAATATTGATTCTGCCTATCCATGAGCATGGTATGTTCTTCCATTTGTTTGTGTCCTCTTTGATTTCACTGAGCAGTGGTTTGTAGTTCTCCTTGAAGAGGTCCTTTACATCCCTTGTAAGTTGGATTCCTAGGTATTTGATTCTCTTTGAAGCAATTGTGAATGGAAGTTCATTCCTGATTTGGCTCTCTGCTTGTCTGTTACTGGTGTATAAGAATGCTTGTGATTTTTGCACATTAATTTTGTATCCTGAGACTTTGCTGAAGTTGCTTATCAGCTTAAGAAGATTTTGGGCTGAGACGATGGGGTTTTCTAAATATACAATCATGTCATCTGCAAACAGGGACAATTTGACTTCTTCTTTTCCTAACTGAATACCCTTGATTTCTTTCTCTTGCCTGATTGCCCTAGCCAGAACTTCCAACACTATGTTGAATAGGAGTGGTGAGAGAGGGCATCCCTGTCTTGTGCCAGTTTTCAAAGGGAATTTTTCCAGTTTTTGCCCATTCAGTATGATATTAGCTGTGGGTTTGTCATAAATAGCTCTTATTATTTTGAGGTACGTTCCATCAATACCGAATTTGTTGAGCGTTTTTAGCATGAAGGGCTGTTGAATTTTGTCAAAAGCCTTTTCTGCATCTATTGAGATAATCATGTGGTTCTTGTCTTTGGTTCTGTTGATATGCTGGATTACGTTGATTGATTTGCGAATGTTGAACCAGCCTTGCATCCCAGGGATGAAGCCCACTTGATCATGGTGGATAAGCTTTTTGATGTGCTGCTGAATCCGGTTTGCCAGTATTTTATTGAGGATTTTTGCATCGATGTTCATCAGGGAGATTGGTCTAAAATTCTCTTTTTTTGTTGTGTCTCTGCCAGGCTTTGGTATCAGGATGATGCTGGCCTCATAAAATGAGTTAGGGAGGATTCCCTCTTTTTCTATTGATTGGAATAGTTTCAGAAGGAATGGTACCAGCTCCTCCTTGTACCTCTGGTAGAATTCAGCTGTGAATCCATCTGGTCCTGGGCTTTTTTTGGTGGGCAGGCTATTAATTGTTGCCTCAATTTCAGAGGCTGCTATTGGTCTATTCAGGGATTCAACTTCTTCCTGGTTTAGTCTTGGAAGAGTGTACGCGTCCAGGAAATTATCCATTTCTTCTAGATTTTCTAGTTGATTTACGTAGAGGTGTTTATAGTATTCTCTGATGGTAGTTTGTATTTCTGTGGGGTCGGTGGTGATATCCCCTTTATCATTTTTTATTGCGTCTATTTGATTCCTCTCTCTTTTCTTCTTTATTAATCTTGCTAGCGGTCTGTCAATTTTGTTGATCTTTTCAAAAAACCAACTCCTGGATTCATTGATTTTTTGGAGGGTTTTTTGTGTCTCTATCTCCTTCAGTTCTGCTCTGATCTTAATTATTTCTTGCCTTCTGCTAGCTTTTGAATGTGTTTGCTCTTGCCTCTCTAGTTCTTTTAATTGTGATGTTAGAGTGTCAATTTTAGATCTTTCCTGCTTTCTCTTGTGGGCACTTAGTGCTATAAATTTCCCTCTACATACTGCTTTAAATGTGTCCCAGAGATTCTGGTATGTTGTATCTTTGTTCTCATTGGATTCAAAGAACATCTTTATTTCTGCTTTCATTTCGTTATGTACCCAGTAGTCATTCAGGAGCAGGTTGTTCAGTTTCCATGTAGTTGAGCGGTTTTGATTGAATTTCTTAGTCCTGAGTTCTAGTTTGATTGCACTGTGGTCAGAGAGACAGTTTGTTATAATTTCTGTTCTTTTACATTTGCTGAGGAGTGCTTTACTTCCAATTATGTGGTCAATTTTGGAATAAGTGTGATGTGGTGCTGAGAAGAATGTATATTCTGTTGACTTGGGGTGGAGAGTTCTATAGATGTCTATTAGGTCCGCTTGGTGCAGAGATGAGTTCAATTCCTGGATATCCTTGTTAACTTTCTGTCTCGTTGATCTGTCTAATGTTGACAGTGGGGTGTTGAAGTCTCCCATTATTATTGTATGGGAGTCTAAGTCTCTTTGTAAGTCTCTAAGGACTTGCTTTATGAATCTGGGTGCTCCTGTATTGGGTGCATATATATTTAGGATAGTTAGCTCTTCCTGTTGGATTGATCCCTTTACCATTATGTAATGTCCTTCTTTGTCTCTTTTGATCTTTGATGGTTTAAAGTCTGTTTTATCAGAGACTAGGATTGCAACCCCTGCTTTTTTTTGTTCTCCATTTGCTTGGTAGATCTTCCTCCATCCCTTTATTTTGAGCCTATGTATGTCTCTGCATGTGAGATGGGTCTCCTGAAGACAGCAGACTGATGGGTCTTGACTCTTTATCTAGTTTGCCAGTCTGTGTCTTTTAATTGGAGCATTTAGTCCATTTACATTTAAGGTTAATATTGTTATGTGTGATCTTGATCCTGCCATTATGATATTAACTGGTTATTTTGCTCATTAGTTGATGCAGTTTCTTCCTAGGCTCGATGGTCTTTACATTTTGGCATGTTTTTGCAGTGGCTGGTAGCGGTTGTTCCTTTCCATGTTTAGGGCTTCCTTCAGGGTCTCTTGTAAGGCAGGCCTGGTGGTGACAAAATCTCTAAGCATTTGCTTATCTGTAAAGAATTTTATTTCTCCTTCACTTATGAAACTTAGTTTGGCTGGATATGAAATTCTGGGTTTAAAATTCTTTTCTTTAAGAACGTTGAATATTGGCCCCCACTCTCTTCTGGCTTGTAGAGTTTCTGCCGAGAGATCTGCTGTCAGTCTGATGGGCTTCCCTTTGTGGGTAACCCGACCTTTCTCTCTGGCTGCCCTTAAGATTTTTTCCTTCATTTCAACTTTGGTGAATCTGGCAATTATGTGTCTTGGAGTTGCTCTTCTGGAGGAGTATCTTTGTGGCGTTCTCTGTATTTCCTGAATTTGAATGTTGGCCTGGCCTGCTAGGTTGGGGAAGTTCTCCTGGATGATATCCTGTAGAGTGTTTTCCAATTTGGTTCCATTTTCCCCCTCACTTTCAGGCACCCCAATCAGACGTAGATTTGGTCTTTTGACATAATCCCATACTTCTTGCAGGCTTTGTTCATTTCTTTTTCTTCTTTTTTCTTTTGGTTTCTCTTCTCGCTTCATTTCATTCATTTGATCCTCAATCGCTGATACTCTTTCTTCCAGTTGATCGAGTCGGTTACTGAAGCTTGTGCATTTGTCACGTATTTCTCGTGACATGGTTTTCATCTCTGTCATTTCGTTTATGACCTTCTCTGCATTAATTAGTCTAGCTGTCAATTCTTCCACTTTTTTTTCAAGATTTTTAGTTTCTTTGCGCTGGGTACGTAATTCCTCCTTTAGCTCTGAGAGGTTTGATGGACTGAAGCCTTCTTCTCTCATCTCATCAAAATCATTCTCTGACCAGCTTTGATCCGTTGCTGGCGATGGGCTGTGCTCCTTTGCAGGAGGAGATGCGCTCTTATTTTTTGAATTTCCAGCTTTTCTGCCCTGCTTTTTCCCCATCTTTGTGGTTTTATCTGTCACTGGTCTTTGATGATGGTGACGTACTGATGGGGTTTTGATATAGGTGTCCTTCCTGTTTGATAGGTTTCCTTCTGACTGTCAGGACCCTCAGCTATAGGTCTGTTGGAGATTGCTTGAGGTCCACTCCAGACCCTGTTTGCCTGGGTATCAGCAGCAGAGGTTGCAGAAGATAGAATATTGCTGAACAGCGAGTGCACCTGTCTGATTCTTGCTTTGGAAGCTTCCTCTCAGGGGTGTACTCCACCCTGTGAGGTGTGGGGTGTCAGACTGCCCCTAGTGGGGTATGTCTCCCAGTTAGGCTACTCAGGGGTCAGTGACTCACTTGAGCAGGCAGACTGCCCCTTCTCAGATCTCAACCTCCGTGTTGGGAGATCCCCTGCTCTCTTCAAAGCTGTCAGACAGAGTCGTTCGCGTTTCACAGGCTTCTACTCCTTTAGCTGAGCCCTGTCCCCAGAGGCGCAGTCTACAGAGACAGGCAGGTTTCCTTGAGCTGCTGTGAGCTCCACCCAGTTCCAGCTTCCCAGCGGCTTTAGTTACCTACTTAAGCCTCAGCGATGGCGGGCGCCCCTCCCCCAGCCTCGCTGCTGCCTTGCAGTTAGATTGCCGCAGACTGCTGTGTTAGCAAGGAGAGAGGCTCCGTGGGCGTGGGACCCTCCCGGCCAGGTGTGGGATACAATCTCCGGTGTGCCGGTGTTACAGCGCAGTATTGGGGTGGGAGTTACCCGATTTTCCAGGTGTTGTGTGTCTCAGTTCCCCTGGCTAGGAAAAGGGACTCCCTTCCCCCTCGCGCTTCCCAGGTGAGGCGATGCCTCGCCCTGCTTCAGCTCTCGCTGGTCGGGCTGCAGCAGCTGATCAGCACCGATTGTCCGGCACTCCCGAGTGAGATGACCCCAGTACCTCAGTTGAAAATGCAGAAATCGCCGGTCTTCTGTGTCACTCGCGCTGGGAGTTGGAGACTGAAGCTGCTCCTATTCGGCCATCTTGCTCCGCCCTTCCCTGCCTCTCTACAATTACTTTTTACTTGACACTGAATCACTGGGGATATTGGGTTAGACCAATTCTGTAGAATCATAGACCTGAAAGTGGTCATTATATTGATAGACTTCTAAGGCTTGAAGACAAGTGAGGCCCTAGTTGCAAAATCAGTATCTGATGTTTTTTGTTTCAAAAAGGATAAATGCTCCAAAATAAGGAATATTTGGTACCTAAGAGAGTAGTACTTATTTGGAAGACTGATTTCATTCAGGATGTTACATTTTTGTGTTAATTAATTGAAGCAGTATTAAGATTGTATCTGTCTGCATCTGGGAAAATCCACATAGTGGTTTCATTGATAATTCTCTGAAGTTGGCTACTTAATGTAGTGAATGATGTGATTATTGCAATTAGGAAACTGAATCAAGAAGGCTGAATCAAGGCTAGTTTTGTTCTGGCACATAGTAATGATGTATTATTCTTTCTTTAGAGTGGAAGTGATACCCAGTTTGTGATGTGTTATGACTCTTAAATATACTGTTATTCTCATATCCACTTCTTTCTTGATTAATATTAAATGAAAGGATAGTCATTAGCATTAAGACCTGTAAATGAGTCTTAGAATTGCAGCATTGCTTGCTGAAGTCCAGATCTATTGAACTGGCCATGTGTCAAGGGAGGGTGATAGTAGGATTTCCAAGTGGTAGTTATATTGAATGGAATTACTGTAAAAATACAAACAATTTGAAAGGACACTTTCTGAACTCTTTTCAAATAACTGCTTAGTCAGGAAACTGTAGGAACTGACAAACTAAGCTAAGAAAATTGCTCTCATGGATTAAAATCACTAGGCAGATTCTGAAGTGGGAGAAGCAGAATACTTAGCACCGATAATCGTTTATTCAGTATCCTTGAGAATTAAAAAGAGACAACAGTCACATGCTGATTGTGATCACTTGCAGTAGCATTATGATTGTATATTTGGAAAAATACAATATATAAATTTGTAAACACCATTACGTAGGATTTTGTAACCTGCTATATTTTGCCATCTTTTTGCTGTTATAACTGTTACAGATTAGGAATAGTTACCTGAGAATTAATTGGGGGAAGGTGAAGGGAAGGCAGCGAAAACAAGGCAAAATGTCATCCAAATTAAGAAAAATTCAGAAACCAGTTAAAGGTCTAAAGATAAAGTGATATGGTAACCCATGAGTCACATGTAGCTGTGTAGCACTTGAAATATGGGTAGTCAAAATTGAAATGTGCTGTAAACACAAAATAAATACTGGATTTCGAAGACAGTAAGGCTGGGTGCAGTGGCTCATGCCTGTAATCCCAGCACTTTGGGAGGCCGAAGTGGGTGGGTCACCTGAGGTCAGGAGTTTGAGGCCAGCCTAGCCAACATGGTGAAACCCCATCTCTACTAAAAATACAAAAAATTAGCTGAGTGTGATGGTGTGCACATGTAGTTCCAGCTACTTGGGAGGCTGAGGTGGGAGAATCACCTGAGCCCAAGGGCTCAAGGTTGAAGTAAGCAAAGATCACACCACTACACTCCAGCCTATGTGACAGAGACCATGTCTCAAAAAAAGATTCAGAAATGGCCAGTAAGCACATGAAAAGATGCTCAACATTAGTTATTAAGGCACATCTCAAAACCACAGACAGTTGATGTGAGGGTTGTGCATTATTGTTAAGCTGATTAACACTGTCTCCCCTACAACCATGCTTAATTAGAAAAAGGAAAACAACTCTGAGAATGGAGAAACAAAATGTAGCATAGACATACAATGGAATATTATAAAACCGTGAAAGGGAATGAAGTTCTGATACATGCTACAACATAGATGAACCTTTAAAATCCAGTATGTATTAATGTGGAGTGAAACAAGTCAAATGCAAAAGGACAGATACTGTAGCATTCCACTTATCTAGAGTGAATAAATTCTTATAGACAGAAGGTAGTTAGATAAATTGAATTTATCACATTCAGTATAACTACCACGTGCCAAAGGATGGGAGGTGTGGGAAGTTAGTGCTTAAGGGTGATAGACTTATTTATTTATTTATTTTTTGGAGACAAGAGTCTTGCTTTGTTGCCCAGGCTGGAGTGCAGTGGTGCAATCTCGGCTCACTGCAACCTCCGCCTCCCAGGTTCAGGCAATTCTCCTGTCTCAGCTTCCCAAGTAACTGGGATTACAGGCATGTGCCACCTCACCTGGCTAATTTTTGTATTTTTAGTAGAGGCATGGTTTCACCATGTTGGCCAGGCTGGCCTCAAACTCCTGACCTCATGTGATCCTCCCACCTCGGCCTCCTAAAGTGCTTCACTGCGCCCAGCCGAGTTCCTTTTTTTTCTTCTTTTTTTTTTTCTTTGAAGAGAGTTTCACTCTGTCGCCCAGTCTGGAGTGCAGTGGCGCAATCTCGGCTCACTGTAGCCTCCACCTCCCAGGCTCAAGCATTTCTTTGCCTCAGCCTCCTGAGTAGCTGGGACAACAGGTGTGCACCACCATGCCTGGCTAATTTTTGTATTTTTAGTAGAGATGGAGTTTCACCATGTTGACCAGGTTGGTCTCAAACTCCTGGTGTCAAGTGATCCACCTGCCTTGGCCTCCGGTTGTGCTGGGGTTATAGACGTGAGCCACCATGCCTGGCCATAATAGTTTCTGTTTGGGAGTTGGAAACAGTGATGATGATTGCACAATATTGTAAATTAATGCCACTAAATTGTACATTTAAAAATGGTCAAAAAGCTGTCCAGGCTTGGTGGTTCATGCCTGTAATCCCAGCACTTCGGGAGGCCGAGGTGGGCGGATCATGAGGTCAGGAGATCGAGACCATCTGGCTAACAAGGTGAAACCCCGTCTCTACTAAAAATACAAAAAATTAGCCAGGCGTGGTGGCATATGCCTGTAGTCTCAGCTACTGGGAGGCTGAGGCAGGAGAATGGCATGAACCCTGGAGGCGGAGCTTGCAGTGAGTAGAGATCACGCCACTGCACTCCAGCCTGGGTGACAGAGTGAGACTCCTTCTCAAAAAAAAAAAAAAGGCCGGGCGCGGTGGCTCAAGCCTGTAATCCCAGCACTTTGGGAGGCCGAGACGGGTGGATCACGAGGTCAGGAGATCGAGACCATCCTGGCTAACATGGTGAAACCCCGTCTCTACTAAAAAATACACAAAAACTAGCCGGGCGAGGTGGTGGGCGCCTGTAGTCCCAGCTACTCCGGAGGCTGAGGCAGGAGAATGGCGTAAACCCGGGAGGCGGAGCTTGCAGTGAGCTGAGATCGCGCCACTGCACTCCAGCCTGGGCGACAGAGCCAGACTCCGTCTCAAACAAAAAATAAAAAAAAAAAGAGGGTCAAAATGGAAAAATTTATGTTGTATATATTTTACTACAATTTTTTAAAATGTTAAGAAAAAAGCACCAAAATCCCAAATGGCATATACTTTCACACCCACTATAATGGCTAAAATAGAAAAGATAGACATAATAAGTGCTGGGTGAGATGTGAAGTGGAACCCCTAAACATTGATGATGGGATTGTAAAATGCTTCAACTATTTTGAAAAACAGTTTGGAAGTTCCTTAAAATGGTTAAGCATAGAGTTGCATATGACCCAGGAATTCCACTCCTTGATATGTAGTTCCCCCAAAATGAAAACATATCTGCACAAAGACTTGTACATGAATATTCACAGTCACATTATTTATGATAGCCAAAAAATGGAAACAACCAAATATCCATCAACTGATGAATGGATAAGCAAAATGTATTACAGCCATCTCCTCAGTATCCTCAGAGGATTGGTCCCAGGACCCCTGTGAATACCAAAAACACAGATACCAAAGTCTCTTACATAAAATGGCGTAGTATTTGCGTATGACCTATGCACATCCTCCTATATACTTTAAATCATCTCTAGATTACGTATAATACTGAATACAATGTAAATGCTATGTAAATAGTTGTTATACTATATTTCTTCATTTGTATTTTTTTTTTGTTATGGGATTTTAAAAAGTAGTTTTGATCTGGTTGGTTAAATCTGTAGATGCAAAGTGCTGACTGTGTATGTGTACCATGGAATATTATTCAGCCATAAAAAGGAATGAAGTCTTAAAGGGAGAAACGTACAGTACAGCATTTTGTATATATTTAAAACATTAAAGGCTAAAAAGTTTTGAATTTTAAAAAAAGTAATGAAGTATTGATTCATGCTACACCATGGATAAGCCTTGAAAACGTAATAGAAGCCATACACAAAATACCACTTATTATATTATTTCATTTTAATGAAATATCCAGAATAGGCAAATCCTGTGAAACAGAAACTAGATTAGTTGTTGCTTAGGGCTGGGGGAAGGAGAGAATGGGAAGTGACTGCTAATTTGTTCAAGGTTTCTTTTTGGGATGCTGAAATGTTCTGAAATTTAATGGTAATGGTTGCACAATTTCGTGAATATACTAGAAACTACTGAATTTTTATGAGCAAATTTTAGTTGTATCAATTATATCTTAAAAGTCAAAAAGTAGCCCATTAATTTTATATCAGTTACCTTCTGAAATGGTAATATTTTGGATATAGTGGGTCAAACTACAATATTAAAATTAATTTCACCTCTTTCACGTTACCTTTTTAATGTATCTCTTAGAAAGTTAATTAATTTTTTGAGATGGAATCTTACCCTGTTATCCAGGCTGGAATGCAGTGGCCTGATCTTGGCTTACTGCAGCCTTGACGTCCCATGCTCAAGCAATCCTCCTGTCTCAGCCTTCTTGGTAGCTGGGACTACAGTCATGTGCCACCATGTCTGGCTAATTTTTCAAATTTTTTGTAGAGATAGGGGCATCTCCCTGTGTTGCCTGCGCTGGTCTTGAACTCCTGGACTCAGTGATCTTCCCACTTTGGCCTCCCAAAGTGCTGGAATTACAGGCGTGAGCCACCACGTTGGGCCTAGAAAACTTAAAATTAAATATATGGCTTGCATTATACAGTTGACCCTCGAACAACTCTGGAATTGGGATGCCAACCCTCTGTGCAGTTGAAAATCTTGAGTATAACTTTTGACTCTCCCAAAACTTAATTACTAATAGCCTACTGTTGACTGGAAGCCTTACCAGTAATAGTTAATTAACACACATTTTGTATGTTCTATGTATTATATAGTGTATTGCAATGAAGTAAACTAGAGAAAAGAAAATGTTACTCAGAAAATCATGGGAGGATCGCTTGAGGCCAGGAGTTCGAGACCAGCCTGGTCAACATAGTGAGACCTTCTTTCTTTTTCTTTTTTTTTTTTTAAAGAAAAATCATAAGGAAGAGAAAGTATATTTGCTATTCATTAAGTGGATCATTATAAAGGTCTTCCTTGTTGTGTTCATGTCGTTGAGTAGGCTGAGGAGAAAGAGAAGTGCGGTTGGTCTTGCCATCTCTCTGGGAAAATCTGATCATAAGTAGATTTACGCAGTTCAAACCTGTGTTGTTCAAGGGTCTGCTGTATTCCTGTTGATGATTCTGGTTTAAAGGTTGTAAACTGCCATGGTGTACCCAAATGACAAATATGAGAAATACAGTGACTTGGGATATTTGCTTTTGACCAACTCATCTGTGGTCACATATCTGGAGAAAGGTAGTTTTTTTCAATAAATATTGCTAATGGTACTGTTTTTGGCAATGACTCTACTAATCAAAAATTCCTGTGGATATATTGTTAGAAAAATACTTCTTTTTTGTTAGATAATTTTTTAGTGCCGTGGCACTAAGCCATATTTAGTAGTTATTGAACTGTGTTTCTAAGTGACAGTTTCAGTCTGAAACTTGAAAAATAATCTAATTACTGGGTAGAGTCATTGAGCTAGACTCATTGTTACTCCTTCCTTTAGTTGTTTTTTCCTTCTGGTTGACTCCCTGGTTTGTTTCTAGACTGCTTTCCCCTTGATGCTGCTCCCTGCCTGCCCTCAGGAGGACTGGAGGAGGACAGTTACTTTGCAGTTTTATTTTTCCTTTAATAAATTTACTGAGTTGCCATGAGACAGTGTTTCATTGTTTCTTTTTTTCAGTGTTTCTGATAAATGGAACAGAATAAGTCAGATTTGTTAAACTATAAGGAAACTTTGATATTTCATGTTAAAATTCAAAGGTGATTTGGGAGAAAGTTCTTTAGAGGGCTGCTAGATTGATAATAGAGTACCAAGGACATAGTAAGGGATATTGTTTAGGATATAAGAAGGCATCCCTGGAGAGACCAGAGATAAATCAGAATTCTTCTTATCTGTAATTGTTGTTTTCTTGTAGGTATGATGTTGGGAATAAAAATGGGAGACTGGTTTATGTATCATCTAGAATTGTGATATGGTTCAAGGGGATGATAAACCTTACTAATTAATATAACATATTTTACAAGCATTCGGAAATTGTAAGGAACTTTTTTCTTATGACATGCTCATGTCTTTGGAATAAGGTATACCCATATAATGAATATATCTAACCTAAGAGAGAGCTCTTTGTTGATGCATTTCTATATTCTTTCTTTTTTAGTGTCCTGCTATAGACTATACTAGACATACACTTGATGGTGCTGCATGTCTTCTGAATAGCAATAAATATTTTCCCAGCAGGTAATGGAAACTTTTAAACATAATGTTAAACATTTTAGATTTAATTTATAAGATTAGTATTTTAAAAGTAACATTAGGTTGCTCGTTAATGCATTTTTGTATTTATTTTTTTAGCTATTGTATTTTGGCTTGTTTATTCAAGTTTTGAAATTAGGACTGTAGTTAAACAGCAGGACTTGGCTGTCAAAGCTCAAGGCCAGTTCAGTCTAAGGCTAGCACCTGTTCATGTGTGTCATTCTGCAGAGCTCTCCCTCTCATACTTTAGCATTGGGATATGTATATACTTGCTCATTTGAATCTCTATGATAGTTAGACTCGGCCTCCCCTTATGTAGTATGCCTAAAGAGCAGACTTTCCGGCCAGGCGCAGGCTCACACGTATAATTCCAGTGCTTTGGGAGGCTGAGGTGGGCAGATCACCTGAGATCGGGAGTTCGAGACCAGCTTGACCAACATGTAGAAATCCCTTCTCTACTAAAAATACAAAATGAGCCGGGCGTGGTGATGAGTGCCTGTAATCCCAGCTACTTGGGAGGCTGACACAGGAGAATCGCTTGAACCCAGGAGGCGGAGGTTGTGATGAGCCAAGATCGTGCCATTGCACTCCAGCCTGAGCAACAAGAGCGAAACTCTGTCTCAAAAAAAAAAAAAAAGAGATCAGACTTTCCTAAGTTGAACTATTTGTTTTTGAAGAATTCCTTATCCTTGCTCATTGATTTTTAACATCTGAGAAGTCGGATCTTAAATATATTATGTAATATATTATCAGTGAAGTTTGTGAATGCCTTTTATTTTATTAAGGTATTTGTTACCAGATGGATAGATTTGGAGATTTTTCCCCCCAAATATGATTAGCTTCAAAGAGCTCATATAAAATATGTTAAGAAAAATACTGCTTTTTGGCCTTAATATTCTGTGTATACATATTTTTAAAAAGCATATCAGAAATATGCAGACAATTTCAATTTTAAATAAACAATTTTAATTTCTCTCTCTCTCTTTTTTTATATATGGAGTCTTGCTCACCCAGGCTGGAGTGCAGTGGCGCAATCTCAGCTCACTGCAACCTCAGCCTCACAGGTAGCTGGGATTACAGGTGCCTGCCACCATGCCTTGCTAATTTTTGTATTTTTTAGTAGAGATGGAGTTTCACCATTTTGGCCAGGCTGGTCTTGAACTCCTGACCTCAGGTGATCCACCTGCCTTGGCCTGTCAAAATGCTGGGATTACAGATGTGAGCCACCACACCCGACCTTAATTTCTTTAAAAAAAAAAAAAAAAAAAAAAGGAAAGAATAACCTAGTTCTGTAAAAGAAAACAATAATTCCTTTCAGGAGTTTTAATCGCCTCTAGTGGACAAAGTATTAATGTTGGAAATAGATGTTTTAGTAAATTTTGAAATGTCGGGGACTTATTCTAACTGTGTTAAACTTTTACAAAGTTTCAAAACTATAATGCTGAATTTAACTTAGGCCCTGTGATTAGGCAGAGAGAACACTGGCCCAGAAGTGAGGAGTAGGGGCTCCAGGCATTTACTCGCAGTATGACCTCGGAGTAGTCACTTATTTTCCCTACGTGTCAGTTTGTACACTTGTAAACTGAGAAAATTGGACTATATTGTTCCTAAGATTCTATCCAGTTCTAAGAATCTATGGTTTCTTTTCTACTTCTAGAGTTAGCATAAAGGAATCATCTGTAGCGAAACTAGGATCAGTATGCCGTAGGATTTACAGAATATTTTCACATGCTTATTTTCATCATCGGCAGATATTTGATGAATATGAAGTAAGTATATTTCACTAATTAATCTTGATACATTCTTATCAGAATGACCATAATATATATTGATGTTATTTCTAGTCTTTTGGTTTGGGATAGTGAATTAAAATAATATTTTTGTCTTCCTCTCTACAGAATGAAACATTTTTGTGTCATCGGTTTACTAAATTTGTGATGAAATACAATTTGATGTCCAAGGATAACCTGATTGTACCAATTTTAGAAGAGGAAGTACAGAATTCAGTTTCTGGGGAAAGTGAAGCATGAAGGGAATCATATGGAAAAATGTACTGATCATATAATTAACATTAATTATGTACTGTATATATCATTTTAGACACATCAATCATGTATCCATATTATAGCTTCTTTGTTTAGTATAGGTTTTTGTATGCTGGGTTTGCCTTTTAAAATGGGAAATACTTTTTAAGTTATTCATAAGCTGTATATTCACCAGTGTGGCACTCATGGTTTTTAAATAAGATTAGTATTATCTGTTTATAATGCCTGTTAATAAAAGAATTTACAGTTTGGTAAAATTGCTGCTAAACAATCATTGGATCACAATCCTCATCAAACAAACCCATCTGTAAAAAAAAAAAGATTGAGAGCTTGAGGTTTCACACAAGCCATTTACTGAAGAGGTAGAAATGTTTTCCATTGGTTTTACCTTGAGTTTAGATATCCTAAAAAATTCTATAGTACATAGTTTTGTCTTACCTGTTAACTTTCCCCAATTGAGATAAGTGTTTTAAAATTCTGTTTATAGTTTTTGATATGCATATATTATTATGTGTATATCTAAATAAAAATGCAGATGAAGCATTAGTAATACTTAAATAATTTTACTGTGTAACATAAAGTATAACATACTTGGAAAGGATTTACCTTTCTGCAACAATGGACTGGTACATACAGGATGATCATAATGATA
This sequence comes from Piliocolobus tephrosceles, assembly GCF_002776525.5. Classification (NCBI taxonomy): domain Eukaryota; kingdom Metazoa; phylum Chordata; class Mammalia; order Primates; family Cercopithecidae; genus Piliocolobus; species Piliocolobus tephrosceles. The sequence goes on from NC_045444.1 coordinate 83,644,231, forward strand.
AGGCACATAAATTATGTTCTCACTGGAAACCTGCCCTGTCCACCCCTTCTCATTTCCCTTAACCTTATCCTCAAACTACTTTAACTGAGAAGCTTTTCACCAGACTGAGTTAATGGTGGCTTATACCTATTTATATTTGTATTAATTGCTTACAGATTATACCTCATATTAGCAATTACATTACACTACAAGAAAATGTATTTGCATAGGCTCTTGCTTATCTTTGTTTTGCAAAAATTATTCTACTTAGAAAACAGTCCTTAAAATAGTTTGACTCTTCCTGTTAGTAATATTAATCTTTCATTTAACCAGCTAGGCAGCATTAAATAGAATTGAAGAAATACTGTAGTATTTATTTTACACCCCCTCTCCCACGAAGTTTATGTTTGAATTACATGCACGTGTGAGATTATTTGCAATAATTCATAGGTTCCAAGGGTGTTGATGAATAGTCATACAGTTTTTGGACTTTGTTATAATTCATTGTGATAAGAATGATTCAAATGCAGATTTAACAATCTTATAATCTGTTGAATGCCATTTTTGATAAAGCACTGGAGGTCTTATTGCCAAACTGATTGTAATGAGGCACCAAGGGTGAAAACATTGTACATGTTGTGAAGAAAGTATTTAAATCCAACTTTTGAACAGATTTAACAAACATGAGGAACTTCTTTTTTATTTAAAAGGGTAATTTTGAAATGAAGATGAAAATGTATTCATCTTGTTTTTTCAAATTTAAGGGAATAATTTATACCATCTTTTGAGACAAGAATGTACAGCAAAAATATGGGTAACAGTAGTATACTGAGGGTGTGTGTATATATCATGTATGCCTTTCCAAGCTTGCCAGTCTTTTTGGCTTTCAGCAGTTCCCACCAGCCACAGTCATTACTGTTCCCCAACCCACAACTAGCCTTTAAGAAGTCTTATGTTCACAGTGAAAGGAATGTTGACTTTGAAATTATGGATTTATATTAATGACACTATAAACCAATGGTAATGGTAATTTTTAAACAAACTTGCTAAATATTGAGAGACTAAACTACTAAGTTAATAAATTATATATAGCAGTGTAGCTGTTCTCTCTAGATGGTGTCTCACAATGGATTTCTGTGCTTGACTATTTTCCTAGTGAATATTTATACTAAGGTAGTGACTGAGATTTGGTGATCTGGCTGAGTATTTTGAAACACATTTTGAATAATATGGCTTAGTGTTAATGGGGAATTAAATATGATTTTTTTCTTACTCATTTCACCTTCCCTGTATTGTATGTTTGGAATTGATCATAAAACAGCTCCAAAAGAAAATAATCAGTTTGTAGTCTTGCTTTTGTATTCATATTGATATCTTACTAGTATTCATTGCACTGTGAAGTTGATTCACTGTACTAGGTAAGACCTAAGTGAAACAGTTCCTGTTTTTCCTTAATGCTGTTTTCAGAATTTTGAAAAGGTACTTATATGTACATAAATACTACTAAAAAATTAATGAGCCTGGCAAACCAATGATTTATAAAAGTGTTCTAAGAAGAGGGGAAAAGGACAGTTCTGTGTGATAAGGAAGTTAGGTTCCACTTTTTGTTTGAATTATCCTATGTATATCCAAAGGTAAACTTAGGTTTTTATTTCCAAAAGATCATATAGTCAATTAATTCTTTTTTTCCTATTATATCTGGGAAAGTAGGTAACTTTTAATTATGTTCCCATAAATAACACTTCTTTTGTATATATACATTTCCTTTTCTCTGACTTGAGATGTCAAATTTGAATTTCTAGAACAGTTTCTCAGTTAAATTCTTGATGACTTAACAACTTTTACTCTCAGAATACAATTAGAAATCCTTGGCCAGGCACAGTGGCTCAGGCCTGTAATCTCAGCACTTTGGGAGGCCAAGGCGGGCAGATCACCTGAGGTCAGGAGTTGGAGACCAGCCTGACCAACATGGAGAAACCCTGTCTCTATTAAAAATAGAAAAATTAGCCGGGCGCGGTGCTACTTGGGAGGCTGAGGCAGGAGAATCGCTTGAACCGGTGAGGTAGGGGTTGCAGTGAGCCAAGATCGCGTCATTGCACTCCAGCCTGGGTAACGAGCAAAACTCTGTCTCAAAAGGAAAAAAATCCTTGATTACATTGTTAGTAAAGACTGTGTTACCATTATAAACACATTTACTGGTTGATGTCAAATTCACTGTAATCATAGAACTAAGTTTTTTATTTGGATACTTTGCCCTACTGTCTATATGATGACATCTTTTTTGAGCAGCTACATTTTAACTTGTATATACTTTATTTTGTGAATACTTCTTGAATGTGCTAAAGATTTCTTTGTGTAGTTCTTCCATGCAATGCAAATATTTTAGTAAAAGTAGTTGATTTTTATTTCTTCAAGCATCTCATTGTTAACTAAACAGGCAATACATATGGGCCAGGTGTAGTGGCTCACCTCTGTAATCCCAGCCCTTTGGAGGCCAAGGTGGGCAGATCACTTGAGGCCAGGAGTTCGAGACCAGCCTGGCCAACATGGTGAAACCCTATCTCTACTAAAAAAAAAAAAAACCACAAAAATTAGCCAGGTGTGGTGATGCATGCCTGTAATCCCATCCACACGGGAGGCTGAGGCAGAATAATAGCTTGAACCTGGGAGGTGGAGGTTGCAGTGAGCCGAGATTACACCACTGCACTCCAGGCTGGGCGACAGAGTAAGACTCCGTCTCAAACAAACAAAAAAATGTATTTGTACAATATGCTTAGCAGTTTGAGATAAGAACATTCAAATCTGTTTTCCTGAAAAAATATGCATTATTAGTATAGAGTACACTGTGAAACTGGAAAGCTACCAAGTGAATCCCCTAGAGGGTGAGATCACCTATCTAATAATTGGTTCATTGTGGAGCCTTACTCTTCATTTGTATGATTTTTCTGCTACTTTTTTTTTTTTTAGAGGGACTCTTGTTCTGTCACTCAGGCTGGAGTATAGTGGCGCAATCTCGGCTCACTGCAGCCTCTGCCTCCTGGGTTCAAGCGATTCTCCTGCCTCAGCCTCCTGAGTAGTTGGGACTATAGGTGTGCATCACCACGCCCAGCTAATTTTTGTATTTTTAGTAGAGATGGGGTTTCATCATATTGGCCAGGCTGGTCTTGAACTCCTGACCTCAAGTGATCAGCCTGGCTCAACCTCCCAAAGTAGTGAGATTATAGGGGTGAGCCATGGTACCTGGCCTACTTTTTTATAGTACACAAAGCTTCATATCAAGTGTGAGCGCCTAATGTAAAGAGAACACTAAATTTCTGTATTAACCTAAATTTGCAAACGATAAAAACATTGGCCGGGTGCGGTGGCTCATGTCTGTAATCCCAGCACTTTTGGGAGGCCAAAGCCCGTGGATCACCTGAGGTTGGAGTTTGAGACCAGCCTGGCTAACAAAATGAAACCCTGTCTCTACTAAAAATACAAAAATTAGTTGGGTGTGGTGGCACACACCTGTAAACCCAACTACCTGGGAGGCTGAGGTACAAGAATCACTTGAACCTGGGAGGTGGAGGTTGCAGTGAGCTGAGATTGTGCCACTGCACTCCAGCCTGGGCAAGAGAGCAAGACTCCATCTCAAAAAAAAAAAAAAG
>NC_045444.1:83647956-83666770 GCF_002776525.5 Piliocolobus tephrosceles
TTTTTGAGACGGAGTCTCGCTCTGTCACCCAGGCTGGAGTGCAGTGGCCGGATCTCAGCTCACTGCAAGCTCCGCCTCCTGGGTTTACGCCATTCTCCTGCCTCAGCCTCCGGAGTAGCTGGGACTACAGGCGCCCGCCACCTCGCCCGGCTAGTGTTTTGTATTTTTTAGTAGAGACAGGGTTTCACCGTGTTAGCCAGGATGGTCTCGATCTCCTGACCTCGTGATCTGCCCGTCTCGGCCTCCCAAGGTGCTGGGATTACAGGCTTGAGCCACCGTGCCTGGCCGCTGACACCCTGAACTTAAATCCATGAAGTATGTCAATTAAGTTATAATGATTCTAGGATTAACTGTGACACCAATATTTAACTTCATTTTTTCATAAGAAAGATATGTTGATCTGGATTTGTCTCATAAACCTTGTTAAAAGCAATTTTTAATTCCATAAATAGGGTATTTATCTTTTTTTATTTGTTTGAGACGGAGTCTCATTTGTCACCCAGGCTGAAGTGCAATGGTGTGATCTCAGCTCACTGCAACCTCCTCCTCCCAAGTTCAAGTGATTATCCTGCCTCAGCCTTCCAAGTAGCTGGGACTACAGGCCTGCACCACATACCACCACACCCGACTAAGTTTTGTATTTTTAGTCGAGACAGAGTTTCACTATTTTGGCCAGGCTGATCTTGAACTCCTGACCTCAGGTGATCCGCCGACCTTGACCTCCCAAAGTGTTGGGATTATAGGCATGAGTCACCACACCCGGCCAAATAGAGTATTTATTATTTTATTTTGGGTGGACCTCATGAGAGTCACCTATATCTTGTATAACAATTAAAAATATTTACTTAATTCTAGTTTATGTTATATAGTATTATCTCTGCCTTTTTTTGTATCAGAGGAACATGCTCATACAGTATGCTTTATGTAAAATAATTATCTGTATTCCCAGTTAGACCACATGGGGGTCAGGGACCCACTTAAGGAGGCAGTCTGTCCATTCTCAGAGCTCAAACACCGTTCTAGGGGAACCACTGCTCTCTTCGGAGCTGTCAGACAGGGACCTTTAAGTCTGCAGAAGTTTCTGCTGCCTTTTGTTCAGCTATGCCCTGCCCCTAGAGGTAGAGTCTACAGAGGCAGGCAGGCCTCCTAAAGCTGCTGTGGGCTCCACCCAGTTTGAGCTTCCTGGCCACTTTGTTTACCTACTCAAGCCTCAGCAATGGCAGACGCCCATCCATGTTTTAATCTTTATAGCTATTAATTTTTGCTTTTTTATCTTTTTTTTTTTTTTTAATCTTTAGAAAGGACACTAGAATTGGTCACTGTGTTGGTTTAGGTTGTAGGCAGCAATATTAGTTGAGTAAGTACCCCTCTCAGTTCACTTTCATTTAGATGGCTATTTTTTTTTTCACCGTACTACAAGTGGATTAGAGTTTATTAAGCAGGGGAGTGGAGGAGATGTGGCACAAATAGAAGTATGTAACATTCGGCCCTGCACGTTGGCTCACGCCTGTAATCCCAGCACTTTGGGAGTCTGAGGCGGGTGGATCACGAGGTCAGGAGATCCAGACCATCCTGGCTAACACGGTGAAGCCCCTTCTCTACTAAAAATACAAAAAATTAGTCGGGTGTAGTGGTGGGCACCTGTAGTCCCAGCTACTCAGGAGGCTGAGGCAGGAGAATGGCCTGAACCGGCGAGGCGGAGCTTGCAGTGATCCGAGATTGTGCCACTGCACTCCAGCCTGGGAGACAGAGTGAGACTCCCTCTCAAAAAAAAAAAAAAAAGTATGTAACATTCAAACAGAATCTGAAATTTTTGAAAAAATCTTTCAGTTATGATTACACAAAGGTTCACTTTCTCCCCCAAGGACACAGGGCCTCTCAAAGGAGAGGAGGGAATAAGTCCCATGGTAGGGCCTGTGGTTGCTCCTGGGTTTTGGAATGATCTCTGCGAAGCTTTCAAGGCCAGACTGTGGACTCGGGGTCGAGACTTCATAGCAGTTGCAACTAGACCCAGCAAGATGGCTGCGACTGTGAAGCCCTGCACAGAGATCCAGGTATGAGCATCATGAGTTGAGAGTGCTGGCTGTGGCCCTGGTGGAAGTAGTAGAGGCCCTAGGTGAGGGCGGCTGCCGTGCCCAGGCAACCTATGGGTACCCTCAGGTTCTCACGTGTCTTACGAAGGAGCTTTTCCTTGAAACCCTCTGGACTGCTGTAAACAGTGAGGCTAAACCCCTCAATGAATGGGGACTTCCATGGTTCAAAGGGGGCCTCCAGAGTCACAGGGCCTGGAGTCGCCTAGATGGCTATTTTTTTTTTTTTTAACCTTAACCTTTTTCTTTTCTTTTTTTTTTTTATTATACTTTAAGTTCTAGGGTACATGTGCATAACGTGCAGGTTTGTTACATATGTATACACGTGCCATGTTGGTGTGCTGCACCCATCAACTCGTCAGCACCCATCAATTCATCATTTATATCAGGTATAACTCCCCAATGCAATCCCTCCCCGCTCCCCATGATAGGCCCCAGTGTGTGATGTTCCCCTTCCCGAGTCCAAGTGAGCTCATTGTTCAGTTCCCACCTATGAGTGAGAACATGCGGTGTTTGGTTTTCTCTTCTTGTGATAGTTTGCTAAGAATGATGGTTTCCAGCTAGATGGCTATTTTTTATCACAAGCCAATATAGCTGCATTTACTGTTAACTCCGAATTTGCACAACTCATCTCTATCAGACTCTTAGGAATTTTGACATCGGGGTTTTAGATTGTGCCTTTCTGACTGTCAAGGCCCTCTAAGTCCAAGGCATCATTTCCTCTGCCAATCCTTAGGCTCTAGTGATTTGCAAGTAAACATTCAAGGCCTCACAAGTACCCTAGAGTTTATGATGTGAAAATTAGCCGGGCGTGGTGGCGTGTACCTGTAGTCCCAGCTACTCGGGAGGCTGAGGCAGGAGAATCACTTGAACCCGGGAGGCAGAGGTTGCGGTGAGCTGAGATCACACCACTGCACTCCAGCCTGGGCAACAGAGCAAGACTCTGTCTCAAAAACAAAAAGGATGCAACTGTTTGCCTCTTATCCATCTATAACCTGGAAGCCCTCTCCCCTGTCCCACGTTTCCAGACTGAACCAATGTACATCTTACATGTATTGATTGATATGTCTCCCTAAAATGTTTAAAACCAAGCTGTGCCCCAACCACCTTGGGCATGTGTCCTTAGGACCTCCTGAGGCTGGGTCATGGGCGAGTCTTTAACCTTGGCAAAATAAACTTTATAAATTGACTGAGACCTGACCGGGCACAGTGGCTCACACCTGTAACTCAGCATGGAAATAAAAAATTGTGAACCCCAAATATCTGAAGCAGGTCTCAGTCAATTTATTTATTTATTTATTTTTGGGAGAGTCTGCTCTGTAGCTCAGGCTGGAGTGCAGTGGTGCGATCTCGGCTCATTACAACATCCGCCTCCTGAGTTCAAGTGATTCTACTACCTCAGCCTTTCCAGTAGCTGGGATTAGAGGCATGCACAACCATGCCTGGCTAATTTTTGTATTTTTAGTAAAGACACGGTTTCACCATGTTGGCCAGGCTGAACTCCTGACCTCAAGGGATCTGCCTGCCTCCGCCTCTCAAAGTGCTAGGATTACAAGTTACAATTATTTTGCCAAGGTTAAAGACTCGCCCCTGACCCAGCCTCAGGAGGTCCTAACAACACGTGCCCAAGGTTGTGGGGACATAGCTTGATTTAAAACATTTTAAGGAGACGTATCAATCAACATATGTAAGATGTACATTGTTTCGGTCTGGAAAGGCGGGACAGGGAATAGGGCTTCCAGGTCATAGGTGGATAAGAAGCAAACAGTTGCATTCTGTTTTGTTTTGTTTTGGGTTTTTTTGGAGATGTAGTCTTGCTCTGTTGCCCAGGCTGGAGTGCAGTGGCGTGATCTCAGCTCACTGCAACCTCTGCCTCCTGGGCTCAAGTGATTCTCCTGCCTCAGCTTCGCGAGTAGCTGGGACTACAGGTGCACACCACCATGCCTGACTAATTTTTTTGTATTTTTAGTAGAGACGGGGTTCCACTGTGTTGGTCAGGATGGTCTTGATCTCCTGACCTTGTGATCCACCCTCCTCGGCCTCCCAAAGTGCTGGGATTACAGGAGTGAGAAACTGCGCCTGGCCTAATTTTTGTATTTTTAGTAGAGATGGGGTTTCACCATATTGGTCAGGCTGGTCTGGAACTCCTGACCTCAGGGGATCCGCCTGCCTGGGCCTCCCAAAGTGCTGGGATTACAGGTCTGAGCCACCGTGCCTGGCCTAACAGTTACATTCTTTTGAGTTGCTGATTAGCCTTTCACTGAATGCATGATTTACAGGAATAATCACTAATGCCTTAGTCTGGCTTAGTGAAATGATAAGGCAAAGGAAGCACCCAGATACGCATTTATCTCAAGGGAGCAGAGGGAGGTATGTAGCTTTTAAAAATCTTTGTAGCTATCTTATTTAGGAATAGAATGGGATGCAGGTTTGCCCCAGGCAGTTCCCAGCTTGACTTTTCTCTTTGGCTTAGTGATTTGGGGGAGATTTATTTTTCTTTCACAAAATCATTACTCAGGTACAATTAGAATGGAGCGTGAGAAAAGGCAAAGATGAATGGCTCAGAAATGTAGTAGTAGTGGTGAAAGGGAGGCCAAATAGAGGAAAACAGAGATTTCCCTTTTTCTTTTCTTTTTTCCTAACATCCCCATGGACACTGGGGAAGGAATAGATTTCTTTTAATGCAAATGTTCTGTGACCTGCAGAATAATTTTTCAACCTTGTGAGTTCTCTATTGCTAGCACCCTCCCAATGCCTGTGGCACTTTCTGTCTACCAACAAGAAGCCCTCTGTGCTCCCTGATCTTAGTCCTGACACAGCTATCTGCTGTTCTGCACACTCAGATCCTCTGCCCTGAACTTCCCCACTTCTTGAAATTGGACAATTTTAAGAACGTTAAGACACACAGCCAGGTAACGTGGCTCACTCCTGTTATCCTAGCACTTTGGGAGGACAAGGCAGGAGGATCACTTGAGCTCAGGAGTTCGAGACCAGCCTGGGCAACATGGCGAAACCCTGTCTCTACCAAAAATACAAAAATTAGCTGGGTGTGGTGGTGTGCACCTGTGGTCCCAGCTACTCGGGAGGCTGAGGTGGGAGGATTGCTTGAGCCCAGGGAAGTCAAGGCTGCAGTGAGCCATGATTGTGCCACTGCACTCCAGTTTGGGTGACAGAGGGTGACTCTATCCCCCCACTCCGCCCCCCAAAAAATTGAACAGTGTTTTGGTAATTGGTTTTTAAGAATTGAGCTCTTGGCTGGGCACGGTGGCTCACACTTGCAATCCCAGCACTTTGGGAGGCTTAGGTGGGTGGATCACGAGGTCAGGAGTTCGAGACCAGCCTGGCCAACATGGTGAAACCCTGTCTCTACTAAAAATACAAAGATTAGCTGGGCGTGGTGGTGCATGCCTATAATCCCAGCTATTCCAGAGGCTGAGACAGGAGAATCGCGTGAATCCGGGAGGTGGAGTTGCAGTGAGCTGAGATCATGCCATTGCACTCCAGCCTGGGTGACAAGAGCAAGACTCTGTCTCAAAACAAAACAAAGAATTGAGCTCTTGGCCAGGCGCGGTGGCTCACGCCTGTAATCCCAGCACTTTGGGAGGCCGAGGTGGGCAGATCACAAGGTCAGAAGATCGAGACCACGGTGAAACCCTGTCTCTACTAAAAATACCAAAAAAAAAAAAAGAAAAAAAAAAAAACTAGCCAGGCGTGGTGGCAGGCGCCTGTAGTCCCAGCTACTCAGGAGGCTGAAGCAGGAGAATGGCATAAACCCGGGAGGTGAAGCTTGCAGTGAGCCGAGATCGCGCCACTGCACTCCAGCCTGGGTGACAGAGTGAGACTCTGTCTCAAAAAAAAAATAAGAATTGAGCTCTTGTTGGTCACTTGGTTTATAATTGGCCATGGTGTCTCATCAATACAAGCTGAGTATCCTTTATCTGAAATGCTTGGGACCATGAATGTTTTGAATTTTAGATTTTTTTAAAATTTGGAATGCTTGCATATAGATAATGAGATCATCTTGGGGGTGGGACCCATGTCTACACACAAAATTAATTTATGTTTCATGTACACCTGGTATAGATAGCCTGAAGACAATTTCATAAAATATTAAAATAATTTGGTGCATGAAACAAAGTTTGTGTTAAGTACTCATATGTGGAATTTTCCACTTGTGACACCATGTTGCTCAAAAAGTTTTGGATGGCGCATTGTGGATTTTGGATTAGGGATGCTCTCAACCTTTATCACATAGTCTCTGGAATTCCTTTGAATTGAGAAAAGTTAAATCTACAAATTGTTTTCTAAATTAATGGCATTTTTGTGACTGTGACAGGGAATACTGTTGGTATATGTTATGCTATATAGCCATGTGATTTAAAATTTTAGTTTTACAGTTTTCATATTTTAGAGCCAACATATATATTTTTTACAACTCTCAATTATTTTTGGGGGCCCCTAAAAATTCAAAGGTCTTTATGAGTAAAAATGATTAGCTCATAATTTTACAGCACTCTTGGGGTTCAGAAAATGATACTTCAAAGTCTGGTGCCTTGGCATGCTGAGTTTTGTTTTTTGTTTTTTTTTTTTTTGAGACAGAGTCTCGCTCTGTTGCCCAGGCTGGTGGTTCAAATGAAAAATATCATTCGCTCAGGGAAACCTTCCTTGACTCTGAGTGTAGTAGGTTCTTCTATATGTGCTCCTGGCAAAATTTGCTTCCCTATACGAGTATTTCTATCAATGACGTATGACATAATTATTTATATAATCATTCACTTACTATTTTTCTCCTCTGATAGCCTATTGATTCCATAAGGGCAACACTGTGTCTGGCAGAGCATCTGACTGAGAGCCAATAAACATTTGTTATATAAGTGAATGGATGAGAAAGTAAACCTGAATCCTATCACAGGGATTCTACTTCAGGATGAGGCCTTTATTCAGACCCTGAGCACTGAAAACTAAAAAGCGAGGCCGGGCGCGGTGGCTCAAGCCTGTAATCCCAGCACTTTGGGAGGCCGAGATGGGTGGATCACGAGGTCAGGAGTTCGAGACCATCCTGGCTAACACGGTGAAACCCCATCGCTACTAAAAAATACAAAAAAAAAAAAAAACTAGCCGGGCAAGGTGGCGGGCGCCTGTAGTCCCAGCTACTCAGGAGGCTGAGGCAGGAGAATGGCGTAAACCCGGGAGGCGGAGCTTGCAGTGAGCTGAGATCCGGCCACTGCACTCCAGCCTCTCCAGCCTGGGTGACAGAGCGAGACTCCGTCTCAAAAAAAAAAAAAAAAAAAGAAAAAAACAAAAAAGAATTTTTTTTTTTTTTTTTTCCTCACTCTGTTACCCAGGCTGGAGTGCAGTGGTATAATCTTGGCTCACTGCACCCACCACCTTCCGGATTCGAGCTATTCTCCTGCATCAGCCTCCCAAGTAGCTGGGATTACAGGTGCGTGCCACTATGCCCAGCTAATTTTTGTATTTTCAGTAGAGATGGGATTTCACCGTGTTGGCCAGGCTAATCTCAAACTCCTGACCTCAAGTGATCTGCCTACCTCAGCCTCCCAAAGTGCTGGGATTACGGGCGTGAGCCTCCACATCCAGCCGAAAGCATTCTTAAGGTATCTCTTCCTGCTCTGTCTTTTATTGAAGACGTGTCATTTGTGGCATTTGTGCCTGTAGTGATAGCAGCATGGTCTTCTGCAGACACTTTTACAGCATGGTGTGTTCTTGGCTGCTTAGCACCCTGTCTTGGCCCTTTGGAGACCCTGTGAACTACCTAATATACCTAGCAAAGTAGTGATGAATCTTTTTACTAACCACATGGAAATAAATGTCTGTGGATATTATATTCTAATTTTAAAGATGCTTTGTATTTATTCTATTGTTTCCCCAAGCATAATCTTGTTCTCTGTATGAAAAAGAACTTTGCAAACTTAAAACCACACCTTAAAAAAAAAAAATAGTTTCCATTCATTTAGCCCCTAACCAGATGTCAGGAACTGTGTTAAACACATTCCCACATTATCTCTTTTTATCCCCAAACAACAACATTTGTTATCATCCCCAGTTCACATACAAGTAAGTCAAGCTTCCAAGTAGCTGTGCAGTGTCCATAGGATTAAGTAGCAGGGTCAGGATCAGAACTGAGTCCTTGGCTCCAAAGCTTAGCTTCCTCTTTCTGCTATGCTGCCTCTTATGGTCCTGAACACTGCTGCTACCCATCTTTGGAAACCTCCCTTCTTTTTAATTTTATTTATTTATTCATTTATTCATTTATTTGTTTTTAAGAGATGAGGGTCTTACTGTGTTGCCCTGAGCACTGTTGCTACCCATCTTTGGAAATCTCCCTTCTTTCTTCTTTTTAATATTTATTATTTATTTATTTCTTTATTTTTAAGAGATGAGGGTTTTACTATGTTGTCCAGGCTGGCCTTGAACTGCTGGGCTTAAGCAATCCTTCTGCCTCAGCCTGTTGAGTAGCTAGGACTACAGGCATGTGCCACCACACCCAGTTAATTTTTAAAAATTGTTTTGTAAAGGTGGCGTCTCACTAGGTTGCCCAAGCTGGACTCGAACTCCTGGCTCTGAGTGATCCTTCTTCCTTGGCCTCCCGCAGTGTTAGGATCACCCCACTGTTGCTAATAGGATGTTTTACTGCAGAGAAGTTTTAAATGTTTTTGTAGTCTAAGTATTTACACAGTCTTTTCCTTTATGGCTTCTGGATTTTGAATTGTGCTCTAAATATTTACTCATATATTATTTCAGTTTAAAATTTTTGAATTTTTATTTATTTTGAGATGGAGTGTTGCTCTGTCACCAGGATGGAGTACAGTGGCTCAATCACAGCTCACTGCAACCTCTGACTCCCTTGCCTAAGCCTCCTGAGTAGCTGGGATTACAGGTATGTGCCGTCATGCCCACCTAATTTTTGTAATTTTAGTAGAGACCGGGTTTCACCATGTTGGCCAGGATGGTCTCGATCTCCTGATCTCGTGATTCGCCCACCTCAGCCTCCCAAAGTGATGGGATTACAGGCGTAAGCCACTGTGCCTGTCTCAGTTCAAAAAAAATTTTTTTTTTATTGAGACAGAGTCTTGCTCTGTTGCCCCCCCCACTTAAAAAAAGAAAAAAAAAAACTTTTATATTGTTGCTGCACAAATTAAAAACATTATTTTTAATCTAAAATTGTTTTTAGAGTTGGTGTCTCACCCTGTTGCCCAGGCTGGAGTGCAGTGATGTGATCACAGCTCACTGAAGCCTTGAACACTTGGGCTCAAGCGATCCTTCCACCTCAGCCTCTCAAGTAGCTGAGACTGCAGGTGTGTGCCACCATACCTGGCTAAATATTTTTTTTTTTTTTTTTTTTTTTGGGATGGAGTTTTGCTCTTGTCACCCATTCTGGAATGCAATGGAGTGATCTCGGCTCTCTGCAACCTCTGCCTCCTGGGTTCAAGTGATTCTCCTGCCTCAGCCTCCTGAGTAGCTGAGGCATACGCCACCATGCTTGGCTAATCTTTGTATTTTTAGTAGAGACGGGGTTTCACCATGTTGGCCAGGCTGGTCTCGAACTCCTGACCTTAGGTCATCTGCCTGCCTTGGCCTCCCAAAGTGCTGGGATTACAGGCATGAGTCACTGTGCCTGGGCTTTATACTGGGCTAATTTTAAATTTTTTTGTAGAGACTGGGTCTTGCCATATTGCCTAGGCTGATCTCGAACCCCTGACCTCAAGTGATACCCCTGTCTCAGCCTCCTATGTTGCTTGGATTACAGGTGTGAACCATCATGTTATTTGATATTTGTTATTTTTATAGCTTTTTGTTATTTTTATAGCTATTTGTTATTTTTATAGCTTTTTTTTTCATTAAAAAAATTCATTTCATTGAATTCATTTGGAGGGTATTTTGGAATAAGGAGTGACCTTCATTCATTTTAACTTGGGTTCATGGAAGTAGCTCTTCACATGAAGACGTGGGAAGAAAGAGAGAAATATACATGGAATGTCAGGCTGCAGCTCTATGGTAAAGCTGGACATTTTGAAAATTGGAATCCTAACTAATACTTTTAAAGGGCCTTAAAAAAGGAAGAAAAATCTTGAGCCGTATGGTTTTCTAGAAGAACAAATTCAAAAGGATGGCATGTGGTTAAGGAACTGGTTACAGAAAAAATATGAAATGTTAAAACCCACTTTTTGTATGTGTGGATGAAATTACAGTTCTGACCTGGGAAATAAAAAGGAAATGTAAATAAAAGGCCCAGATCTGGTGTGTTTGAATTTTATGTTAATTACTGAAATTTAAAACCTGCTCTGCTTTGAGACATAAAAAATCATTTTACTAACCATATCTCTTACAATGATGTGAGTGGTTCTCTTTTTGAAACTTTAACATGTTGAAAATAACTCTTCCTGTGGATGTAGTATGTCCATTAAGGTATAAAGAAAATTATGTGTGGTGTTTTGTAGGTTTTTGCATAGCCAACAAAATAAATTCTTCCACTAGAAATCCAGGAGTCTAGGCGTAGTGGCTCACGCCTATAATCCTAACACTTTAGGAGCCCAAGGCGGAAGGACTGCTTAAGCCCAGGAGCTGGAGACCAGCCTGGGCAACATAGCAGGACCCCATCTCTACAAAAAATAAAAAAATTGGCCAAGCATTGTGGCATGCACCTGTGGTCCCAGTTACTCAGGAGGCTGATGTGGAAGGATCATTTGAATCCAGGGTGTTAAGGCTGCAGTGAACCATGACTGTGCCATTGCAGCCCAGGAGGTGGAAGTTGCAGGGAGCCAAGATTGCACCACTGCACTCCAGCCTGGGCAACACAGCGAGACCCTGTCCCACCACCCACCCCCCTCCAAAAAAAACTCCGGAATTGGACTTCATCAAAATTTTAAATTTCTGGCCAGGCACAGTGGCTCATGCCTGTAATCCTAGCACTTTGGGATGCCAAGGCGGGTGGATCACTTGAGGCCAGGAGTTCGAGACCAGTCTGGCCAACATTGCAAAACCCCATCTCCAGCAAAAGCCTAGTAAGAGCAAATATTTAGACAATAACCACTCTACTCCAGCCAAATACTGCAGAAGATCCTGTGGCCCCATCCCCACCTACACCAGCAACAGTCAAGTGGGGAGCCTAGTGTACCACCCTCAGGAGACTATAACAGGGGGCCCTAACACTCCACTAAGGTGGTGACAGAGAGGGATGAGTAAGGAACTGGGACTTTCATTCCTGCTAGTCAGTAGCAAGCCCCCCAGACCTCATGCCACAGTGTCAGAGGAGATCGTGCAGGGAGGTTTAACTTTCACCCCCACCAGAGTAATGAAGCACCCCTCTTCTCTCCATGGGGTTAATGTCAGAGGAGGCTTAATAGAGGGTCAGGACTTTCACTATTGCCAGTACCACTGAGGTGTCAATGGAGACGATAGAGAGCTAGCATGCCCACCTCTGCCTACGGTAGGGAGGAACCTTCCTCCTTTTCCCTAAGGGAGATTTTGAGTGGGAAGACTGTCAGCAGATGCTGAGTGGGAAGACAGGTCTTCCACCCCCACTTGGTAGTAAGTAGGCAGTAGGCCCCATTCCCCTGCTGGAGTGGTATCAGAAAAAGCCAAGTAACACAGAAGGCATAAATAAGACCCAGAGTCTCATAAATAATATGAAAATGCCCAGGTTTCAAAAGAAAATTACTTATGCCAAGAACCAGGAAGATGCCAAACTAAATGAATAAAGACAATAAAGAGATGCCAACACTGTCTGAGATGGCAGAGATGTTAGAATTATCTTTAAAAATTTTTAAAGCACCTATGCTAAAAATGCTTCAATAAATAATTATGAAACAAATTAAAAGACAGAAAACCTCAGCAGAGAAATAGAAGAACCAAGTGGTAATTTTAGAACTGAAAAACACAATAACCAAAATAAAAATCTCAGTGGATGAGTTCAACAGCATAATGGAGGGAACAAAAGAAATCTATAAACTAGAAGATAGAAAAATATAGAAATCACCCAATCTGGGCCGGGCGTGGTGGCTCAAGCCTGTAATCCCAGCACTTTGGGAGGCTGAGATGGGCGGATCACGAGGTCAGGAGATCAAGACCATCCTGGCTAACATGGTGAAACCCCGTCTCTACTAAAAAATACAAAAAACTAGCCAGGCGAGGTGGCGGGCGCCTGTAGTCCCAGCTACTCGGGAGGCTGAGGCGGGAGAATGGCGTGAACCCGGGAGGCGGAGCTTGCAGTGAGCTGAGATCCCGCCACTGCACTCCAGCTCAGGCGACAGAGCCAGACTCCATCTCAAAAAAAAAAAAAAAAAAAAAAAAAGAAATCACCCAATCTGTAAAACAAAGAACAAATAGACTGCTCCCAAAAAAAACCAACCACTGGGCCAGGCGCGGTGGCTCATGCCCGTTATCCCAGCACTTTGGAAGGCTGAGGTGGGTGGATCACCTGAGGTCAGGAGTTCAAGACCAGCCTGACCAACATGGAGAAACCCAATCTCTACTAAAAATACAAAATTAGCCTGGCATGGTGGCACATGCCTATAATCCCAGCTACTTGGGAGGCTGTGGCAGGACAATTGCTTGAACCCGGGAGGTGGACGTTGCAGTTAGCCGAGATTGCGCCACTGCACTCCAGCCTGGGCAACAAGGACGAAACTCCATTCCAAAACAAACAAACAAACAAACAAACAAACAAAAAACAACATACCCTCAGGACCTTGCACTATTAGAAGTTAACAAAAGAAGATCTAATATTTATGCTGTTAGAGTCATGGTGGAAGGACTGGAGAAAGGGAATATTGATGAAAAAGCACTTGAAGAACTAATGGCTAAAAACTTCCCAAATTTGGTAAGAGACATAATTTTACAGATTTGGGAAAGTAAAACAATAGTGATGGAAATCAGAACAGTGACTGCTTGTGGGTGTGGGGGTTGCGGGTGGGAGCTGGTTGACTGTAAAGGCACTCAGGGGAACTTTCTGGGGTGACAGAAATGTCCTATCTATTTGGTTGAAAGTGAACACTGGTATATACAATGGCCAAAATTAATTGAACTCTGTACACTTAAGATAGGTGTATTTTGCTGTATATAAATTGTGTCTTAATTTAAAAAATATTTATTGAGGAATTCACAGAATTGTTGGAAGAGCTAGATAATCAAGCTGAATGCTAAGCTTCCAGGAACGATGTGCACACCTACATAAGAGAACAAGCCTGTTGGTTGCACCAAGCACAGCTGCCAGGAATCCAACTGTTCAGTCTAAAACAGCAGCTCCTTTGCAGGACCACACACCCTCAACACTCAAAACTCAAATGTTTCTGCTGCCACCCTGGCCAGCAAAATGGCTGCCCTTTGTGCAGCTTTCTTCCTCTCGTGCCTCACTTGTGGACCTGAGTACTGCATCGGGGAGCCTGTGCTCTAGCTTGGGAGTATTTTCGTTCTGCAGAATGCAGAATACTTAGAATATGAGTATTTTGGGATCTGGGTAAGCAGAACTCATCAAGCTCAAGATTCCCCAAACATGGCACACATATTTAAAAGTCACAGGTCAGCCAGAAAACCTGACACGTGTGTATTAGTCTGTCCTTGCATTGCTATAAAGAAATACCTGAGACTAGGTAATTCATAAAGAAAGGGGGATTAATTAGCTCACAGTTCTGCAGGCTATACAAGAAGTATGGGCTGGCATCTGCTCAGCTTCTGGGGAAGCATCAGGAAACTTTCAATCATAGAAGAGGGCAAAGGGGAAGAAGGCACCTCTTACATGGCTGAAGCAGGAGCAGGTGGGGTGGTGCTACACACTTTCAAAACAACCACATCTCAGCCGGGTGTAGTGGCTCACACCTATAATCCCAACACTTTGGAAGACTGAGGCAGGCAGATCACAAGGTCAGGAGTTTGAGACCAGCCTGGCCAATATGGTGAAACCCCGTCTCTACTAAAAAAACAAAAATTACCTGGGCATGGTGGTGGGCACCTATAGTCCCAGCTACTCAGGAGGCTGAGGCAGGAGAATCACTTGAACCCAGGAGCAGAAGGTTGCAGTGAGCCAAGATCGCGCCACTGCACTCCAGCTCTGGCAACAGAGGGAGACTCCATCAAACAAACAAACAAACAAACAAACAAACAAAACCACATCTCATGCTAATTCACTCACTCACTGTCAAGAGAATAGCACCCAGGGATGATGCCAAACCACTAGAAACCTCCCCCATGATCAATCACCTCCCACCCGGCCCCACTCCAACACTGGGGATTACAATTCAACACGACATTTGGGCAGAGACACGGATGCAAACCATATCAACACATTTATTACAAATAATGACCTTCAATCAGGTTTGCTTTAAAGAAAAAGCAAACTCATGACCTAGAAGGTCTTGGTCCTCGGTCTCGTTTAGGGTATGACACATGGTGTCATGGCTAGATAAGGCTTGTCTTCACCAATTTGGTTAAGGATCCTGTTGGTTACACCATGTTAGGACCATTAAGGATATTAAAAATGCTTGCAGCCATAAAAAAGAATGAGTTCATGTCCTTTGCAGGGACATGGATGAAGCTGGAAATCATCCTCCTCAACAAACTAACACAGGAACAGAAAACCAAACACCACCATGTTCTCACTCATAAGTGGGAGTTGAACAATAACACATGGACACAGAGAGGGGAACATCACACACCAGAGCCTGTCGGGGGTGGGGGCAAGGGGAGGGAGAGCATTAGGACAAACACCTAATGCATGTGAGGCTTGAAACCTAGATGATGGGTTGATTGATAAGTGCAGCAAACCACCATGGCACATGTATATCTATGTAACAAACCTGCATCTTCTGCACATGTAACTTAAAGTAAAATAAAAAATAGGCCAGCCACGGTGGCTCATGCCTGTAATCCCAGCACTTTGGGAGGCTTAGGTGGGTGGATCATGAGGCCAAGAGATCGAGACCATCCTGGCTAACAAGGTGAAAGCCTATCTCTACTAAAAATACAAAAAATTAGCTGGGTGTGGTGGCGAGCACCTGTAGTCTCAGCTACTCGGGAGGCTGCGGCAGGGGAATCGATTGAAACTGAGAGGCGGAGGTTGCAGTAAGCCGAGATCGCACCTCTGCACTCCAGCCTGGGTCACAGAGCGAGACTCCATCTCAAAAAATGATAAATAAATAAATAATTTATAAAGTATTTGTACTAAATCCTGTAAAATTTGCAGAATAAAAAGATGTCAAGGCCCAGCATGGTGGCATCATCCCTTGGTGCTGTTCTCATGACAGTGAGTGAGTGAATTAGCATGAGATGTGGTTGTTTGTTTTTTGAGATGGAGTCTCCCTCTGTTGCCCGAGCTGGAGTGCAGTGGTGCGATCTTGGCTCACTACTGCAACCTTCTGCTCCTGGGCTCAAGCGATTCTCCCACCTCAGCCTCCTGAGTAGCTGGGACCACAGGCACCAGCGACCATGCCCAGCTAATTTTTGTATTTGTTGTAGAACAAAAGTCTGGAACTCCTGGCCTCAAGTGATCCGTCCTCCTCAGCCTTCCAGAGTGCTGAGATTACAGGTGTGAGTGACCGCGCCTGGCCTCCAGATATCTTTTGAAATAAACTCCTTTATTGGTCTGGGTTCGGTGGCTCATGCCTCTAATCCCAGCACTTTGGGAGGCCAAGGTGGGAGGGATTGCTTGAGCCCAGGAGTTCAAGATCAGCCTGGGCAACATGATGAAACCCTGTCTCTATAAAAAATACAAAAATTAGCTGGGTGTGGTGGGATATGCCTGTAGTACCAGCTACTCGGTAGGCTGAGGTAGGAGGATCACTTGAGCCCAGCATGATTGAGGCTGCAATGAGCGATGATAATGCCACTGTACTCCAACCTGGGTGACAGAGTGAGACTCTGTCTGAAAAAAACAAAAAATAACAGAAACAAAAAACCCACAAAAAACCAAAACAACAAAAACTCCTTTATTGCTAAATAAGCCAAGTTAAGTTCTATTGCTTACAGGTAATAATGTGGCTTATGTAAGCCTTCAAAAACTCACCTTGGCTGGGCGTGGTGGCCCATACCTGTAATCCCAGCACTGTGGGAGGGCAAGGCAGGGGGATCGCTTGAGGCCAGGAGTTCAAAACCAGCCTGGCCAACATGGTGAAACCCTACTTGACTAAAAATAGAAAAATTAGCTGGGTGTGGTGGTGTGAACCTGTAGTCCCAGCTACTCGGGAGGCTGAGGTGGGGAAATTTCGCTTGAACCCAAGAGACAGAGGCTGCAGTGAGTGAGCTGAGATCACGCCACTGTACCCCACCCTGGGCAGCAGAGTGTGACTCTGTTACAAACAAACAAACAAAAAACTCACCTTGATACTTATACATTTATTTATTTATTTATTTTGAGATGGAGTCTTGCTCTGTCGCCCGGGCTGGAGTGCAGTGGCCGGATCTCAGCTCACTGCAAGCTCCGCCTCCCAGGTTTACGCCATTCTCCTGCCTCAGCCTCCTGTGTAGCTGGGACTACAGGCGCCCGTCACCTCAACCAGCTAGTTTTTTTTTTTTTTTTTTTTGTATTTTTTAGTAGAGACGGGGTTTCACCATGTTAGCCAGGATGGTCTCGATCTCCTGACCTCATGATCCACCCGTCTCAGCCTCCTAAAGTGCTGGGATTACAGGCTTGAGCCACCGCACCCGGCCACATTTATCTTACACATAAATTATTTATTTATTTCCTCTATTGATTTAATTACTTGGTATTTTTACATACAATAATTTGAATGCTCAAAACATTTTTAGAACCCATTTTTTGCAGTCGTCTTCACCAAAACTTTTTAAGAATCTCACCAAAACTAAGGCTCATTATTTTACAGTTTTGCCTAATTTTCTGCCACAAACACCATCTCAGAACTTAAGCATCTGACAGACCTGGTTCTGCAAACTTTGCACTATTGCATAAAAAAAATTCATTCTCAAGGGATGATAGATTACCAGCAAATGTTATTTAAATTGATATGTTACAAGTTCTGATGAGTAACATTTAGCTAGTTTTTCTATGTATCCACTAGTAAATTTTTATATAATGTGTGCTTAGTTATATACTGTCCCCATTGTTAGCAATTTCACTTCATTTGATTCTCTATCTGAATTTACTCTTTCCATACAGTACTACTCTGGGGCTCTGAAGAGTTAAGAGAAAGAAATCCTCTTTAGCCATATGGGGAGGGAAAGAGCCACAGTCCTTCCAGCCAGGAAGGAGTGGTGGTGAGGAATCAATAACAGGCAAGAGTAGGAAAACAGGACAGCCGCTCCGGCGCTCCAGAATGAAACAAATGAAAATGCATCTGTTACATTTATATTCAAATAGAGAAACACCTGCTCCTGATAACACAAACGATTTGGAGACAGTTGTGATTTGAATAGACTGTAGCTCTGTCTCCTGCTTCTCCTTCTGCTAAAAGCCCTAGAATCTCTCAAAGAGGGTGACCTTTCCTTTTCTCTTTCACTGAAATGAATTGTAGTGGCACTGACAGAGCTGATTTCCCTGGTGATGAGGTAGGTGTTAAATGTGTCCATGAAAGATAACAGGGTGATACTCAATCCAAAGGGGATGGAATTAACATTTGGTTATTGAAAACGAAGATGAAAATGCCATAGATACTACACCAAGGGGAATGACAGATCTTCACCGGACATCTGGGATCTTGATACGTTTCATTATAACTTATAGGTTTAAAAAATTCACGTGCCAGAACCCCTAAGGAAATCTATAGTGTTATAAAAAGAACTGAATATACAATTGGCAGATAATGATAAGATTAGACACATTTAACTCCTTAGGCATAGAGAGCCTAAGCTTTGTTCCTTTTTTTAAAAGAATAGGCTCAGAGCTGTTTACGCATATTTAACATGCTCTAGAACCACTTGGTCATAAATTATTCACTATCATGGCTGGGCGCAGTGGCTCACGCCTGTAATCCCAGCACTTTGGGAGGCCGGGGAAGGCAGATCACGAGGTCAGGAGATCGAGACCATCCTGGCTAACACGGTGAAACCCCGTCTCTACTAAAAATACAAAAGATGAGCCGGGCGTGCAGGGTGGATGCCTGTAGTCCCGGCTACTCCGGAGGCTGAGGCAGGAGAATGGCATGAACCTGGGAGGCGGAGCTTGCAGTGAGCCGAGATCGTGCCACTGCACTCCAGCCTGGGCGACAGAGTGAGACTCTGTCTCAAAAAAAAAAAAAAAAAAAAAAAAAAAAAAAAAAAAATTATTCACTATCATACAAATTCATCAAGTAACTTAAGGGTAATATTATGTTGGAGCAAATGCTTCTAAAACAAGTTTTGAGGATATGACAGACTAGTAAGTTTATTTAATAAAAGTTAGTTTAATAAGAAATAACTCAGATTAAAAATAAACTGAGAGGGGAGAGGAGAAAAAAATACACTGAGAAAGTATGCTTACGGCCGGGCGCGGTGGCTCAAGCCTGTAATCCCAGCACTTTGGGAGGCCGAGACGGGCGGATCACGAGGTCAGGAGATCGAGACCCTCCTGGCTAACACGATGAAACCCCGTCTCTACTAAAAATACAAAAAATTAGCCGGGCGAGGTGGTGGGCGCCTGTGGTCCCAGCCACTCGGGAGGCTGAGGCAGGAGAATGGCGTGAACCCGGGAGGCAGAGGTTGCGGTGAGCTGAGATCCGGCCACTGCACTCTAGCCTGGGCGACAGAGCAAGACTCCGTCTCAAAAAAAAAAAAAAAAA
>NC_045444.1:83666870-83667133 GCF_002776525.5 Piliocolobus tephrosceles
AAAAAAAAAAAAAAAAAAAAAAAAAGTATGCTTACACAAATTGTTTAAAAAAGAGATTGCTGGCTGGGCGCGGTGGCTCAAGCCTGTAATCCCAGCACTTTGGGAGGCCGAGACGGGCGGATCACGAGGTCAGGAAATCGAGACCATCCTGGCTAACACGGTGAAACCCCGTCTCTACTAAAAAATACAAAAAACTAGCCAGGTGAGGTGGCGGGCGCCTGTAGTCCCAGCTACTCGGGAGGCTGAGGCAGGAGAATGGCGTA
>NC_045444.1:83672133-83682287 GCF_002776525.5 Piliocolobus tephrosceles
GGGCAACAGAGTGAGACTCCGTCTCAAAAAAAAAAAAAAAAAAATTGCTTGGCTGGGTGCAGTGGCTCACGCCTGTAATCCCAGCACATTGGGAGGCCAAGGCAGGTAGATTGCTTGAGGCCAGAAGTTTGAGACCAGCCTGGCCAACATGGTGAAATCCCATCTCTACCCAAATTACAAAAATTAGCCAGGCATGATGGTGCATGCCTGTAATCCCTGCTACTGAGGAGGCTGAGGCAGGAGAGTCACTTGAACCTGGGAGGCTGAGGTTGCAGTGAGCCGAGATTGCAGCCTGGGTGACAGAGTGAGACTCTGTCTCAAAAAAAAAAAAAGAAAAAAAAAGTTAATGCTATATTTCTGAGTTTTTTCTTAGTCAAATATAAATTTCTGTGTTCAATAAAATAATAACGCAATAAAAATGATGTTTTATTATTAAAATGATCTTACAATGTCAACATCAATGTTAATAAAAATATATAATAGGCTGAATTCATCAATGATAAAGTTGTAATTCACTTGAAGGTTCCATCTTTCAAAGTAAGCCTTTCATAGACAAATGAAAATCCTCTATTTTGTAGAATTTTAAAGATTGTTAAAGACTGGGTCAAGGCAAAGCTACCTCTGTTAGAAGGGGAAAGAAAAGCAAGGTGAAACAAAATAGGTTATCATACATATTGTGTGTGCTATGAGCATCTTTCTACTCCTGCCTGATTGAAAATTCTAGGTTTCAACATTCTTCAGGATTTAGCAAGTCAAAATAAAAGCAGAATTCAAATCTAGACAGATGTAAAATACTTCAGTTTCCACTTGAAGTTGGTGTCTTTCCTCTTCATAGTATTTAGACTTTAAAATAAAAAAAAAATTAAATCTTACTCTCTACTAAGGTATTTATTTATTGAGATTATGGGTTCTTTTCATATTGAATTTTAAGAGATGCTGCTTTGCTGTCTGCATTTTTAGGCTTTTAGGAGCAACAACATTTATGTGCAATGAATCAGTACAGGGTTGGTGACATGGTGACCCTTTAAAAGTAAAGATATATAAAAAAATTTTTTTCAAAAAATATTTTAACACATAGGGGCTTGCTTTGTATATACATGCTATAGTTAAAAACAAAATGTGGATTAATTATTATATTTGGAAAATAGGTATTTTCACTAATTAGCTGTGTGTGTGTGTGTGTACGAGAGAGAGAGAGAGAGAAAAAAAGAAAGAGATTATTTTTCAGCTTAAATAAGACTGTAACTTCCTGAGAACTCTCTCTAATTAGGTAAAATACTGATTGAGATATTCAGTCTCCTTACCAGGAATTGTAAGAAAAGCCTACTTTGTACATTCATGAGAAACTGAAATAGATTATTGTGTGATAACCGAATGGAACATCTGTTTAACCAGATGTTTTTGTTGAGAGAAGTGTAAACATGATTCTAAATGTATAAATATGTTGGTTATTCTTCCTTGTCTGGGAGGTTGTGCCAAAGTTTACATAGATTAGAGGAAAGGCTGAGTCTGGAAAAATTCAAAAATATTATATAAATGCAGAGAAAATAACACAATAAGGTCAGTTGGCAATTACTTTAACAATTATTTACAAGGCCTTCCTTTGCTTCACCTCATGGCTCACATACAAGTGACCTGAGTCACTCCATCTTCCTGATCAAACTGTCCGTCGTCTAATTCCCGGAGGACGCTGTCACTGCTGCTGAACCCAGAGAAGCTGTTGTGCTGTGCCAGCCTCCCCTCCTTTGTCCAGCATTCCCTGGAGGGAGAAAGGCAGCACTCCTCAGGCGGGTGTCTGCTCTCTGCAGGTTGTGATGTGGTTGTGTCTAATCCAATGCTCCTACCAGTGGCTTTGTTCTTGTCTTCACCTTTTATGTGGCGGCTGGCTTTCTTCTGAAACACAAGACATTGGCGATCAGGAGTTAAAAGGATGGGTGTTTCCTGTCCCTCTGGTCTAGCACATGCTGCCTTTCTGCCTACTGGAATGTCCTTTCCCCCAGCTCTTCAAACTCCTGCTCATCTTCAACGACCAGCTCAGAGCTACCTCCACATTTCCGTCCCCACCCAAATACAAATGAACTCCCTTCTCCCTGTTTTGTAACTCTTTGTAGGTTCCTGGCACATCATTCTTATTGGCAGGTATGTTAGGTACACATCTCAGCCCTTAATGACATTTCTAAGGAAGGAAATTTGTTGAAATCATACTTTGGGAGAAAAAAGCAAGGTATAAATACTAATACATTTTTCTTCTTAGTGTTAGTTGGGATCTATAGAGCAGAAAAGGTGCTTCAATGGCCACCTTACACCCATTTTATGTAGGCACAGGCTGTGCAGAAGAGTCACAGTTATATGGTTTGGCTGTGTCCCCACCCAAATCTCACCTTGAATTGTAGCTCCCATAATTCCCATGTGTTGTGGGAGGGGCCCAGTGGGAGGTAGGCGAATCATGGAGTGGGTCTTACCCGTGAATAAGTATCATGAAATCTGATGGTTTTATAAAGGGGAGTTCCCTTGCACATGCTCTCTCTTGCCTGCCACCACATGATACATGACTTTGCTCCTCATTTGCCTTCTGCCATGATTGTGAGGCCTCCCCACGTGGAACTGTGAGTCAATTAAACCTCCTTCCTTTGTAAACTACACAGTCTTGGGTATGTCTTTATTAGGAGGATGACAGCAGACTAATACAGTAAATTGGTACTAGTAGAGTTGGGGGGTGCTATAAAAATGCCCAAAAATGTAGAAGCGACTTTGGAACTGGGTAACATGCAGAGGTTGGAACAGTTTGAAGGGCTCAGACGAGGAGAGGAAAATGTGGGAAAGTTTGGAACTGCCTTTGACCAAAATGGCTTTGACCAAAATGCTTACAGTGATATGGACAATGAAGTCCAGGTTGAGGTGATTTCAGATGGAGATGAGGAACTTGGGAACTGGAGCAAAGATGTCTCTTGCTATGTTTTAGCTAAGAGACTGATGGCATTTTGCCTTTGCCCTCGAGATTTGTGTAACTTTAAACTTGAGAGAGATGATTTAGGGCATCTGGCAGAAAAAATTTCTAAGCAGCAAAGCATTGAATAGGTGATTTGGGTACTGTTAAAAACATTCAGTTTTATGTATTCACAAATATATGGTTTGGAATTGGAACTTATGTTTAAATTTGCAGACTGATGATGCCATAGAAAAGAACAAGCAATTTTCTGAGAAGAAATTTAAGTTGGCTGCAGAAATTTGGTTAAGTAACAAGGAGCCAAATGTTAATTGCCAAGACAATGGAGAAAATGTCTCCAGGGCATTTCACGACAGCTCCTCCCATCACAAGCCAGGAGGCCTAGGAGGAAAAAATGTTTTTGTGGGCTGGACCTAGGGCCTTGTTGCTTTGTGCAGTCTCAGGACTTGGTGCCCTATGTCCCAGCCGTGGCTATATGGGGCCAATGTAGAGCTCAGGCTGTTTCTTCAGAGGGTGCAAGCCCTAAGCCTTCATGGCTTACATGTTGTTTTGGGCTTGTGGACACACAGAAGTCAAGAAATGGGGTTTGAGAATCTCTGCCTCGATTTCAGAGGATGTATGGAAACATCTGGATGTCCAGGTAGAGGTGTTCTGCAGGGATGGAGCCCTAATGGAGAACCTTGCTAGGGCAGTGTGGAAGGGAATTGTGGGGTGGAAACTCCCATATGGAGTCTCCACTGGGAAACTGCCTAGTGGAGCTGGGAGAAGAGGGCCACCATATTCCAGACCCCAGCATGGAAGATCCACTGACAGCTTGCACTGTGCACCTGGAAAAGCCACAGATACTCAATGCCAGCCTGTGAAAGCAGCCAGGAGGAGGGCTGTACCCTGCAAAGTCACAGAGGCAGAACTACCCAAGGCCATGGGAACCCATCTCTTGTATCAGTGTGACCTGGATATTAGACAGGGAGTCAAAGGAGATCATTTTAGAGCTTTAAGATTGCCCCACTTGATTTCGGACTTGCATGGGGCCTGTAACCCCTTCATTTTGGCCAATTTCTCCCATTTGGAATGGATGTATTTACCCAATGCCTCTACCCCCATTGTATGTAGGAAGTAACTAACCTACTTTTGATTTTACAGGGTCATAGGCAGAAGGGACTTGCCTTGTCTCAGATGAGACTTTGGACTGTGGACTTTTGAGTTAATGCTGAAATTAGTTAAGACTTTTGGCTGAGTGTAGTGGCTTATGCCTGTAATCCCAGCACTTTGGGAGGCTGAGACGGGAGGAACACTTGAGGTCAGGAGTTTCAGACCAGCCTGACCAACATGGTGAAACCTTGTCTCTACTAAAAATATAAAAATTAGCTGAGCGTACTGCCACATGCCTGTAATCCCAGCTACGTGGGAGGCTGAAGCAGGAGAATCACTTGAATCTGGGAGGTGGAGGTTGTAGTGAGCCATGGTCACACCATTGCACTCTAGCCTGGGCAACAAGAGAAAGACTCCATCTCAAAAAAAAAAAAAAAAAAAACAAAAAACCAAAAAACAAAAAACAAAACCAAACTTTGGGGAACTGTTGGGTAGGCATGATTGGTTTTGAAATGCGAGGACGTGAGATTTGGGAGGAGCTGGGGCAGAATGATATGGTTTGGCTGTGTTGTCACCCAAATCTCATCTTGAATTGTACCTCCCATAATTTCGAAGTGTTGTGGGAGGGACCCAGTGGGAGGTAACTGAATCATGGGGGTGGGTCTTTCCCATGCTGTTCTTACAATAGTGAATAAGTTGCATTAGATCTGATGGTTTTATGAAGGGGTGTTCCCCTGCACATGCTCTCTTGCCTGCCTCCATGTAAGATGTGACTTTGCTCCTCATTCACCTTCTGCCATGGTTGTGAGGCCTCCCTAACCATGTGGAACTGTGAGTCCAATTAAACATCTTTCCTTTAAAAATTACCCAGTCTTGGGTATGTCTTTATTAGCAGCATGAGAACAGACTAATACACACAGATAATTCAGACTGAGTTTATTTTGAGTGAGTGTCTAGAATGTCTTCAAGGGTGAAGTGGACCCTTTCCTTGTCCTGCTGCAAACTGCTTCTGCTTGACACAGTATACATGCTCAACAATTCAATCCAGCTTATTCAGACTCTCTGATCAACTGTGGATGTTTTTGCTGACAAATATTTACTGAGGGCAGAGAATGTTCTTGGTTCAGTCCAGAAAAAAGGGGACATGGTCTCTGCCCAGGCAACTTAAGTCAAAATAAGGTATCTAGCTGGGCAAAGTGGCAAGAGCATGTAGTCTCAGCTACTCAGGAGGTTGAAATGGGAGGATTACTTGGACCTGGGAGTTCAAGGCCCGCTTAGGCAGCATGGCGAGACCTCAGGTCCTATATATATATATGTATATTTTTTCATATATATATATGAAAAAAATAAGATAGCTAAGTCAAAAAAGGGAAAGTGCAACAGGAGAATTAGCTGCTTAACTTGTGATGTTCAGACTCCTGATGAGACTTCATTATAAGAGCATTTTTTGTTGTTGTTATTGAGACAGAGTCTTGTTCTGTTGCCCAGGCTGGAGTGTAGTGATGCAATCTCAGCATACTGTAGTTTCTGCCTCCTGGGTTCCAGCAATTCTCCCGCCTCAGCCTCCTGAGTAACTGGGACTCCAGGCATGTGCCACCTTGCCCAGCTAATTTTTGTGTTATTAGTAGAGATGGGGTTTCAACATGTTGGCCAGGCTGGTCTTGAACTCCTGGCCTCAGTGTTTTGCCCACCTCTGCCTCCCAACGTGCTGGGATTACTGGTGTGAACCACTGAATCTGGCCCTTAAGAGCTTATTTAATACTGACAACATGGCAGATATTGCAGAATATGATCATATCCTCCTAGGCACATAAAACTGAACATAGATTTAAAGATACATTTACGAATCACAGTAATTTCCCAGTTTACAAACAGCTCATTTACTGAAAATTCGTTTATATGTTATTTGGGAACTAGGGTTGCATTTTTCCTAAAAGTAAGAGGCAAAATTAAAAAATTCTTAGAAAAATTGTAGAAATCAAATGCCCAGGCTGATCTTACAGAAGTTTGTTAACGATTCATCTGTTGAAATGCAGTGCATAAAATACTGGGGTATTTTCTACTGGTTTTTACAGCAAATATACAAAGCAAACAAACAGCTTTATTAAAGTGGATTTTGTGCGCTACTGTGGAATGTAATACCGTTTATGACACTGTTTGTACAGGAAGATGCAGCCCCAGCGGGTTGCATAGAAAGGAGTTTATTGGCAGCACAGAGGCAGTTCATCTTTTTCTTGGCCAAGTTACCGGAGTTGGGCAAGTTTAAGGGAAAAAGTTGTGAAAGAAAAATAAACCTTGGGGCCCCCAAATCACCAAGCTAAAAGGAAAAGTCAAGCTGAGAATGACTTAGGGCAAACCTGCCTCCCATTCTATTCAAATTCACCCCTCTGCTCACTGAGATAAATGGATATCTGATTGGTCTTTTGGAGAGGCTAATCAGAAACTCAAAATATTGCAGTCACTTTTATCTACCCCTCCCCATTTCGAGTTGTCTTGCCTTTCATCCCATCTTTCTGGATGGAACCAAAGTTCATCTTACATATGTTGACTGATGTCTCACGTCTCCCTAAAATGTATAAAACCAAACTGTGCTCTGACAACCTTGGGCATATGTCATCAGGACCTCCTGAGGCTGTGTCATGGGAGTGTGTCCTTAACCTTGGCAAAATAAACTTTCTAAGTTAATGGAGACCTATCTCATATATTTGGGGTTCACAAAGTCTACAGTAGGTCGTCCCTTAACAAAGGCCCACCTTCCTGGTCCCAAGTTAGACACAGTTTGGTGGTTGTCACATTTTACATTGGCACCCTTGCATTCATCAAATGCAAATATCAGCTCTTTTTTTTTTTTCTTTTTTTGAGACGGAGTCTCACTCTGTCGTCCGGGCTAGAGTGCGGTGGCTGGATCTCAGCTCACTGCCAGCTCAGCTGTCCGGGTTCACGCCATTCTCCTGCCTCAGCCTCCCGAGTAG
Organism: Piliocolobus tephrosceles; assembly: GCF_002776525.5. NCBI lineage: Eukaryota > Metazoa > Chordata > Mammalia > Primates > Cercopithecidae > Piliocolobus > Piliocolobus tephrosceles. Next base: position 83,679,145 of record NC_045444.1, read on the forward strand.
CTGGGACTACAGGCGCCCGCCACCTCGCCCGGCTAGTGTTTTGTATTTTTTAGTAGAGACAGGGTTTCCGTGTTAGCCAGGATGGTCTCGATTTCCTGACCTCGTGATCCGCCCGTCTCGGCCTCCCAAAGTGCTGGGATTACAGGCGTGAGCCACCGCGCCCGGCCAATATCAGCTCTTTAGTTCTTTTCCTGTTTATTCCATTCACCAAATTTATTGAAATTAATATATGCGGTGGAACCTGACAGATTTACTCTCAGAAAGGTACAAAATTTGAGAATGGCACTTTCTTCCCTGCACTGGGGCATTGGTCAGCAAGGATACAGTTTTTTGGCTTCACATACGGCTGATGAACACGGCCAGACTGCGCTTCTTTCTCAAGCCTGGCCAGTGGCTATCTTTCCCACATGTACAACGATGCACTTACTCTTTTTTTTTGAGACAGCGTTTCTGTCTGTCGCCCAGGCTGGAGTGCAGTAGCACAATCTTCGCTCACTGCACTGACCACCTCCTGACTTTTCAGTCATTACTATTTACAATTGCTTGACCACCTCCCAGGCTCGAACAATTCTCCTGCCTCGGCCTCCAGAGTAACTGGGATTACAGGAGTGCACCACCACACCTGGATAATTTTTCTATTTTTTATAGAGATGGGGTTTTGCCATGTTGGCCAGGCTGTTGTTGAACTCCTGGACTTAAGTGAGCTGCCTGCCTCAGCCTCCCAAAGTGCTGGGATTACAGGCGTGAGCCACCAAGACGGCCGGAATGCATTCACTCTTGAATGATGCTCTCAATGCTCTCAACACTGACCGAAATCAAAATGGGAAGGTGGAGGTCCCTGGGGGCTTCCTGGGTCTTGCCTTCCTCACCAGCGCTAGGGCCAAAGGTAAGTTTTGCAATACTTTGTTCATTATATATCAGCTAATAGAGGCCAATTCTCACATACTTAACAAGGATTTTCTTAATAAAAATGGGATGTTATTCAGAATACTAAGATATTCATAGTAATTCACTTTAAAATAAGCATTAATAAGTAAACAGCCACCAAATGTAAATTTCAAATGTTAGAAGATGGCAAAATACTTAGCACTGCACCTCTAAAAAAGACTTCTGAACCAACACACACTTTTTTCTTTTTTTACCATGTGACTGTTATGTCAGGCGTCTAAGCCCAAGCCTGCCGGTATACATCCAGATGGCCTGAAGTAACTGAAGAATCACAAAAGAAGGGAAAATGGTCGGTTCCTGCCTTAACTGATGACATTACCTTGTGAAATTCCTTCTCCTGGCAAAGAAGGTCCCCCACTGAGCACCTTGTGACCCCCGCCCCTGCCCACCACAGAACAACCCCCTTTGACTGTAATTTTCCATTACCTACCCAAATCCTATAAAATGGCACCACCCCATCTCCCTTTTTGGACTAACTCTCTTTTTGGACTCAACCTGCCTGCACCCAGGTGATTAACAAGCTTTATTGCTCACACAAAGCCTGTTTGGTGGTCTCTTCACACCGACGCATGTGACATGTTATTTAATAAATACAACTTCAGCAATCATATCACCTCTCCTGCCCCACCCTTATTCCACATGTAAATAATAACATTTCCAACAAACCAAACTGTGATGTTCTCATAACTTAGACTGTAGAAGTCTGAAGCCCAACTAGTTCTTGGAGATTATCTACTTCAGTCCCCTTATTCTACAGAGGTGAGGCTCAGACCCAGAGAGAAAACAGGATTTGTCCAAGGTGATGGAATAGCTGGCCCGGAACTGTAGCCCGAGTCTCTCACCTTATTCTTTTCACACTATCTTACCCACATCTGCAAAAATATGAGTAGGTTTGCTGTAAAAGATTTGTGTGTTTCCTAAATAAAAATTTCCTTCAATCATAAAAAGAGGTGCTTCCCTTGACCGCTCACAGAATACATTCCTGGATCTTCCCAGCTTGGGGCTGTCAAAAGCATGGAAGCCTAGGAAGGGGGAAGGGTATGGTTGACTTATTACTACCTCTCCAGCCAGCTTTCCTATCCATCTTCTTCTCTACTGCAGTGTGGGCAGGTGACCCGGTCAGACCTGACCAGTCATTCCCTGGGACTACTATACTGACTGTAAGATAAACAAATTCTTTTTGATAAGGTGGCCAAGCTTACCTCCTAAGAAGCCCTCTGCACACACACACAGCACACACAAAAGCCAAACAAATAGATGAGAGGAAACATCTTGACAATGTGGAATCTCTGATGTCAGTAAGTGAGGTCTTCAGTTATTTTTCTTTTTCTTTCTTTCTTTAATTTTTTTTTTTTTTTCTGTTTGAGACAGAGTCTCACTCTGTAGCCCAGGCTGGAGTGCAGTGGTGCAATTACGGCTCACTGCTGCCTCAACCTCCCAGGTACAAGTGATCCTCCCACCTCAGCCTCTAGAGTAACTGGGACTACCCTGGACACCTGTGCCTGCCACCATGTTCAGCTAATTTTTGTATTTTTTGTAGAGGTGGGGTTTCACCATGTTGTCCAGGCTCATTCCTTCCTTGTTTTTTTTTTTTTTTTTTTGAGATGAAGTCTCACTTTGTCACGTAGGCTGGAGTGCAGTGGCACAATCTCAGCTCACTGCAAGCTCTGCCTCCTGGGTTCAAGCGATCCTCCTGCCTCAGCCTCCCAAGTAGCTGGGACTACAGGCACTTGCCACCATGCCAGGCTAATTTTTGTATTTTTAGTAGAGATGGAGTTTCACCATATTGGTCAGGCTGGTCTCGAACTCCTGACCTTGTGATCCGCCTGCCTTGGCCACCGAGCCCAGCGGTTCTTTTTTCTTTTTTTTTTTTTTTTTTTTTGGAGCCTCGCTCTGTCGCCCAGGCTGGAGTGCAGTGGTGCGATCTCTGCTCACTGCAACCTCTGCCCCTCCAGGTTTAAGCAATTCTCTGCCTCAGCCTCCGGAGTAGCTGGGATTACAGGTGCGTGCCACCACACCCAGCTAATTTTTTTGTATTTTTAGTAGAGACAGGATTTCACCCTCTTGGCCAGGCTGGTCTTGAACTCCTGACCTTGTGATCCCCCCACCTTGGCCTCCCAAAGTGCTGGATTACAGGCATGAGCCACCGTGCCCGGCTTTTTTTTTTTTTTTTTTTTTTTTTTTTTTTTTTTTTT
>NC_045444.1:83682387-83839719 GCF_002776525.5 Piliocolobus tephrosceles
TTTTTTTTTTTTTTTTTTTTTTTTTTTTTTTAACCTTGTGAGCTATGCCAGTATAGTCTTCCTGTCTAGAAGCCAGTAAATTCCCTTATATACATAGGCTAGTCTGAACAGAGCTTATGTCCCTTACCACCCAAAGAACACCAATAAGGAATATAGAAACAAGCTTGGGTGACCAGAAGAGTGCTGCTCTCTCATCCTACATCTGCCCTTATGGCAGCAGGGATCACTCTTCCTACTCAGCATAGCTATCATTTCCTCGAATTCATTTAGAGGACTCTCCCCAAAATAAAGAAAAATAAAAATAGATAAAAGGAACAGCAAGATAAAAAGAGAAATCACACAGAGAAAAGAGAAGTTAGCAACTTCACTAAGCTTCATAAGCATTCCGTGACCCAAGGACAGTCTTTACTGAGGGACAAAGGCATAGAAAATAGAGTCTATGTAATTTGTAGAGCGAATGATCTTTGATGTTTTATCTTTTAAATGAACATACAGTAAAAGTGACTTTGGGGAGTACAAGCCTATGAGTTTCAATACGTGTATAGATTTAACCACATTTGGGACACAGAACAGTTCCATCACCCCAAAACACTGCTTTATATATCCCTCTATCACACCCTTCCACCACCCCTAATCCCTGGAAACCACCGATCTGTTCTCCACACTATAGTTTTGTCTTCTTGAGAATGTCATTTAAAGAGAATTATACAGTCCGCAATCTTTTGCGGCTGGCTCTTTTATTCATTAAAACGCCTTTGAGATTAATCCAAGTTATGTATACCAGTAAGTTCATTCCTATTTATTTTTATTTTTTATTTGTAGAGACAGACTCTATGTTATTTTATTTTTTTATGAAATGGGGTCCCAAGTTGCCCCAGTTGGTCTCAAACTCCTGACCTCAAGGCCAGCCACCTGCCTTGGCCTCCCAGAGTGCTGGGATTACAGATGTGAGCCACCATGCCCAGTCCTTTTTATTTCTGAGTATTTAATTGTATGGATGTACCACTGTTGTTTATTCATTCACTTGTTGAAGACATTTGGGTTGTTTCCAGTTTCCAGTTTGAGGTGATTATGAATAGAACTGCTACAAATATTTGTGTGTAGGTTTTTGTGTGAACATCAGCTTTTTTATTTCTCTAGGGTAAACAACCAGGACAGGGACTGCTGGGTCATATGGCAAATGTCTGTTTAACTTCATAAGAAGCTGCCAAACTGTTTTCCAGGGTGGATGATATGGTTTGGTTCTGTGTCCTCAACCAAATCTCATCTTGGAATTTGGTAGCTCCCATAACTTCCATGTGTTGTGGGAGGGACCCTGTGGGAGATAATTGAATCACAGGGATGGGTCTCTTCTGTGCTTTCTCATCATAGTGAATAAGTCTCATGAGATCTGATGGGTTTAAAAATGGGGCCAGGCACAGTGGCTCATGCGTGTAGTCCCAGCACTTTGGGAGGCCGAGGCAGTCGGATCACGAGGTCAGGAGTTTGAGACCAGCCTGGCCAACATAGTCAAACCCCATCTCTATTGAAAATACAAAAATTAGCCAGGTGTGGCGGTACGTGCCTGTAATCCCAGATCCTCAGGAGGCTGAGGCAAGCAGGAGAATTGCTTGAACTGGAGAGGTGGAGGTTGCAGTGAGCTGAGACCATGCCATTGCACTCCAGCCTGGGTGACAGAGTGAGACTTTGTTTCAAAAAAAAAAAAAAAAAAAAAGGGAGCTCCCCTGCACAAGCTTTCTCTTTGCCTGCCGCCATCCACGTAAGATGTGACTTACTTCTCCTTGCCTTCTGCCATGATTGTGAGGCCTCCTCAGCTACGTGGAACTGTGAGTCCAATTAAATCTCTTTCTTTTGTAAATTACCCAGTCTCAGATACGTCTTTATCAGCAGGGTGAAAACAGTGGATATTCCATTTTGCATCCCCAGCAGCTGTGTATGAGGGTTCTGATTGCTCCTCATCCTCCCCAGTTCTTGGTATTGTATTTTTTATTTTAACCATTTTAACAGCTGTATGATATCTCATGATGAGTTTTCATTTGCACTTCCCTAATGGCTAGTGATTTAAGCATCTTTTCATACATTTACATTTACACATCCTCATTGGTGAAGCGTTCCAGTCTTTCAACTATTTTTTCACTGGGTTGTTTTTTCACTCTGTGAGAGTCCTTGATACCCTTTGGGTAAGATCATTTGTCTTGTATATGTTTTCTGAGTTTTTCTCTCCCAGTTTGTGGCTTGTCTTTTCCTTCTGTTAACAGTGCCATTCACAGAACAAAAGTTTTATATTTTGATGAAGTCTCTTTTTTCAATTTTTAAATAGATTGTGCTTTTGGTGTTATGTCTAAAAACTCTTTTTTTTTTTTTTTTGAGACGAGGTCTCACTCTGTTGCTCAGGCTGGAGTACAGTGGCGCGATCATGGCTCACTGCAGCCTCAATCTCCCAGGCTCCAGCGATCCCCCCTCCTCACCCCCCGCAGGTAGCTAGGATTACCTGTGTGCGCCTCCATGCCCACCTATTTTTGTATTTTCTGTAGACAGGGTTTTGCGGTTGCTGCCGTTGTCTCAAACTCCTAGACTCAAGTGATCCTCCTGCCTCAGGCTCCCAAAATGCTGAGATTATAGGTGTGAGCCACCGCACCTGGCCCCTAAAAACTCTTTGCCTAACTCCACTTTATGAAGATTTTCTCCTATGTTTTTTCCTAATAGGTTTCTAGTTTTACTAAAATGAATTATCTCTTAATAGCTTAGAGAAAACTGCGGCAGTAAATGAGAGTCTAAATGTTTTGAAGTGACATTTTTCATGTTTAAAAACATTCACAAGTATCTAGAATATTGCATAAGATATATCTGTGAAATATAAAACAAATTCCAAAAGTAAAGGTCTCCATAACTTCCGAAGAAAAAAAATCCAACGACATGCTTTCTTCATAGTGCAATCCTCAATTTCCTCCCCACAACAGGGGCATGAAATGGATTTGTTGAACATAACAGTACTGTTCTTGAAAAGACTAAAAGGCAGAAATGAAATCCACAGACAGACAGCCCGGGCGGCGCCCTGGGCCTGGTTAAAGATCGACCCCTGACCTAACCGGTTATGTTATCTATAGATTCCAGACGTTGTATGGACAAGCGTTGTGAAAGTCCCTGACTGTTCTGTTCTGATTACCGGTGCTTGCAGCCCCCAGTCACGTACCCCCTGCTTGCTCAATCGAAACCACCCCCCTCCCACCCATGGTTAAGCAAGCAGTTTGTCTAAAAAAAAAAAAAAAAAAAAAAACCCCTAGACGTTTGTGGTTTAAAAAAGGGCGGGAGCCAATCAGAAACTGCCGAATGTTCAAACTTCAAAATGTCAACCAATCCCAATCTTGTAACTGCAAAAATGCCCTAAACTTCTGTAACCTGTTTGTGCCTTACTATAAAAAGTAGGCTTGAGCTGTGCTCGAGACCTCTCTCTTGCCCTCCTGACTATGCCTGGAAGGAGAGAGGTCCGGGTTCGAATCTGCAATAAAGTGATCCCGGCCGCTTGGCTTTGACTTAGGTTTCTGGTGGTCGTCTTTGAGGGGGGTCTCAGAACTCAGGGCACAACATTCTGTGCTCAGTGAAATTGGATGGGAAAAGTCTTGACATTAGTTTTAGTAAAAAAAAAAACAAGATAAATTTTTTTTTTTTGGAGATGGAGTTTCACTCTTATTGCCCAGGCTGGAGGGCAATGGCATGATCTCAGCTCAGCGCAACCTCTGCCTCCCGGGTTCAAGCAATTCTCCTGCCTCCGCCTCCTGTGTAGCTGGGATTACAGGCATGTGCCACCATGCCCAGCTAATTTTGTATTTTTAGTAGAGAAGGGGTTTCTCCATGTTGCTCAGGATGGTCTTGAACTCCCGACCTCAGATGATCTGCCCCCCTCGGCCTCCCAAAGTGCTGGGATTACAGACGTCAGCCACTGCACTCAGCTGATAAATTTTTTTCAAAGGTCAGGCTCTAGGTTAATTTCTAGCAGCCCATGAAATTTATTGTTTAATGAAAATGCATTGAGAATCCTAGGACAACACTTGTAATGTCTGAAATATCTATCAACTGTTTTTAAAACTAAACATCTTTGAAAAAATTCTTTGAAAGACTTTATAAACAAAGCAATCCCCCCATCAATCCCTTTCAAACAATAACTGATTTAAAGGTATTAACAAAGAGCAGTGCTATTATGGATCTGTGACTACATAAATTTTTCAAGGCATATTGTAAATACAACTTTCACAAAATATATATGAGATACCTAAAACATTTTGGTAATAAATTAACTCTATATTGATATTAATAGTTTACTTTCCTGAAAGTATTACTGCCATTTTGAGATAAAGTAAAAAATTGTTTCCTTAAGTAAAAACTGAAAGAATTTGCAAATCAGCTTTCTGTTACAGCTGTTAGACACTTTGACTCCTACCTACAAGTTCTGCTCTGAAATAATCTCAGGATCCTGTGGCTTCTTGCTAGAAAAATTAGACATTTGTCAAATGAAGAAATGGTAAATCCATTTAGAAGCAGAATTGTAAGTTATAAAATATGTTATTATTAGATTTGTCATTGACACAAACCAACTATATCTGCTTCCCATTATATAAATGAACCAGTAATTTTACATTACAATGGAATATAAAGATTACCCAAAGAAAATCTGAGACTAGAGACTACTGGATAGTATCTAAAGCTAAACAAAAAAGGGCTGGGTACAGTGGTGAGCACCTGTAACCCTAACTACTTGGGAAGCTAAGGTGGGAGGATTGTTTGAACTCAGGAGTTTGAGACCAGACTTGGCAACACAGGGAGACCCTGTCTCATAAAAAAGTAAAACATGATAAACAAAAAGGGCCTAAACATTTTCAGGGAATTAAAAACCTTGTATCTAATATTAAGTAAAAGAGACTGTGAGGTAGCTGGATATAGGTCTTACATCGTCACAAACACAACTCCATGGCCCTCATGGATCAGAACCCCATGAGGCTGTGAATTCTGATGACTTTTCCTAAAAATAATGGCCATTTGTAGAATGTTAAAAAGAAAGAAAGAGGCCGGGTGCAGTGGTTCACACCTGTAATCCCAGCACTTTGGGAGGCCGAGGTGGGCGGATCACAAGGTCAGGAGATCAAGACCATCCTGGCCAACAAGGTGAAACCACGTCTCTACTAAAAATACAACAATTAGCTGGGTGTGGTGGCACGTGCCTGTAGTCCCAGCTACTCGGGAGGCTGAGGCAGGAGAATCGTTTAACCAGGGAGTAGGAGGTTGCAGTGAGCCGAGATTGCGCCACTAAACTCCAGCCTAGTGACAGAGTAAGACTCCATCTCAAAAAAAAAAAAAAAAGAAAAAAAGAAATAATAAAAAGGTTGTGACATGATGAGAAGTTTGCTTTGGTGGAAGAAGAAAGGACAACTTTTTCTGGCCATTCTCTACATATACCCACCTTTGCTTCTTTTAGGCAAAGATTTCTTTCTTTTTTTTTTTTTTTTTGAGACGGAGTCTGGCTCTGTCGCCCAGGCTGGAGTACAGTGGCCGAATCTCAGCTCACTGCAAGCTCCGCCTCCCAGGTTCACGCCATTCTCCTGCCTCAGCCTCCCGAGTAGCTGGGACTACAGGTACCCGCCAACTCACCCGGCTAGTTTTTTGTATTTTTTAGTAGAGACGGGGTATCACCGTGTTAGCCAGGATGGTCTTGATCTCCTGACCTCGTGATCCACCCGCCTCGGCCTCCCAAAGTGCTGGGATTACAGGCTTGAGCCACCGCGCCCGGCTTTTTTTTTTCTTTTTTGGGACAGAGTCTCGCCCTGTTGCCAGGCTGCAGTGCAGTGGTGCAATCTAGGCTCACTGCAACCTCCGCCTCCTGAGTTCAAGCAATTCTCCTGCCTCAGGCTCCCGAGTAGCTGGGACTACAGGCAGACGCCATTACGCCCGGCTAATTTTTGTATTTTTAGTAGAGACAGGGTTTCACCATGTTGGCCAGGATGGTCTTGATCTCTTGACCTCATGATCCCCACCTCGGCCTCCCAAAGTGCTGGGATTACAGGCATGAGCTACTGGGTTGGGCCAGAATATTTCTTTTATTTAATTAATTTGTTTTGAGACAGGATCTCACTCTGTCACCCAGGCTGGAATGCAGTGGCACCATCACAGCTCACTGTAGCACTGAACTCCTGGGCTCAAATGATCCTCCCACCTCAACATCCCAAGTATCTGGGACTACAGGCATGTGCCATCATGCCTGCCTAATTTATTTTTAAATTTTTTGTAGAGACAAGGTCTGCTAATGTTTCCCAGGCTGGTCTCAAACTCTTGGGTTCAAGCAGTTCTCCCACCTCAGCCTCCCAAAATGTTGGGATTACAGTTGTGAGCCCATGTGCATGACCTTGACAGATATTTTTTAATAAATTCATGAAGTTGAGTCATCCTCATTGTTGTGGAGGGTTGCAGTGCTCACCTGTGGGCTCTAATGTGGTTTCTAATTCTGTGTACTTGGTCATTGTATTCTCCTGCCTCTCCATCTTCCCGACTACCTCTCTACCTCTCTACTGATTTACCTACCGACCCAGCCAGCCTTTTTCCAAAATCAACGTGAGATAATTTAGCATGGCTGTATTATACACACAGTCAATCTAGCTCTTTGATAGTTTAGATAACTTTAAAGTTTACTAAACAATGTCTTCTTTTTTTTCAAATCTCTGCAGCTTTGCCTGAAAACATAAAACAATGTTTTCTTGATGTAGATACAGAAAAAGAATCACTTTAAAAATTTTCTGGTCCATTTGCAAATCTCTTGTTTTGCAAGTTATGCTTTATTAATGCACAGAGTGCCACATTCAATCATTGTATTCTAGCTGTGCATCCAGTAAGATCAAGGTGACTTGAGGCTCAGAATAGCCCTTCAGCAAAGTGCTGAAAAAATACAAACTTGACTAGATAATATAAAAGAAAAATGTTGCTAAAGGTCAAGATAGCCAAAGTTGCATGGATGCATTGCAAGATCAGGCACATTCATTCACAAGATTTAGAACTGTAAGGATGGAAATAACTGTTCCTCTATCCTCTTAGGTTCAGTAGCTGAGAACTACAAATTAAACTGACAAAAGACATATTAATAGGAGAAAAGGTTTATTTTCAATGCACACAGTCTCTTCACAGAAAAGTAGCAAAAACCCAAAGAGACAGTTTGGTGTAGAAGACCTGGGAGTTTATATACCATTTTAACAAAGGGTGATAAGTTGTGGACAGGTGACTAGACGAGGGAAAAGGAGTTTGGGCTTCTGGGGAAGTAAATTGTGAGAAGGCAAATACATGGAGTAAACGAATGGAAGATCAAGCTTATTTCAGTACAGTTTGTTTTTGCAGACTCATCACTGTGAATTGTTTCTGGTGATTAGACACCTTTACAAATGGAAATTTATGTCACCCTTATAAAGCGAAATGTATGCCCCCGTTTTTCAGCAGAAAGGTGGAGGACAGAGAGTTCCTCCTGTGTCTGCTGTTTCTTAATTGCCTTTAGCTCAAAGTAATCCTCATGCCAAAGTGGCATATTTTGAGATGGCGTATTAGAATTCCCCTTTGGAACTATTTCATGTTGCCTGATTGCTAGCACATTTCCCTTATAGGTTGGTTCAGAGGACTGTTTCCATGTCATGTCCATGCTTTCTTATTTGGAATTACAATGAGAGTTTAAGGATTAAATGCTTCAATATAACATTCAGTTAATAAAGCATCAATTTTACTCACATCTGGTGTTTGAGCAGCTGAATTCCACATAACTGGCCTCTGAAGGAATACGATCTGCTTTGTAGCCAAATTCCCTTCACTGCAAATTAAAACAATAGTATTAGTATTTGTGAATTAGTAATTCTCTGTATTTCATAATTGGCTGGAACATTCCATATGTAGTTTTGTAAAATAATCTTCTGATCAAAAATAATTTTAAAATATAAATCTTTTTTTTTCCAGTGATGGAAAAAATGTAAAATGTAATTTTATAGAAACCACATCTGGAAAAACAAGAAAAATCCCTAAAAACTGAATATGGTCGCTATAAAAGAAAATAATTTTAATGTTTAAAGACACTTGTAATCTCACCAAGCTAACATCAATATTTTCATTTCTTTGTTTCCCCTCTTAGTTTTTATCAGCTTGTGTAATTTGCATGTCTGTAATCACTGCACATTTATATTTTGTTTCTATGCCCTTCACTGAACACACTCTTTTTCTTGTTTGTACACTGTAATCATATTTTTAATGGTTGCATAATAACTCAAATAATTAAGATACCAAAATGTACTAAGTCTTTTTTTCATTATTGGAAAAGAAGGTTGCTTCCAGTTTCTTGCCAGTTATAAACAAAAAATATGTATTGTATTCAATTATTTTATTAAAATGAATACTTAGGAGATAAAAATATGTATTGTATTCCTCTTATGAATTATTTTCTTGAAATGAGTACTTAGGAGTGGGAGTATTAGGTCAAATCTTATGATTTAAGCTTCTTGGTATGCATTGTCAAACTTGCCTTATAAACAGAAGAGACCAATTTAGGCTGTCACATGTGAGAAAATTTACATCCATTTTCAATTGAGGGACTTCAACTATAGCTAGTTTTATTTTCAGATGCTTCTTTGTAGTCAGCTACTCAGTATTCTCCTTATTTAACTATCATCATGGCAAATTACCCCTTGCCAAAGACTACTTGGGATTTGTATTCCTCTGAAATGCTTTTCACAGAGTCTCCATGGATTTATGGGGAGGAGTGTCTGTAGCTAATGTTGCTCAGTTACGACTTTTATTATGCAAAAAACCCCAACAAAACCTTACTATTAGCTGCATTTTATGCTGAGCCCTTTTTCTGGAAAATGAATGCAACACTGAAACTCTGGCTTTAGAATTATGTGTCAACTGCACACCACTTGAAAATCCCAACCTTACTGATGCCACTGAATTTAGAGAAATATCAAATCTTTCTCAAAGTGATAACAGGAGACTGCTTCTTTTTTATATTTGAAAGGCTGTTTCTAGTCTAATCTCATTCCATTTTGACCTCATCTTTGATTGGAAAGAAAAACTTTTATAAAATATGTAGTAATTTTGGGACCAAATTCTCATGAGGCTTTGGTACATGGGCGGGATTACACGTGTACAGAAAAGGCTGGTCACATGTTTTGGGAGCATGACGTATACTGGAAAAAGCCATGGCTTTGGAACCAGACAGTTCCTGGGTTCAAATCCAAACTCTGTCGTAGTACCTAATAGCTGACGTCTTTAATCAGTTAATCCTTAAATTCTCTGTTTTCTTTTTCTTTCTTTTCTTTCTTTCTTTTCTTTCTCTCTTTCTTTCTTTCTTCTTTCCTTCTTTCCTTCTTTCGAGATGGAGTTTTGCTCTTTTTGCCTAGGCTGGAGTGCAATGGTGTGATCTCGGCTCACTGCAAGCTCTACCTCCCTGGTTCAAGTGATTCTCCTGCTTCAGCCTCCCGAGTAGCTACGATTACAGGCATGTGCCACCACACTGGTCTAATTTTGTATTTTTAGTAGAGACGGGGTTTCTCCATGTTGGTCAGGCTGATCTCGAACTCCTGACCTCAGGTGATCTGCCTGCCTTGGCCTCCCAAAGTGCTGGGATTGCAGGCATGAGCCACTGCACCCAGCCTCTCTGATTTTTTTCTATCGGGGACCTCAGTAAGCGATAAGTGAAGAATAAGAGTGCATGAAGAGCCTCCCATTGTGCTTGCCACGAGAAGGAGCACAACAAATGTGATTTCCTTCTTCTTTTCCATTCATTTAGTGAAATATAGGGTGCAGTTAAGGGAAGGGAAGAAGAGTTTCAGAATCAATAATATCTTCCAGAGAGCAAATTCAAGGGACCGAAAGACATGGTGGTTCATGCCTGTAATCCTAGCACTTTGTGAAGCTGACAGAGGATCCCTTGAGCCCAGGAGTTTGAGACTAGTCTGGGAAACATACTGAGACTCTTGTATCTACAAAAACTTTTTAAAAAAATTATCCAAGTGTGGTGGCACATGCCTGTGGTCCCAGCTACTTGGGAGGCTGAGATAGGAGGATCACTTGAGCCCAGAGGTTGAGGGTGCAGTGAGCTATTGATCACGCTGCTGAACTCTAGCATGGGTGACAGAAAGAGAACCTATCTTAAAAGAAAAAAAGAAAGAAAAGTAAAGAAGAAAAAACAAATTCAAGGGACAGGGTACATGGGAATGCAGAAGAGACCCTCTGGGTAACGTTCCAGGTGTGTGATCCAGGTGGAGAATCACATGAAAGAACCAGGTCTGGAACGATCCAAAGATGGGAAGGAGGGATCAGGGTAGAATTCTTCTTCTTGAGGAGAAAGCAGGAACGCATCGGGGTAGGGATTGTGGGAGACCTTACAGGCAGTTCTTTCACACTCACTGTGGATGGCACAATTCTGAATGCACTAAGATCTAATGTTTGGCCTACGGCAGGTTTTAGAGACTTTACTGTGCATTCCAAACACTGAGGTGCCTGTTGATTCCAGGGTCCGCTCCAGTCTACGGAATCTATTTCACCAGGCTGCCCAGGTGGCCCTGATGCACAGTAAATTTGGGAACCATCACCAGAAGAGACAGACTTGGAAGTGTGGACTTCTCAGGCCCTGGGGATTACTTGGTGATATTTGCTACTACCAAAGGCATTCACTGTTTTCCTTGAATAATAAAACCCACCAACAGTTCCTCTTGGTATGGAGTGTGGAAACAAAAAAGGCTTAGTTTCTGGAAGCATCCTTGATGTCTATTTTATCATATTCTTCTAATGTGACTTGTGTCCTTAAATGTTTTGGACAATTTTAGCCAGATAGGCTGCCTAGAGCCATGCTGAGGACACATATTTTTCACCATCTTTAGTTTATCAATTTATTCCTGACCTGAATTGTCTAAAATATAAAGGAATTTGGAATGTGGGCAAGGAGTTACTCCCTCTGCAATCTGACACAATTTCTGGCAGCAACCCCAAATTATGAAAGAATATCTCCACCAGCGGATCCCGAGGCAGTGTGGGAAGGAGAAAGAGGAAGTAGGTGGCTTATCAAAGGCTCGGTGGGTTGGAGGTGGAGGTAGGTGGGTTAGGGGTGTATGTCAAGGAAAAATGTCCTCAGATGGTGTGAAGTACACTGCTCGATCCTGGGTTGAGAATCATTGCCTGTATGTTTGAAATAGGATCCTCTCTGCCAGTGTTCTGCTTGATATTTAACACAGTATGCAGAGAGGTGAAACGTGTGGCACAGGGGAGGGCGAACCCTCCACAGCCTCTTCAGTGAAGCAAGAGCACTGTCAAACCTACCCCTCCTGCGGTATGAAGGGGAATTGCCTCTGAAAGGGCAGAAGCTTTTTAAGCACAAGCTTTGTTTTATATCTATTTTATTTTATTTTATTTTATTTTATTTTATGTATTTATGTATGTATGTATGTATGTATGTATTTATTTTATTTTTTGAGGCAGAGGCTCACTCTGTTGCCCAGGCTGGAGTGCAGTGGTGTGATCTGGGTTCACTGCAACCTCTGCCTTTCAGGTTCAAGGGATTCTCCTGCCTTAGCGTCCCAAGTAGCTGGGATTACAGGCACGCACCACCACATTTGACTAATTTTTATATTTTTAGTAGAGACAGGGTTTCACCATGTTGGCCAGGCTGGTCTTGAACTCCTGACTTCAGATGATCCACCCACCTTGACCTCCCAAATTGCCAGGATGACAGGTGTGAGCCACCTTGCCTGGCCTAAGCACAAGCTTTAAAACTGTTCATTTCAAACTGACAAGTAATGCCTTCCAGTGGCCCTATGAGGAGTGTTGTTTGGGGAATCTAATGAGATAAAGCAGCAAACGTGGAGATGGTTTGTCAAAGGCTGACAACTTTAGGCAGCATCCAGATGCTCAAGTAAGACTTTGGAAGGTCAGCATTTGTCTGCCTTTTGGGGAGGTCCTCAGAGTCAGATCCTTAATTTGAGATATGTTGGAAACTTCTATGTCCCTGGTTTTCTGAGGGCCATTTTGATTTAAAATAGGTCCTGCTATTTTCAGACTAGCTATGAGACCACGTGGAACTTGTTTTGGTTTCGAGACTCTAATCACGGTAGACCTAAGGGAAAGAGGTCTGAAGCCTTATAGACAGACACCTATTTGGTAAAGCAAGTAAGTCCCTTATGGTTCCCAGCTGTTCCTGAGATAATTCTATTACAGAACTGGGATAGAATATTCTTCCCTTAGCAAACTGGTGGTCATTATGGGACCTGAGAGAATGTTTCAAATGCCCTGGATGGTTTCAGAGGACAGAGCCCACATCTCTTATTCCCTACAAAAATGTTTATACAAAAGGTGCTGTTAGTTAACTGAGTGACTTAGTATCTTCCTGAGAGGGATTTAAGAATCTTCTGGTTCTCTTTTAGACTTTAATGGACAGTCATGCTTTGATGTATTAGAAAACAAAGGCAACTTTGGAAAATATGCTTGATTTAGAGATAGTAATTTAAATTCTGAAAAAGCTCTAGTACAAACTGTTTTGGTGACAAGTATAGAGAACAGTCTACAGAGAAGTGATGAGAACATTGACTAGTCCCTTCATCTCTGAGGGCAGCAGATGATCCCTGGTGCTGTGGTCAGCACGAGGGCACAGGCCACATGAAGGACAGGTCAGCCGGGGCAGGCCTTGAAGGGGCTGAGTCCTCTGCAGGCAGAGGTGGTTGAACATTGTCAATGAGATAGTGGATGTAAAGTTCCTAGACCCTGGAGATGGACCCTGGAGCACAGGAGATGCTCAGAGAAGTTTCCTTTTCTCTTCCCTGCCGTCTTCTATGCACTTCATAAGAAAGCACAAAGAAGATTCTACGTGAATGTCCTTTGAGGGGGAGGGATTTTCTGTGACAAGAACCTGACTATCAAGAAGACTGGGTCTTCCCATTAACAGAAGATCTCATGGACTGAACTAATAAAAACAACTTTGACTCCTATAGTGCTTTCAGCATTCTAAGTCCTTTCTGCGTACATTAATATGCTTGTTTCTTATGATAATCCTTTAAGGTGTGCAGAGCAGAGATTTTCTCTATTTTATGGATAAGGAAATTGAGACTCAGAGCTTTTAAGGTTTTTGTCTTGGGTCACCTCTAGGTCCCACTCTTTCCACAACACCGCATTCGCTCTACAAGCAAATGTAGAGTGACGACATTTGCTTGTAGAGCTCACTGAAGCCCTGACTACAGGAAGATGTGGCTTAATTCTATTCTGACTAGAAAACTTTATAATTCGTGGATAAGTCTAAGATTATTTTGCCAAAGTCTAGATTTTTATTTAGCATCCTAAATTAAGCATTCCAGCTTATAATGTTCAGAAGTTATAGTGGAGAATAATGAAGAAAATAAACACAAATGTTCATTTTGCTTGGGCCGATTAGACTACTTAAGCAGACCATACAGGTCCGGATGTTAGTGTGGCAAACGTAAGAAGAGACAGGAGCAAGTTCATGATCCATGGTATTAAAGTGTGACATAAAAGATTAATAATTGAAAGCTTTGCCTTAACATTCCCCCAAATGAATTCAGTTCTGCACAACAGTGACTAGCAGTGGTTGTAAAAACAAACAAGCAACAAAAATGAAACTTAAAAAAGTTCTATTTATAGTTTGACAATATCTTTTATTTTATTTTATTATTATTATTATTACTATTATTATTATTATTATTATTATTATTATTATTTCGAGACGGAGTCTCGCTCTGTCGCCCAGGCTGGAGTGCAGTGGCCGAATCTCAGCTCACTGCAAGCTCCGCCTCCCGGGTTTATGCCATTCTCCTGCCTCAGCCTCTGGAGTAGCTGGGACTGCATACAGGCGCCCGCCACCTCGCCCGGCTAGTTTTTTTTGTATTTTTTAGTAGAGACGGGGTTTCACAGTGTTAGCCAGGATGGTCTCGATCTCCTGACCTCGTGATCCGCCCGTCTCGGCCTCCCAAAGTGCTGGGATTACAGGCTTGAGCCACCGCACCCGGCTATTATTATTTTTTTGAGATGGAGTCTCGCTGTGTCGCCCAGGCTGGAGTGCAGTGGTGTGATCTCTGGTCACTGCAAGCTCCACCTCCCGGGTTCACACCATTCTCCTGCCTCAGCCTCCCTAGTAGGTGGGACTATAGGCGCCAACCACCACGGGCTAATTTTTTGTATTTTTAATAGAGACGGGGTTTCACCGTGTTAACCAGGATGGTCTTGATCTCCTGACCTCATGATCCGCCTGCCTCAGCCTCTCAAAGTGCTGGGATTACAGGCATGAGCCACCACGCCCGGCCTAGTTTGGCAATATCTTTAGTGATAATTTTTGTTTTTTTGAGACAGAGTCTCGCTCTGTTGCCCAGGCTGGAGTGCAGTGGTGTGTCTTGGTTCACTGCAACCCCCACCTTGCAGGTTCAAGTGATTCTCCTGGCTCAGCCTCCCGAGTAGCTGGGACTACAGGCGTGCACCATTATGCCTGGCTAATCTTTTTTTTTTTTTTTGTATTTGTAGTAGAGACGGAGTTTCACCATGTTGGTCAGGCTGGTCTCACTCCTGACCTCAGGTGATCTGTCTGCCTTGGCCTCCCAAAGTGCTGGCATTACTGGTGTGAGCCACTGTCCTCAGCCGATAATTAAATTTATAAATTATTTTTGTAGGAAGTTACAAGGACAACCTGAACTTCTTCTTGGTTCAATATGTGCCTATAATTTCAAGCATCTTTGAGAGCTATAGTACTTAGAATTTATGCATAGGTGGGAAAAAGTTGTTCTACATTCTTTAAGATATGAAAACCAAGGTTTTTTTTTTTTTTTTTTTTTTTTTTTTTTTTTTAAATGGAGTCTTGCTCTGTTGCCAGGCTGGAGTGCAGTGACGTGATCTTGGCTCACTGTAACCTCTGTCTCCTGGGTTCAAGTGATCCTCCTGCCTTAGCCTCCTGAATAGCTGGGACTACAGGTAAGCATGACCACGCCCAGTTAATTTTTTTTGTATTTTTAGTAGAGATTGGGTTTCACCATGTTGGCCAGGATGGTCTCGATCTCTTGACCTCGTGCTCTGCCCGCCTCGGCCTCCCAAAGTGCTGGGATTACTGGTGCGAGCCACTGCCCCCGGATGATAATTAAATTAAAAAATTATTTTTGTAGGAATTTACAGGGACAACTTGAACTTCTTCTTGGTTCAATATGTGCCTATAATTTCAAGCATCTTTGAGAGATAGAGTACCTAGAATTTATGGTTAGGTGGGAGAGAGTTGTTCTACATTCTTTGAAATATAAAAACCAAAGTCATGTTTGATTGTCTCTGAATCTCTACTTGTGGCATTCTCCTTCCCATCTGGAGTGCCCACTCCACCACCTCTGCTTGTTCCCATTCTGACCATCTTTTGAGATTAGTTTAAGGTGTGATGTCTTTCATAAAGTCTTCAATAACCCTCCAACTGAAGAGCAGCACCCCCTTTTCAGGGTTCCCACAGGTCCCTCTTAGGAAGCTTAATCCCTTTGGCCAGATGATATAGCTACTGGTACACATTTTCCTTCCACCAGATCTAAGGTCCTTGAGGAGCTTGTCTTCTCTTCTCTGCAGCTTCCACATTAATGACCAGAAACTCATGCTCAGTAGATATTTAAAGAGTTGAAGAATTTATAAATAAATGGTCATTTGGTTTCTGTGATAATATATTGATGCCAGGGAACATGCTTCAAAAAAGAAAAAACCGATCATGACAAGTGAGCAAAGGCTTGCAGAACAGATAAAAGCTTTGCTAGATGAGTCATACTTGCTTTTTTGCACTCCAGCCTAGGCAATAGAGTGAGACTCTGTCTCAAAAAAAAAAAAAAGACTTTGCTAGGTCTTTATTTTTTATTTTGCTAGGTCTTTTACAGCTATGAGGTTCGTTGCCATTTAGTATGAATCTTAACTCTTCCTTCTACTCCTCACAAAACTTTTCAGCTATGTGACCTTACAATAACCATAGCCTACAGAATTTTATACAAATTTGAACTATGAAAATGTCTCATATTTTAAAATAATTCACTCTTTCTCTACTAACTTCAATGAAGGGAGGGATTTCTTAAACAATATGTTAAAAAGGGTAAAGATAGATACATTTGTTGATTTTAAAATTAAAAACTTTTGTTAATTAAAGACATCATAGAGTGAAAAGACAAACCAAAGAATTAGTGAAGATAATTGCAGCATGCATAATAAATAAAGGACTCTTTATTTGTTATATTTAAGTAAGTTATAAGTAGAGATTTTTTTTTTTTTTTTTTTTTTTTTGAGACGGAGTCTTGCTCTGTCGCCCGGGCTGGAGTGCGGTGGCCGGATCTCAGCTCACTGCAAGCTCCGCCTCCTGGGTTTACGCCGTTCTCCTGCCTCAGCCTCCCAAGTAGCTGGGACTACAGGCGCCCGCCACCTCGCCCGACTAGTTTTTTGTATTTTTAGTAGAGACGGGGTTTCACCGTGTTAGCCAGGATGGTCTCCATCTCCTGACCTCGTGATCCGCCCGTCTCGGCCTCCCAAAGTGCTGGGATTACAGGCTTGAGCCACCGCGCCCGGCCTATAAGTAGAGATTTTTTAAATTTAAATTTAAATTTTTTATAGAGATGGGGTCTTGCTATATTGCCCAGGCTGGTCTGGAATTCCTGGGCCCAAGCTATCCTCCCAGCTTAGTCTCCCAAAGTGTGGAGATTACAGGTGTGAGCCACTGTGCCTAGCCTTATGAATAGAACTTTAGGCTGGGCGTGGTGGCTCATGCCTGTAATCCCAGCACTTTGGGAGGTGAGGCAGGCAGATTACCTGAGGTCAGGAGTTCGAGACCAGCCTGGCTAACATGGTGAAACTCTATCTCTACTAAAAAAACTACAAAGAAAAAAAAAATTAGCCAGGCATGGTGGTGGGTGCCTGTAATCGCAGCTATGTGGGAGGCTGAGGCAGAAGAATCGCTTGAACCCAGGAGGTGGAGGCTGCAGTGAGCCAAGATCACGCCACTGCATTCCAGCCTGGGCTACAGAATGAGACTCTGTCTCAAAAAAGCAAAAACAAAAAACAAAAAAACATAGAATTTTAAATGTGGGCAAAAAGACTTAAACAGGTACTTTACGAAAGAAAAATCCAAGTAGCCAATAAACATAGGTAAATGTGCTCAATCTCAGGAAGTAATTAGGAAACTACAAATGGAAGTCACACTGAGATCACACTACATACTCTCAATCAGAATGGCAAAATTTAAAAGTATGATAATATTTTGTGTTGAGACAATGGTGACTCTGACCCTCTTCTAGTAGGAGTGTACATGGAAACGATCTATTTGAAAAGAATCTGGTATTTATCTAACAAAGCTAAAGAAGTGTCCTATGACCAAGCAATTCTGCTTCTAGAAACTCACACATGTGTGCACCAAGATCTCTGCTCATACTCAGAACAGCATTGTTTGTCATAGCCAACAGCTGGAGACAGCAAACCACTAGCAGCAGAATGTACCCATACATAGTGGAATGAATAAATAAACTGCTACACATGGCATGGGTAAAACTTACAATGTTAAGTGAAAGCAGCAACACATAAAAGAATATGTATGATATGATTCCATTCATATAAAGTTAAAAAACAGGCAAAACTAAACTGTATTGTTTAGGGATTCATACATAAGTGGTAAAACTATTAGGCAAAGAAAGGATATGACTGTCCTAAAAGTGGGGATAATGTTATCTCTGTGTGGAGGAAGTGAGGGTGATGGGGAGACACATGGGGTGCTTCTAGGGTGTGGGTGATATTCATTATTTTGGCCTGCAGTGATGACACAGGTCTTTGTGTATAATTATGCACATTTGTGTTTTATGCACGTTTTGTTTATTTATTTATTTATTTAATTTTTTTGAGACGGAGCCTCACTCTGTTGCCCAGGCTGGAGTGCAGTGGTGCAATCTTGGCTCACTGTAACCTCTGCCTCCTGGGCTCAAGCGATTCTCATGCCTCAGCCTCCCAAGTAGGTGTGACCACAGGCATGCGACACCATGCCCAGCTAATTTTTGTATTTTTAGTACAAACAGGGTTTCACCGTGTTGGCCAGGCTGGTCTTGAACTCTTGACCTCAGGTGATTCGCCCACCTCGGCTTCCCAAAATGCTGGGATTACAGATATGAGCCACTGCACTAGGTGTGTGTTTTATGCACTTTCCATATGAGTGTTTTATGTCACAAAAATTGTTTTAAAATCGTATATTTAAGGGTGACAAGTAGAAGAATAGTTGTAGATTTATACATGATACAAAAGCTCCCTCCCCCTTTACATTTATTCTTTTGGAAAAATTGGTCTTGAATTTATTAGGTTTCAAATGAGAAGTCTTTAGGAATTCATTCACCTCAACTCACTCTTCCTTAAATATATCCTGCACTTTTCTGACTATGCTTTGCTTAAGGTTGCCAGAGAAAGCAAATAATCTGTGGTATTCATACCGCAACATTTGCTCCCATGCACATAGTAGACATCACTGAGTGCCACATTCTTTTTTTCTGAGCTGGTTCTAGTCTCAGAATCCTTATTGCAATGTTCCAGAAGCCACTACCAACAGACTAGTGCTGGTATGTAAGAGGAAACCCGTTTACTACTCCAAGTGAGCCCTATCTGCCACAAGGAGTAACTTCCCTCTCTAAAAATGCTTTTGGAAGCACTATTCTTTCATCATGGTGCCCCCTCAGACATCATGAGCTTCACAGACCTGCCCTTCTTCTTTACTGATTCCTCTACCATATTCACGTGCCTTATAGTCAACTCTCTTTTCATTATTGCTTCCCTGAGGAGCAATATTCAGATATTTTCCCCCTAATATCTCCCAGTTAAATTTTAATACCAAAGATACGCTGTATATCTGTGTATATACTGTGTGGCCTTTTGGACGGCCACAAACCATTGTAATAGCTGAGATTTTTTCCACTCCCTCGCACTCTCAATAACCAATTTTCATCATCTTAGGGACTTATCACTCCCGTTGAGAATACATGCTCTAGACCTTCATGGAAGGACCTGTCATGAACTGTGTTGTTTCTCAAAGCAGAGTATGACTTCCTGGATGTCTGTCCCTAGAGTGGGTAAAATATTGTCTTGCACATATTAGGCACTCAAGAAATATAAGGCACTCAGAAAGATCATTCTGGTTAAAATAAATGCATGAATCTGAATCAGTTTCAATACAACTAAGCCAGTTTCAAAAGAGTGAGCTTATCCGTAACTGCTCAGTCACTTGTGAAATATACTCTTATAAAAAGCTTTCATTTATCGTTCCAAAATTCATTAGAGTAGAAGAAATAGAATTGTTAGGCTAATTTGTGCTTTATGTTGACTTTTGCATCATCTTACACATTAATTAATTGTCATGGCCTAACATTTCCAACTCAAAAGTAACTGAGTTAATTCTTGCTTTTGAAAACTCAAATATAATTTTGCTTTTTAAAAGGAAAATTATAAAATTAAATGTTGACTTCCAACTTTGCAGCTATGTGCTTAGTCACAAAGTTCCTTTGCCTATGATCCTGAATTTGTTTCTCAGGTATCAGTATGTGTTGAAACCAAAGAAAAGGGCACACTACAATGTAGTTGTCCCAACTCTTCTCCACCCCACAAAATGTTAAACATTTACATTCAGATGAGACAGAGTGATGGTAACTGGAAGTATATATAACAGACAAAATTGATTATTTTAAGAATGTGGCCTTACCAAAATGCTGCTCACAGCAAGATTACTATGAGCTTAACTCATGATGGACTTACATGACACTGTTTCTACAGAATTTAAATTAGTAAGAGCAGAGAACTGCATTAGAATGGGCCAAATCCTAACCTCTCCCTCAACTGTATATATATAAATGTGCAACAACTGCTTTGGCTGCCACATGAAGATTGAGACTGGGACTCCACAGACTTCCAGGGCTTCTGAGCTGTGATACCCATGAGGCTGTTGGGCCTGTTCTACAGGGGCTGCAGAAAATGGAAGAGGGGAACGGAGCTCAGCATCACATCACAGTGAGAAGACCAATTTCTCTTGTTATTCACATCTTGTCCTTAGGGACCAGAATTTTTTTTTTTTTTTTTTTTTTTTTGAGACACAGTCTTACTCTGTTACCCAGGCTGGAGCGCAGTGGTGTGATCTCGGCTCACTGCAACCCCTGCCTCCTGGGTTCAAGCGATTCTTGTGCCTCAGCCTCCTGGGTAGCTGGAACTACAGGTTCGCACCACCATGCCCAGCTAATTTTTTTGTATTTTTAGTAGAGACGGGGTTTCACCATGTTGGCCAGGATGATCTCAAACTCCTGACCTCGACTGATCTGCCTTCTTTGGCCTGCCAAAGTGATGGGATTATCGGCATGAGCCACTGTGCCTGGCTGGGACCATACTTTTTTAAAAAAAAATTATTATTATTATACTTTAAGTTCTAGGGAACATGTGCACAACGTGCAGGTTCGTTACATAGGTATACATGTGCTATGTTGGTTTGCTGCACCCATCAAATCGTCATTTACATTAGGTATTTCTCCTAATGCTATCTCTCCCCCAGCTCCCCACTTCCCGACAGGCCCCAGTGTGTGATGTTCCCCTCCCTGTGTCCATGTGTTCTCATTGTTCAGCTCCCACTTATGAGTGAGAACACGCAGTGGTTGGTTTTCTCGTCTTGTGTTACTTTGCTGAGAATGACACTTTCTAGTTTCATCCATGTCCCTGCAAAGGACATGAACTCATCCCTTTTTTTTATGGCTGCATAGTATTCCGTGATGTATATGTGCCACATCTTCTTTATCCAGTCTATCATTGATGGGCATTTGTGTTGGTTCCAAGACTTTGCTATTGTGAACAGTGCCACAATAAACATACGTATGCATGTGTCTTTATAGTAGTATGATTTATAATCCTTTGGGTATATACCCAGTAATGGGATTGCTGGGTCAAATGATATTTCTAGTTCTAGATCCTTGAGGAATCACCAACACTGTCTTCACAATGGTTGAACTAATTTACACTCCCACCAGCAGTGTAAAAGCATTCCTATTTCCCCACATCCTCTCCAGCATCTGTTGTTTCCTGACTTTTTAATAATCGCCATTCTAACTGGCATGAGATGGTATCTCACTGTGGTTTTGATTTGCATTTCTCTAATGACAGTGATGATGAGCATTTTTTCATGTGTCTGTTGGCTGCATAAATGTCTTCTTTTGACAAGTGTCTGTTCATATCCTTCACCCATTTTTTGATGGGGTTGTTTGTTTTTTTCTTGTAAATTTGTTTAAGTTGTTTGTAGATTCTGGATATTAGCCCTTTGTCAGATGGATAGAGTGCAAAAATTTTCTCCCAATCTGTAGGTTGCTTGTTCACTCTGCTGATAGATTCTTTTGCTGTGCAGAAAGAAGCTCTTTAGTTTAATTAGATCCCATTTGTCAATTTTGGCTTTTGTTGCCATTGCTTTTGGTGTTTTAGTCATGATGTCTTTTCCCATGCCTATGCCTGAATAGTATTGCCTAGGTTTTCTTCTAGAGTTTTTATGGTTTTAGGTATTACATTTAAGTCTTTAATTCAACTTGAGTTAATTTTTGTATAAGGTGTAAGGAAAGGATCCAGTTTCAGCTTTCTGCATAAGGCTAGCCAGTTTTTCCAGAACCATTTATTAAATAGGGAATCCTTTCCCCATTGTTTGTTTTTGTCAGGTTTGTCAAAGATCAAATGGTTGTAGATGTGTGGTGTTATTTCTGAGGCCTCTGTTCTGTCCCATTGGTCTATATCTCTGTTTTGGTACCAGTACCATGCTGTTTTGGTTACTGTAGCCTTGTAGTATAGTTTGAAGTCAGGTAGCGTGATGCCTCCAGCTTGGTTCTTTTTGCTTAGGATTGCCTTGGTTATGTAGGCTCTTTTTTTGTTCCATATGAAATTTAAAGTAGTTTTTTTCCAGTTCTGTGAAAAAAGTCAGTGGTAGCTTGATGGGGATGGCATTGAATCTATAAATTATTTTGGGCAATATGGCCATTTTCACGATTTTGATTCTTTCTATCCATGAGCATGGAATGTTCTTCCATTTGTTTGTGTCCTCTTTTATTACCTTAAACAGTGGTTTGTAAATCTCCTTGAAAAAGTCCTTTGCATCCCATGTAAGTTGGATTCCTAGGTATTTTATTCTCTTTGTAGCAATTGTGAATGGGAGTTCACTCATGATTTGGCTCTCTGTTTGTCTATTATTGGTGTACAGGAATGCTTGTGATTTTTGCACATTGATTTTGTATCCTGAGACTTTGCTGAAGTTGCTTATCAGCTTAAGGAGATCTGGGGCTAAGACGATGGGGTTTTCTAAACATACAATCATGTCATCTGCAAACAGAGACAATTTGACCTCCTCTTTTCCTAATTGAATACCCTTTATTTCTTTCTGTTGCCTGATTGTTGTGGCCAGAACTTCCAATACTATGTTGAATAGGAGTGGTGAGAGAGGGCATCCTTGTCTTGTGCTAGTTTTCAAAGGGAATGCTTCCAGTTTTTGCCCATTCAGTATGATGTTGGCTGTGGGTCTGTCATAAACAGCTCTTATTATTTTGAGATATGTTCCATCAATACCTAGTTTATTGAGAGTTTTTAGCATGAAGGCCTGTTGAATTTTGTCAAAGGCCTTTTCTGCATCTATTGAGATAATCATGTGGTTTTTGTCGTTGGTTCTGTTTATGTGATGGATTACGTTTATTGATTTGTGTATATTGAACCAGCCTTGCATCCCAGGGATGAAGCCGATTTGATCGTGGTGGATAAGCTTTTTGATGTGCTGCTGGATTCGGTTTGCCAATATTTTATTGAGGATTTTCGTATCATTGTTCATGAGGGATATTGGCCTAAAATTTTCTTTTTTTGTTGTGTCTCTGCCAGGTTTTGGTATCAGGATGCTGCTGGCCTCAAAAATGAGTTAGGGAGGAGTCTCTCTTTTTCTATTGATGGAGATAGTTTCAGAAGGAATGGTACTAGCTCCTCTTTGTACCTCTGGTAGAATTTGACTGTGAATCTGTCTGGTCCTGGACTTTTTTTGGTTGGAAGGCTATTAATTATTGCCTCAATTTCAGAACCTGTTATTGGTCTATTCAGAGATTCAACTTCTTCCTGGTTTAGTCTTGGGAGGGTGTATGTGTCCAGGAATTTATCCATTTCTTCTAGATTTTCTAGTTTATTTGCATAGAGGCGTCTAGTAATCTCTGATGGTAGTTTGTATCTCTGTGGGATTGGTGGTGATATCCCCTTTATCATTTTTTATTGTATCCATTTGATCCTTCTCTCTTTTCTTATTAGTCTGGCTAGTGGTCTCGGTCTATGTATTTTGTTGATCTTTTAAAAAAACCAGCTTCTGGATTCATTGATTTTTTGAAGGGTTTTTTGCGTTTCTGTCTCCTTCAGTTCTGCTCTGATCTTAGTTATTTCCTGTCTTCTGCTAGCTTTTGAATTTGTTTGTTCTTGCTTCTCTAGTTCTTTTAATTGTGATGTTAGGGTGTCGATTTTAGATCTTTCCTGCTTTCTCTTATGGGCATTTAGTGCTATCAATTTCCCTCTACACACTGCTTTAAATGTGTCCGGGAGATTCTGGTACATTGTGTCTTTGTTCTCATTGGTTTCAAAGAGCATCTTTATTTCTGCCTTCATTTTGTTATTTACCCGATAGTCATTCAGGAGCAGGTTGTTCAGTTTCCACGTAGTTGTGAGGTTTTGAGTGAGTTTCTTAATCTTGAGTTCTAATTTGATTACACTGTGGTCTGAGAGACAGTTTGTTGTGATTTCTGTTCTTTTACATTTGCTGAGGAGTGTTTTACTTCCTATTATGAGGTCAATTTTAGAATAAGTAAGATGTGATGCTGAGAAGAATGTATATTCTGTTGGTTTGGGGTGGAGAGTTCTGTAGTTGTCTATTAGGTCCGCTTGAAGATCAGACTTTTTAATGTTCTCGGTATAGTATAACTTGATTCAACTGGACCAAAAGGCCCCTGCCTTTAAATTCTGCCTTCTAGATATAAATGAGTGCATGTCTTTCTCTATCCTGTGTTCTAAAGTTCCCTCTCTTTCTCTCACCCCCTCCCTTACCTTTCTCACTTTCTCTCTCTCAATGTAAGGTTAGAATTCAGTGTTTCCGAAAGTGCATCAAAATCACTTTGGGATTCCTGTTACAATGCACGTTCCTGCTCACACTTCAGGATTCGGAGAGGGGAGCCATGTTGCTGTTTTGAGGTAGCCAAACATAGGGAACTTTGGCTCTTCCTTCCCCTTTATTTTGGTGGTTTTTTAAGGTCAACAATATTAGCTGCCAGCTCAGCTAGTTTGCTCCTCCACCAAATTTGCTCTGAAGAGTTTAGTGTCAACTTCCACCTTGAGCTCTTGAAGGGAAAAAGGATTGAGCCCATTGGTATTATTAATAGTGATAACGATTAAGAAGGGATTCTGGCATGTTTTCAGGACTGATAACAATAACTCTGGAATAATGTGGTGATATAAGATTACAGCATCATGACATTTCCATGGTAATGCAGTTTTAAACCTTAGTGGTGAGATACTGCCTAGGGTAATTGAAGCAACAACTTTAACCTAGGACACACTATATCTATGTAATCCAATAACAGGATATATTTGAGTGAGGGGAAAACATCTTATATATAGGCCATTCGAGTATGGCTTAGGTGATAAAAGAATAGGGAAAATGTTGACATTACTTAAGACTCTATTGTTGCATATAAGACAAACATATGTAAGGAAGAACGTTTTCACTGGCAGTAGTTTTAAGTTATGTTTTCAACATGTGGGTCGCAAAAGGAAGATGATGATAGACGTTTGTTTTTCTGGGTGTGAGAATATGTGTAAGCAGATATCTTAATAATGTCCTTATGTATTTCTGTTGCTTTTATTGTCTTGTCATCTTCAAATGCTGATTTTGTATATAGTGAGCTACAGTATTTACATTTTCTGAAACATCCTGATTTAGGACAGGCCAAGCTATCATGCCTGAACACTGGTTTCAGCTTATCAGAAATTTTGGTTCTGCTAAGGATTAGGTCCCAGAACATTAGCCCTAATTCATTAGCCTAATATGCCCGGGCCCTGTATAGGTACTTTGCATGTATTATCTTAGTCATCGTGATAATCCACTAAAATTGATATTATTGTACCATTTTTCAGATAAGCAAATTTGTCTTAAAAATGTTAGATGACTTGCCCAAATCATACAGCTAGACAATGATGAAGCCATAATTTAAACAAGATCTGCTTAGCTCCAAAGCCTGGGCAGCTTGTAACCATTCCTCTAGTTTCAGAGACTAAAAACTTCGGGCTCTATCCTCTACCTTGACCAAGGTCAACTGTATATAACATTTTTCTTTATTTGTAAAGATGACATAATTGACAACGATTACATCATTGTGTGTACTAAAGCAGCTAAGAACAGCATGTGACACGTCACAGGGACAGTATATTTGTGCAAGAATAGAAAGGCAGAGGATAAACAAGCTTTACCAACAATCCTTGTTACCAAACGACCTTCATCCTATATTGCCTGTGTTGCAGGCACTTGGCAGGACTCCAATTACAAAATGCAAAGGAACAAAATAAACACCAATATTGCACAATGCTCCTTGGCATACAAAAGAAGAGTAGACATTGTGTGTTGTAGTGAGCCTCGTTGCATAATGGCAATTACTGTTAAAATTATATTTTTTGGCTACCTTCTATACAGAGTTAGTAGCAGATTCCTAAATGGAAATCTGCTAAATGGTGATGATGCTGCCCTCTAATCTCTTTAGTATTTGATGATTCCATCTAACTTTGACAGTTTAAAATGTCTCTTCTTTTTATAAAATTTTTTTTTTTTTTGAGACGGAGTCTCGCTCTGTCGCCTAGGCTGGAGTGCAGTGGCGCAATCTCAGTTCACTGCAAGCTCCGCCTCCCGGGTTCATGTCATTCTCCTGCCTCAGCCTCCAGAGTAGCTGGGACTACAGGCGCCCGCCACCACACCCGGCTAATTTTTTGTATTTTTAGTAGAGACGGGGTTTCACTGTGTTAGCCAAGATGGTCTTGATCTCCTGACCTCGTGATCCGCCAGCCTTGGCCTCCCAAAGTGCTGGGATTACAGGCGTGAGCCACTGCGCCCGGCCTGTCTCTTCTTTTTAATATTCCTATAGAACCTATAGACTAAGACACCTCAAGTAGCCCTTGATGAGTTACTGTATTATATTACACAATACATAAGCTTGATGTGCTCTGACCAGAATGTAAGCCCCTCATTTTGTATGTATGAAACGTAAGCTTAACCGGCTCACAGGCTCCTTCAGGGCCAGAAACCATGTACAGCTTCCACATATTTTTATTGATTGATTGACTTTTTGCCTTTTAAATTTGATTTTTAGAATTTAAAATTCAGAATGGCATGGCAGAGATAAGAGAAGGAGCGTCTGAATGCTGAGAAGAGTTTGGCTGGAGATGGTTGGAGAAGAGAGAGGCTGCTAGATGGTCAAACTCCAGGAGATGATCATCTTCCCACTGCATCCCACCTCCATCCTCAATAAAACCTGCACAATCACCATCCTCAATTCCCTGTGCAACTTGGTTCTTCCTGGACGCTGGACAAGGACCTAGGTACTGAGAGGACACTGAGCTGGTTAACACTTAAGCCGTCTGCAGATGGCAAAACTAAAAGAGCACTGTAACACATGCCTACTTGGGCTTTGGGAGTCGCAGGCACCCACCCTTAGACGCTACCATGAGGCCAGAGCCCCAGAGCACTCGTCCCAGCTCCTGCAACTGCCCATCTGTGTGCTGCCCCTCCCATAAGTGGTTTGAGCATGCAGAGGATGAACAGACAAGCCACACCCCTGTTACACGTCCTGCAAGGTTGGGGGCGGGGGTATCACGGAATTCTCCCGTTTCATGAAGACTGAATCTTGAGAATTACTACTGTTCTGTTATTTGATAGGTATGTCACAGAGTAGAAGAGGTTGGGAAATCATGCTTCAAGGAGTCATCACTCAATTTGAGAACAGTTACTACAGAGCTCTGGGAAGAAAAGTAGATTAATTGTTTTGTTTACTTCAAACATTCCTTTTTTGTTCTTTAAACTTGAGTATCTTTACTTTATATCCACCCTAATTCCTTTCCCTACCTGAAGAAGGTGTGGCTTTTCAGATAAAGCCATGCCGATCAAAGATTTTTAAATGTGGGATACCGGGATACTGGACAGGGCTAAGTTGCTAAACTGGGAAGGCCAGAGAAGGTGAGTGAAATGGGTTAGACTAAGGAAGGGGAGGTTGCCTTCCTTAGTCACACTTGCCAATCACTAAGAATGTTGAACCATATTGACATTGCTAAAAGGGAAGGCCCAGTTGGTACTGTGCTGTCCTCTGCAGGTAGTCACCTGCCCAGGCAGGACAGCCTTGGCAGCCAGTCAGCCTGGACGCCAAAGCAGGCAGAGGACACATCTCTGGGTCCCAGGAATAGCAAAGCATTTTACATAATGACTTACTTGGTTTCTGTTTCCCTCTCTCAAAAAAGTAAGATTCAATTTTTCCTTTCCAAGAAAGTTAGTAAAAGGAGAAAAGGAAAAGGAAAGTTAGTACTTATAAAATACTGGCATTTGGTTCTAATGTCGGTATTATATTTTAATGGAAACAGCTACCAAGTCCATGTGCCAAGGGGAACTAACTCACCACACTGGAGGGGTGGTGGCAGAAGCGCACCTCCATCCTGCTCGCTCCGGAACCTTACTGTGTCCTAAACCAGGCTGTGTGCTGGGGTGAGGACAGTTTTGCATATGTGCTGCAGAGCCTAACAGCTTATACATCTATAATGCCAAGGACTAGATTTACTAACCTCTAAGGTCCATAAAACCAAATTAGAAGCTCAGTGAAATGTTTTCTGTAGGCATTAAACAAATATTTGTTGAACTGAACTATCTAACAAATGAAGTTATATGTTAGAATTAAGAGATAGTATGTAAGGATGCTTTTGCCTTACCTGTCATGTCTCAATACAGGTGTGGGCAACACGCTTGTCAGAAGCCATCCGAATTCAGCCAGAGTGTGCAGCAGAGGGCCATAATCTGTTTTGATTTCACATCCCTGCATGAATAAGCATAAGAGCTCATACTCTAATGGCAAAGACAACCAACTACACAATTACAACAAAGGGTGATACGTGTTAGGATGAGGGGAGTTCACTTTCATCCGTTGCAGCCTTCCTGGGCCTCATGTTCTGCTCTGCTTCCTTGTAATAATTGAACCAAGTTAGAAACACTGGTGAAGGAGAGAGGTTTCCATCCCGTTGTTCGAAGTTTGGGCCTTCCTTTGGTCTTGTTAGGGCAGTGGTTCTTGAAATTTAATATATGGGGTTGGGAAGCTGGGAATCTGCATTTTATTTTATTTTATTTTATTTTATTTTATTTTATTTTAAGAGAGGGTGTCATTCCTCCATCCAGGCTAGGGTGCAGTGGCACAATCATAACTCACTTTAACCTCAATTTCCTGGGCTCAAACTATCCTCCTGCCTCTGCCGCCTGAGGAACTGGGACTACAGGTGCATGACACTATGCCTGGTTAATTTTTAAATTTTTTTGTAGAGATGGGGTCTCACTATGTTGCCCAGGCTGGTCTTGAACTCTCAGGCTCAAGTTATCCTCCCATTTCACCTCCCTAAAGTGCTGGGGTTACAGGCGTGAGCCGCTGTGCCAGGCAGAGTTTGCATTTTCTCACGAGCTCTTTAGGGGATTTGGATCCAAGAAGTTTCTAGAACACATTTTCAGAAACACTGGTCTAGGGACCAGGAAGTGAGGACAAGAGTGAAGAGTGACGATAGTGGTATTGAAGATGAGAGGTGCTTGGGTGTAGGGAGTCTTTCTACCGCTTTTTACTTAATTTGGAATTGAGTTTTGCTTGGAGCTTTACCTCTTCCCCCAAATCCTTTTTCCCCACTCAATGGGTTTTCTGGTTTCTTTGAAAATGGGCTATGTCTCTTAACCTTTGTACAGTCAGAAAGGTAAAAGTGTCCCTGAAACAGCCTGTCAGGGAAGGCCTCACACACAAAACAGAATATACCTGAATTCAGTGTGTACACCTCAAGGGCAGTCCATTCAGTGACATCTGAATTCAGGGTGCACAACATCAGCAGCAATGTCATCTCTGATTGTGAAGGACAATGCTGTGTGTACATGTTAGGCCTGGTGAGAGAGAGAACATCTTTTGGATATTTTTGCCTTTGAAAGTCATTCATAAGGTTAAAAAAATCTCAGTCACATTGGTTGATTGGAGACAAAACACTAGGTGAGTGACTGAATTTTTTTATTTCAATCAGTTGTCACAGAATGCTGTAAAGAGAAGCTCAGTGCCAGGTGATGTGTTTTTGGCTTAAAATTTTTGGGAACTTACTGCTACTTATGCATAGTTAATTATTTCTCTATCTTGCAAAAACATTTAACATTGGATAAAGCAAATTACCTTTTCACAAATCTGAAAAAAGTGTGTTCATGCATTTGTGATGAGATTCTAAACACTAAACAAATATGTGCTTAAGGATACTGCATGTGGCAGCACTGAAGAGCTTTAACATGTAAAATAAAATATGTATAGCCTGGGCAACATGGCGAGACTGTGTCTCTACAAAAAATACAAAAAAATTAGCTGAGTATGGTGATGCATGCCTGTAGTCCCAGCTACCTGGGAGGCTGAGGTTGGAGAATCACCTGAGTCAGGGGAAGTTGAGGCTGCAGTGAACTGTGATGCACTCTAGCCTGGGTGACAGAGTAAGACCCTGTCTCAAAAAACAAAAAACAACCCCAAACCAAACATATATATATATATATATATAATATATATTATATTTATATATGTAAAGCTAAATTGTCAGAAAACTGCAGCTCACCTCAATAACAGTCCATTGTTCCACTACGATGGCATCATTTCCTTTCCTACTAGAACCTGGAACTCCAGAACCTTCTTCTTCATAGATAAAAAATCCTTCCAAAGATTTAGGCAAATGTTCCCCTGTGAGGAAAAGGACACAATTAAGAAGGCTTGTAAATACTAAGTGGCTTGTAAAACCATCTAAATCCTTAAATAACCCACATAGGAAACTGAAGGAAAAACATTGCAATTAAAAAACATTTGTTTTGGTGGAATCAATAATATCCTCCTCCTCTTGGAAAGTTTTTCTTTCTCCCCAAAGATCAACACTTTTTTTTTTTTTACTTCACTGAATTAAAATCCAACTATACACATAAAAACTACAATAGCAAAAACAAGATCAAATAGTGTGGCACAGTGAGAAGCAAGTGGAAAATCAATCTAAAAGGCATCTGGAAGTGATCTTCATTTTGAAATCAAAATTTGGCTGTGGATCTATCTGTTGTATGCATGTTAATTATACCATTAAGAGAAACAGCATAAAAATGTTAATATTTGAAATTAAAGGCATGATATTAAAATTAATGCCAGGTAAGTTTACTTCAAAAGACCTAAACACAGAACAATTCTTTACCTCAATGATGGGTTAAAAGGAAAAAAAAAAGAAAAACAGGGACAGGAAGACCCTAAACAGAAGTCATTGTCAAAAGAATTCCTGCTGGGAAGGAAGTTTGAAGGGAGGGCCTCTTGGACTTTTTCTTGAATAGTCGACAATAACCAGCTGGCCTACACAGACTGATTTTATGGAAGTTCTTTTGTCTCCTATTTTGCTATAGGAGACATTTTTCCCATGGTCATGTGCTGGTTAAACATTTCGGTTTTTGTGCAGCACAATGTCACATTGAAGTCTCCCTGGTTGACAGCTCTCTAAATTCTAAAAGTCTGAAAAGTTTTCAAATGATCTTTTAAGCTTAAAGATAAAAAAGACAAAAGTAATTTTAATGTAATTTTCTGTTTTAATTTTTAATATCAGGCTATAAATTTTAAGAGATAAATCATTATTATTATTATTTGTTTGACATCATTCATGGTTATGGCAGAACACCATGAAGAATTTGCATTGTTCAGTAGTGGTTCCCAAGAACCCAGTAGGCCGGGCGCGGTGGCTCACTCCTGTAATCCCAACACTTTGGGAGGCCGAGGCAGGCAGATCACCTGAGGTCAGGAGTTCGAGACCAGCCTGACCAACATGGAGAAACCCCATATCTACTGAAAATACAAAATTAGCTGGCCATGGTGGCGCATGCCTATAATCCTGGCTACTTGGGAGACAGAGGCAGGAGAATCACTTGAACCCGGGAGGTGGAGATGGCGGTGAGCCGAGATCGTGCCATTGCATTTCAGCCTGGATGACAGAGCAAGACTCCATCTCAAAAACAAAAGAAAACAAAAAGAAAAATGAAAAACAAACAAAAAAACCAGTAAAGTTTAGTTTCCTAGTTCAAATTGGTTTTCTAATTACAGTATATATTTCATTTCCTTTAAATGTACTTATTTACTATCATACCAAAGTGATCAGTGGAATCAAATTTGTTTCTGATTGAAAGTTTAGGGCATTGCTAGATCATCTTTACAATTGTACATGCCCCAAGTTCCCTTTTAGAGGTATGTGTTTTAAAATTAGTTGTATGCTGTGATAATTACACAGTTAATTATAGTCTCCTCCTTTCTTACTTTGGGATTATATAATGTGAAAACTCTGGGCTTTGTGGCTCCAGGTCTGTTTTCTTGCTCTCAGTATTTAAAGATGCTAGCACAATCCTACTTTGCTTTATTGTGCTTTGCTTTACTGTGTTTTGCAGATACTGTGTGTTTTTTTTTTTTTTTTTTTTTTCAAATTGAAGGTTTGCGGCAATCCTGCATTGAGCAAGTCTATTAGTGCCATTTTTCCAAAGGTGTGTACACACTTCATGTCTTAGTGTCACATTTTAGTAATTCTTGCAATATTTCAATGTTTTCCATTATTATTCTTTTTTTTTTTTTTTTTTTTTTTGAGACGGAGTCTTGCTCTGTCGCCCGGGCTGGAGTGCAGTGGCTGGATCTCAGCTCACTGCAAGCTCCGCCTCCCGGGTTCCCGCCATTCTCCTGCCTCAGCCTCCGGAGTAGCTGGGACTACAGGCGCCCACCACCTCGCCCGGCTAATTTTTTGTATTTTTAGTAGAGACGGGGTTTCACCGTGTTAACCAGGATTGTCTCGATCTCCTGACCTCGTGATCCGCCCGTCTCCGCCTCCCAAAGTGCTGGGATTATAGGCTTGAGCCACCGAGCCCGGCTTATTATTCTATCTGTTATGGTGGTCTGTGATCAATGATCTTTGATGTTACTATTGTAATTGTTTTGGGCCACCGGGAACCTTGCCCATATAAAATGGCAAATTTAATTGATAAATGTCGTGGGAGTTCTGACTGCTCCGCTCACTGGCCCTCCCCCCATCTTTCTCCCTCTCCTCGAGCCCCCCATTCCCTGAAATCAGGCCAATGAATAACCCTGAAACAGCCTCTAGGTGTTCAAGTGAAAAGAAGAGTCACAAGTTTCTCATTTTAAATCGAAAGCTGGGAATCATCATTAAGCTTAGTGAGGAAGACATGTCAAAGCTGAGACAGGCGGTAAAGTAGGCCTCTTGTGTCAGTTAGCCAAGTTGTGAATGTAAGGGAAAAGTTCTTGAAGGAAAATAAAAGTGAATGAATGATAAGAAAGCAAAACAGAATTCTTGATGATATGGAGACAGTTTTAATGGTTTGGATAGAAGATCAAACCAGCCACAAGCAGTCCCTTAAGCCAAAGTCTAATCCAGAGCAAGATCCTAACTCTATTCCATTCTACGAAGGCTGAGAGAGGTGAGGAAGCTGTGGAAGAAAAGTTGGAAGCCGACAGAGGTTGGTTCATAAAGTTTAAGGAAATAAGCTGTCTCCATAACATAAAATTGCAAGGCGAAGGAGCAAGTGCTGATGTAGAAGCTACAGCAAGTTATCTAGAAGATCCAGCTAAGAGAATAGATAAAGGTGGCTACACAAAATTACAGATTTTTATTTATTTATTATTTATTTATTTATTTATTTATTTTGAGACAGGGTCTCACTCTTTCACTCAGGCTGGGGTATGATGGCGCGATCTCGGCTCACTGCAACCTCTACCTCCCCAGGCTCAAGCGATTCTCCTGCCTCAGTCTTCCAAGTAGCTGAGATTACAGGTGCATGCCACCACACCCAGCTAATTTTTGTTTTTTTAGTAGAGATGGGGTTTCACCATGTTAGCCAGGCTGGTCTCGAACTCCTGATCTCAAATGATCCACCCGCCTCAGCCTCCCAAAGTGTTGGGATTACAGGCGTGAGCCACCGTGCCCGGCCTAAAACTACAGATTTTCAATGTCGGTAAAACAACCTTATAGTGGAAGATGTCATCCAGGACTTTCATTGCTAGAGAGGGGGAGTTAATGCTGGGCTTCAAAGCTTCATAGGACAGGTTAACTCTCTTGTTAGGGACTAATGCAGTTGGTGACTTTAAGTTGAAGCCAATGCTTATTTACTATTCTAAAAATCCTAGGGCCCTTAAGAATTATGCTAGATCTACTCTGCCTGTGATCTAGACATGGAAAACAAAGCCTGGATGACAGCACATCTGTTTATAGTATGGTTTACTGAATAGTTTAAGCCCACTATTCAGACCCCCTGCTCAGAAAAAAAGCATACCTTTCAAAATATTATGCTTATTGACAACGTACTTGATCACCTAAGAGCTCTGATCAAGATATACAAGAAGATTAATGTTTTCTTTTCTTTTCTTTTTTTTGAAAACATAGACTTTTAATAACTGCTTTTATCACCAGGTTAAGCCATGCGGTTACGAAGTAGTTAGAAATTTCTGAAAGGGTGTTATAGTCAAAAAAAAAAAAAAAAAAAAGCTGATTCTTACACATATATTATCTAGCACTTCATGGGGACACTACTGTTCAAAAGGCTCTGACCAAATAACTCCCAAATGAAACACTCAACCCAAGGTTGTTTTCAGCCCACTGTTAGCGAAGCTGGGTGCAGAATGCAAAGCCTCTAAAAGAAGAGGACAGAAAATCAGGTGAGTAGGGGCCATTGGCAATGCTCAGAGCCAGCCAGACTCCAAACAGGGAGCCCAAGTGGTTTTTTTCTGGGACACTCTACTTGAATTATTGTTTAATTAGTCAACCATAGATCTTCAAAAGAGACCAATTAGTTAACATGATAAAAAGGTTACTGCATTCTTTGGACTATGTGTCATAATTATAGTTAGCAAATTCTGACAGTTTTAATGAAAATAGCCTCCACCATTTTGCAAGTATGAAGATAACTTATTTATCCACAGGGCTTTTAATGTTTGCTGGACAGCAATACATGACTGATAAGCTATAAATGACACTGTTTTATGATATAAAAATACTAGTTTTTTTCATTTGTTATTTTTATAGGCATTCACTGTTTGAGTCAAGGTTAGGCTTGTTAAGTGATTAAAAGCAATTTTATTACAGCAGCATGTACTTATTTTATTCTAAAAGAATAAAATTCATAAACAGAAACAGCTTTTATATTTGTTTGCAACCTGCAAAACTGAGTTATTTTGCTGATATAAAACACTAAGAACTCACTTGAGGACCATGCCACCTTCTGAAAAGGCCACACACCTACTTCTTAAATGGGTTAAAGTCACAGCGTGTCTCACACTCGTCCAGAGCATAATAAGTAAGCAACTGACTGCCCTTGACTGTCCCTTCCCCAGCAATAGCACTGATTGTGTTGGGGACAGCCACAGAACAAGGCTGCACAGCCAGATAGAGGAGACTTTATTTAAAGGCAAAATACCAAAATGGCTCTCTGGTGTAGGTGATTTCTACTTTCACACTCAGCTTGTACATGATCCCTAACGTTAATTTCTTTCTCCTTAAGGGGCTGATTTGGACTGACTTGTTGAGAATGGTATCCATTATTAATGTCAGGAGAGAAAGGGATTTCTGTGGTTACATGTAAACTTGTGATAGGTCTGCAGAAGTTACAGGTGAAGAGGGTAGTGAGGAAGTCAGCCACGATCCATCTATGTGAAGGTCATACCGGCTTCATTGTACACTTTGAAAACTTTCTCAATGGCATTGACATAGGCAGCTGTTCTCAGGTTCAATCCCAGGTTATTTATACTTCATGACTGTGCACATAATTTGCCTGGCAGAACGCTCCATTGTATATGCTAAGCCAGAGTGCATGATGTCTTTCTCAGATGCACCCGATATCCTGTCTTGGATCTCTGCTGTAGATACAATGGGAACAGTTCCACCATGCTTTCCAAATTTTCCTTCTAAACTCTCTTGAACAGACATGAGCAAGTTGTAGTTAGAATCCCTTTCATATTTGAAGGTCAGATGGCCATAGCTGACATGATTCAGATTCTTCAGCCACTCAAAGTAAGATACTGTCACTCCTCCAGCATTCAAGTAGAGATCTGGAATGGCCATAATGTTTCTCTCCAGGAAGATCTTGTCAGTTTCTGGAGTTGTTGGCCCATTGGCACCTTCAGCAATGATCTTGGCTTTGACTCTGGGTGCGTTGGATTTGGTCAACTGCTTCTCATTGGCAGCTGGAATCAGTATGTCACAGTCGGCCTCCAAGATGCTTCCTTCATAGGGCTTTGCCCTGGGGAAGCCCAGAACGGACCCATGTTGCAATTTGAAGTCTTCCAGTTCCTTTGGGTCACTACCACCTGGATTCCACATGCTCCCCTCAGACTCACCAACAGCAATACATTTAGCACCAAAACGATGTAAATATCTCATAGAGTGTAGGCCCACATTACCAAATCCCTGAACAACAAATGTTTTATCTCCAAACCCTGGTGTCATTCCTAAAATGCTCATGTAAGAAGCTTCATTGATGAAGTTTTCAATCCCATGGAAGACACCACGGCCAGTAGCAGAGATGTGTCCATGGATTCCCCCTTGGCTGATGAGTTTACCAGTAACACAGGCGTGTGCATTAATATCATAGTGCCCTTTGGTGCTGGCATAGGTATCAGCGATCTGGGACATCTCCCGCTCACCTTTGCTCATGTCTAGGGCAGGCACACCAATGCCAGGACCAATAAAGCCCTTCTTTGCTAGCTCCGTGGTGAACCTCCTTGTGATCTTTTCCAATTTATTATCGGTATAGTTCTTGGGATTGATCTTAACACCAGCTTTAGCAGCCCCAAACGGCACATCAGCCACTGCACACTTGTATGTCATCAGAGAAGCCAAAGCTTTTACTTCATCTACATGCTCATCAGTGCTGTAACAGATACCTCCCCTGCAGGGCGTGCCGTGCTGGCTGTGCTGGGCTCAGCAGCCTTCTATGACCTCCCAGGAGCCGTCGTTGCGCCGTATGGGGAAGGAGAGACTCAGCACATGGTTGCAGGGCTTGATGATCCGCAGGATGCCGCGCACCCG
This sequence comes from Piliocolobus tephrosceles, assembly GCF_002776525.5. NCBI lineage: Eukaryota > Metazoa > Chordata > Mammalia > Primates > Cercopithecidae > Piliocolobus > Piliocolobus tephrosceles. The sequence goes on from NC_045444.1 coordinate 83,718,790, forward strand.
GTTCCGCTTCTGCTCCTCGCTCTCACGGGTCCTCAGGTCTCCACCAGCTTGTCCTCCACGATGCTGGCGCCGCCGTCGAAGAAGTCCTCCACCATCTTGAAGCAGTTGGGGTCGTCCTCGCGGTCGGCCACCGCCTCGCTGTGGTGGCGCGGGGCGGCCAATGTGAGCCCCGGCTGCGGGGCGGCGGCGGGCTGTCCCCGGGCCCGGCCCAGCAACGCGGCCGAGTCTGCGGCCGCTGAACCCAGGGCTGTGGGCCCGGCCTGGTACAGCAGCAGCGCCTCACCCAGGCAGCGGTACATGGCACTAGGCGGAGGGGAGGTGCGTGATGGTCGCGGAACAGGCGCGCTTTCTCAGAGTCCCCGCTACTAGGGAGGAAGAAGATTAATGTTTTCGTGCCTACTAACACAACATCCATTCTGCAGCCCATGGATCAAGGAGCCATTTTTTGACTTTCAAGTCATATATTTAAGGAATACATTTTGTAAGGCTATAGCTGCCATAGATGGTAATTCCTCTGATGGAACTGGGCAAAATAAATCAAAACCTACGGAGAGGATTCACTATTCTAGATGCCATTAAGAACATTTATGATTCATGGGAGGAGGTCAAAATATCAACATGAACAGGAGTTTGAAAGAGGTTGACTCCAGTTTTCATGGATGACTTTGAGGGGTTCATGTGGTGAAAATAGTGAGAGCTAGAATTAGAAGTGGAGCCTAAAGATGGGACTAAATTGCTGCAATCTCATAGTAAAGCCTGAATGGATGAGGAGTTGCTTCTTGTGGATGAGCAAAGAAAGAAAGTGGTTTCTTTCTTTTTTTGTTGTTTTTTTGAGATGGAGTCTCACTCTGTTGCCCAGGCTGGAGTGCAGTGGCACGATCTCGGCTCACTGCAACCTCCACTTCCCAGGTTCGAGTGATTCTTGTGCTTCAGCCTCTTGAGTAGCTGGGAATGCAGGCATGCACCACCGTGCACAGCTAATTTTTGCATTTTTATTTATTATTTATTTATTTATTTATTTTTGAGACCGAATTTTGCTTTTGTTGCCCAGGCTGCAGTGCAATGGCATGATCTTGGCTCACTGCAGCCTCTGCCTAGATCAATCAAAGGTTCAAGCAATTCTCCTGCCTCAGCCTCCCAAGTAGCTGGAATTACAGGTGTGTCACTATGTCTGGCTAATTTTGTATTTTTATTAGAGACAGGGTTTCACCATGTTGGTCAGGCTGGTCTTTGTATTTTTAGTAGAGATAGAGTTTTACTATGTTGGCCAGGGTGGTCTCAAACTCCTGACCTCAAGTGATCCTCCTGCCTCGGCCTCCCAAAGTGCTGGGATTACAAGGGTAAGCCACTGTGCCCAGCCTAGAAAGTGGTTTCTTAAAATGGAATCTACTCCGGGTGAAGATGCTGTGAACACTGTTGAAATGACAATGAAGGATTTAGAATATTACATAAACTTAGATGATAAAGCAGTTGGAGGGAGGGTTTGAGAGGATTGACTCCCATTTTGAAAGAAGTTCTACTGTGGTTAAAATGCCACCAAACAGCATCATATGCTAGAGAGAAATCTTTCGTGAAAGAAAGAGCCAATTGATGCAGCAAATTTCATTGTATTATTTTAAGAAATTGCCACAGCTGACCAGGCGCAGTAGCTCATGCTGTAATCCCAGCACTTTGGGAGGCTGAGGCAGGTGGATCACTTGAGCTCAGGAGTTCAAGACCAGCCTGGGCAACACAGTAAGACCCTGTCTCTAAAAAAATAGCCAGCATGGTGGTGCATACCTTGCTTGGTCCCAGCTACCCAAGAGGCCAAGGTAGGAGGATTGCTTGAACCCGGGAGGCGGAGGTTGCAGTGAGCTGAGATCACATCATTGTGCTCCAGCCTGGGCGACTGGGCGAGACTCTATGCCAAAAGAGAAAAAAATTAAATTAGAAATTGCTACAGCCACCCCAACCTTCAGCAACCACCACCCTGATTAGTCAGCCGCCATCAACACAGAGTCAAGACCCTCTACCATCAGGCTGGTCTCAAACTCCAGGCCTCCAGGTATTCTCCCACCTCGGCCTCCCAAAGTATTGGGGCTACAGGCATGAGCAACTGGGCTGGCCCATTCTTTTCAAATATATTCATCTTACATAAAAGCCACTCAGTCTTAAAGTAATATTGACACTCCAGGAAGAGTTATATTCTGCAAACTTGTGAACTTGTGTACTCCTTGGCACAAGGCTGCATATCCTGAGGGTACTCGAACCCTGGTTTGAAAAGCACATGTTTGAAGGGCTCCCAGAGAATGGTTTACTTTTCTGGACATGTCTTGTCTTTTAGCAGGACATGACATTGACATTCTTGTAAAGGTGCAGAGAGGTAACACTCCATTGTAGTATTTTTGGTTCCCATGTCATTTTTGGTATTCAGCTGCCCAGAGTTGGGCCCAGGAGCATCTTTGAAGGAGAGGGCAGGCAGGTATGGTAACTCTAAAAAGAATCTTAGCCTATCCACTTCTTTCCATCACCACCATCATCTCTCAGGGACCACTGCAACCGCCTCTTAACAGCCTACCCACCACATTTCCACTCTTGACCTCTGTGATCCATTTCTCATAATGAGGGCAAAGAAATTCCTCTCCTCTCCTCTCCTCTCCTCTCCTCTCCTCTCCTGTCCTCTCCTCCCCTCCTCTCCTCTCCCCTTCCCTCCCCTCCCTTTTTCTCTCCCCTCCCTTCCCTTTTCTCTCCTCTCTTTTCCTTTCTTCTTTTTTTGAAATGGAGCCTCACTCTGTTGCCCAGGCTGGAGTGCAGTGCAGTGGTGTGATCTTGGCTCACTGCAACCTCCACCTCCCAGGTTCAGGAGATTCTCCTGCTTCAGCTTCCTGAGTAGCTGGAACTACAGGCGCCCACCATGCCTGGCTAATTTTTGCATTTCTAATGGAGACGGGGTTTTTCCATGTTGGCCAGGATGGTCTTGAACTCCTGACCTCAAGTGATCTGCCTGCCTCGGCCTCCCAAAGTGCTGAGATTACAAGCGAGAGCCACTGCACCTGGCTAGAAATTCTTTAAAAATTGCAAATGAGATCATGACTCCCTCTTTAAATCTTTAATGAATGAATTGGAATAAGTATCTTGGTAAAAGCGCACACTCCATCTAGGTGGCTCCACCACTTTGCAGTTGTGTGAATGCAGGCACCTCATGTAAAATCTCTGTGCTTCAGTTCCTTCATATGTAAAAGGAGAATAAGCATGGCCTGGCACGATGGCTTATGCCCGGAATCCCAGCACTTTGGGAGGCCAAGGCTGGAGGATCACTTGAAGCCAGGAGTTTGGGACCAAGCAGGGCAGCAAAGTGAGACCATCTCTACAAAAAATTTTTAAAAAATTAGCTGGGTGTGGTGGTATGCATGGAGTCCTGGTTACTCGCGAGTCTGAGGTGGGAGGATGGCCTCAGCCCAGGAGTTCAAGGCTAGTGAACTCTGATTGTGCCCTTGCACTCCAGTCTGGGTGACAGTGAGACCCCATCTACAAATAAATAAATAAATAAATAAATACAGTATATATATTTATATATTCCTTTTTTTTTTTGAGATGGAGTCTTGCACTGTCGCCTGGGCTGGAGTGCAGTGGCGTGATCTTGGCTTACTGCAACCTCTGCCTCCTGGTTCAAATGATTCTCTTGCCTCAGTCTCCTGCATAGCTGGGATTACAGGTACATGCCACCACACCCAGCTAATTCTTTGTATTTTTAGTAGAGAGGGCTTTCACCATGTTGGCCAGGCTGGTCTCAAACTCCTGACCTCGTGATCTGCCCACCTCAACCTCCCAAAGTGCTGGGATTACAGGCATGAGCCACCGTGCCTGGCCACAATCATCTTTACCTCACAGGTTGCTGTGGGGACTAAATGAGTTAATGAATGCAAAATGCTTAGCACGATGCTGGTGTAGAGCAAGTGCAAAAATAGGTGTTAGCTGCTGTCGTTGCATTCTTCCTGTTTAGGACCCTGTAGGGACTGCCTGTTGCCTACCTCTTCCACTGTGTCCAGAGCCATACTCTTGCTTGCCTTGCTCCAGAAACACAGACCGTTTCCCAGTTCCTCTTCTCTGCCCTAAGGTCTTTGTACCTTTAGATGTGTTTCTCCGGCCTATAATGGCGTACCTCTGGTTCTCACAGGTCTGCTCCTCTCCAGCCGCCCAGTCTCAGTGTGATTGCTGCCTTCTCAGAGGGGACCTCCTGACCACCTCTTTAAGTGGGTTCTTCCCTGGTACTCTCACCATAATATCCTCTACAGTCATGTCACACACTTTTCTTAGCTTTGAAATTAGATACATTTGTTTTGACACTTTCACTGCCTGACTGCCCGATGCCACACAGCTAGCACCTTGTGAGTAGGGAAGAGTATTATAAACGCAGTGCCTGGCATGGGACCTGGCATATATGGAATGAGTTTCAATGTTATTACTCCATTCCCCACTCTTCATTGTGCTACCTCTCCTCCACTAGTGCCACACAAACATTTTTACAGGAGTGGAAAGATTGAAATGAGTAACAAGTGAAGTCTGAAAAGAATTCTTAAAAAATCAAAATGTAGCCTTAAGATGTGGTATCCTAAGGTGGGGAAAGACTACGCTCTGGGGGTGGTGGGGCATTTGGAGGCTGGTGAAGTGTAGGAAACTTGAGGGTCATCGTGTGTGTGTGTGTGTGTGTCCCAGGGTGTGCTTCACAGCAGAAAAGGCTGTTAGAGTGAGCGTGGAGGGACACTGAGAAGGAATTTCACAGATCTTACAACTTTTACACTCTGACTGCTGAAGTAGAAAACTTTTTAAACATTTGTCCCCCACCTCTGTGTTTCTGGAGGGAGATATTTTATTCAATGTGATTTGTGGGGTAATATATTTAAATTTCTGAGCACTATCTGGTTTTGTTCTTCCATTCCTCATGGTGGGCTAACTTCTTACAGTATTTTGGAAGAGGATAGAAGCAAGACCAAACAAAATATGCATTGTATGCCCCACCCCCCTCCCCATGTGCTTTAGATGTCAGGCATCAAACATACCAAAACAAAGTGACCAATTCAGCCCTGCTTCCTCTGACTTGCTTCGCACAGTGACACAGATATTGGTCACAATTTCCCCTCGGCAACCTCCCTGTGTACTCCCAGGAAAGTCCCAAATGACGTGCCCAGTTGCCAGACCCCGCAGACAGATGTGGCTCGTGAGGGGCTTGCCATAGCCTGCAATGTCAAATGTCTAATGAGACATTCCAGAGCTGCTGAGAGGGGAAGATTCTGCACCCCCTCTCCGTGACCCCCTTCCACCCCATGAGCTGCTGAGAGAGGGAGTCACCCTGGGGCTCTCTAAATAGATTCCGAGGCTTTAAGAACAAAAGCCACACAGAGCCTGGCTGGCAACTGCTGTGGCTAATTTTATTTTCATCAGGCAAGACCGAAGGCAGGGATGCCTGAGAGAGATTGCGAAAAGCGTATGTTTTGTTTTTCTGTTCAGCAGTTAGTCACACACCAAAATTTGAAATGGCTTCAACTAAACTTTTTGGAGAGAAGAGAAACAGGAGAGAAAAAGAAAGAGAGAGAGAGAGATTATCAAGCACAAACCAACCTCTAAATAGATGATTCACACTAAAAGTACTGTAATTGCACATAACAAGTGGCGGGAAAGAAAACTAACACCAGAAAATGAACTCTGACTGTAGGCCAGGCATTCTGGAAGTCACTTTATTTTATTATATCTTATTACATCATCACAACAATAAAAAGTAGGAGTATTTTTATTCCTCTTTAAGAAACTGAGACTCAGTGAGCTCAACTAACTTCCCAAGATGACACAACTAATAAGTAGAAGACATAGGATTTAAACCTTGGTCTGATTCTAAAGCCCATGTTTTTCCTATGAAACTTTGCTGTTACTAAAGTAAAAGACCAAGTGGATGGGACTGTAAACTAGTTCAACCATTGTGGAAGACCTAGAACTAGAAATGCCATTTGACCCACCCATCCCATTACTGGGTATATACCCAAAGGATTATAAATCATGCTGCTATAAAGACACATGCACACATATGTTTATTGTGGCAGTATTCACAATAGCAAAGACTTGGAACCAACCCAAATGTCCATCAATGATAGACTGGATTAAGAAAATGTGGCACATATACACCATGGAATACTATGCAGCCATAAAAAAGGATGAGTTCCTGTCCTTTGTAGGGACATGGATGAAGCTAGAAACCATCATTCTGAGCAAACTGCTGCAAGGACAGAAAACCAAACACCACATGTTCTCACTCATAGGTGGGAATTGAACAATGAGAACACTTGGACACAGGGCAGGGAACATCACATACACTGGGGCCTGTCTTGGGGCGGGGGGAAGGGGGAGGGATAGCATTAGGAGAAATACATAATGTAAATGACTATTTGATGGGTGCAGCACACCAACATGGCACATGTATACATATGTAACAAACCTGCACATTGTGCACATGTACCCTAGAACCTAAAGTATAATAAAAGAAAAAAATAAAAGACGAAGTGGAAGAAGATTCCAATAACCAAAAAATGCTAAGAAATATTTTTAATTTATACGCGCGCGCGCACACACACACATATATATTTTTGAGACAGGGTCTTACTCTGTCACCCAGGCTAGAATGTTGTGGGTACAATCACAGCTCACTGCAGCCTTGACCTCCCTGGGCTCAGGTGATCCTCCCACATCAGCCTTCTGGGTAGCTGGGAATACAGATGGCTGCCACCATGCCCGGCTAACTTTTTGCATTATTTGTAGAGATGAGGTTTCGCCATATTGCCCAGGCTAGTCTTGAACTCCTGGACTTAAGTAATCTGCCTGCCTTGGCCTCCCAAAGTGCTGGGATTACAGGTGTGAGCCACGGTGCCTGGCCTACTGAAAAATACTAAGAAATATTTATTAAGCACCTGCTATGTGCCAAGCACTCTGCAAGGTGTTATATTTCTGGGGTGCTCCAATGGGTTTGGTCCTTAATACTGCTAGTTAAAAGGGCCTATTGGAACATGACTCCTGATAATTTAAAATATCATCCAAAGTCTTTAGTTGGAGCAGTTAAGGTAATACTAGGCTGATTTAACAGTAGTAAGGTACGGGGAGATCTTATTTGCTTTTAATTCTTTCCTCTAACCTCATAGAGTTGAGTTTCTAATTATCCTGGATTTCATAACCTTCACCTTTCCTAATGCATTTTTCTAGTGTCATTACTACCTTTCCTTTTTCTTTCTTTCTTTTTTTTTTTGATACGGAGTCTCGCTCTGTCACCCAGGCTGCAGTGCAGTGGCCGGATCTCAGCTCACTGCAAGCTCCGCCTCCCGAATTTACGCCATTCTCCTGCCTTAGCCTCCCAAGTAGCTGGGACTACAGGTGCCCGCTACCTCACCCGGCTAGTTTTTTGTATTTTTTTAGTAGAGACGGGGTTTCACCGTGTTAGCCAGGATGGTCTGGATCTCCTGACCTCATGATCTGCCCCTCTCAGCCTCCCAAAGTGCTGGGATTACAGGCTTGAGCCACCGCGCCCGGCCTCCTTTTTCTTTTTTTAACACTCATCTCTGAAAAAAATTTTCTAGAAAGTCATTTTTGATAATATGTTATAGTTTGTCTTTGTTTTTGTGAACTCCATTGTAACTAAATGAGAAAGGCTAGAGAGGGATGAAAGACAAGGGGAAGACAGAAATAAGAACAAAGCCAACGTCACTTTCTAAACCAAAGATGACTTTTCTATATGAATTATAGAAAGAATCAGGTATAGACTGACTGTAAACATGGTAGATAGCGTTTAAAATTGGGATAATGTAATAAATATGAATAGTAACCATGAAATGCCATCATAAACTTCCCATTTGGACTATTATAGTACATCTTATTTGGAAAATTCTCCTAGTCAATCACACGGTGGTTTCCCAATTACAACCCAAGAGTGAACATTTTATGTTATAATTCTGCCCACCCTCCTTAAGTGTCCATTGCGCTGAAGGAGCTTTAAGCTTTTAAATTAAAGCTACGTATCTGTGTAACAGCTGGAATTTATTTCCTTAGGAATGGTATCTGTCCTTTCAGCCATAGAACTTGAGAGGTAAAAACATTTTCACTGATTTTGATACAAGTTCAAATTCTTCAGATATAAAATATCATTAACATAAAACTTACCTTTGGATGTTTCCCAGAATACAAAAGAATCAATTAAAGACAAGCCTTGTTTATAATAAAAGGTAGTTAACTCCAGCCAATCAGCATCAAGTGCACTAATGACTGATCCTTTTCTTGTTACTTTCATTGACAGGATGCCTTCCTGATAGGCCAAGGAGGTTGAATCATCATCAAAAACATTGAAGACTGTATACAGTTTGTTGTCTGAGGCTAGACATTCAGAAGGAGAAAAAAGGGGAAAATTATAATTTTGTTGATCAAAGATTCCTAATTTTTTTCAGTAATCATGAGATATTCCAAGCATACAAACAAGCACTCAGCTTAATCAAATGTCAATATTAAGCTATATTTGCTTCAGACTATTTTTTCAAAGCAATGAGAAATGGATACAGTTGAGGCTACTATGTAGTATCCTCTAATTCTATTCTCCAGAAATAAGTACTATAATGAAGTTGGTGTTTATCATTCTCATGCAAGCTTTTAATCTTTTAATACACACTAATATACCCATAAATGATATGTAACATTTTACAGTTTGAAAAATTTTTTAAAAGTGGTATTCTACTGTAGATATGAATTGACTTTTTGTTCAACATGCCTTTAAAATGTAAATAACCATATAGATCTTATTCATTTATTTTAACTGCTGCATAGTATGCCAATGTTCTAGTCTCCTTTTGGTGGACATATGTATTATTTCCAGTTTTTTTGTTATTACAAACTTTATATCTTCTTGGACACATGTGAGAGTGACTCTAGAACAGACATGGAAATGCCGGATCATATCTTCTGCTTTACTAGGAATTGGCAAATTCTTAACGTGGGGTCAATGGATCCACACCTACGTTTGTGTTTTAGGAAGTTTAGCATCACCTGTATGACAGACAAAAGTATCTGGATTCCATGGATTTCACCAGCTACTCAAAGAGGCCTTTTGTGAATTCTTGCTACCCCCATTCTCCCCCTTCTAATTAAGAACCACTACTACGGAAAAGTTATTTGAGAAGTATGTAGTTTAAAAATATTGAGAGAGAGAATCTAAAGATTGACAGTTACATTAAGTACTATATTGGATTTAGAACTTAAAGAAATAGAAATAGACATCTGATTTGCTCAAAGTAAGGGTGGGAACTCACATGGAACGTAAAGGTAGGAATGGGTGGAAGATAGTGAATACCTCTCTGACCGTAATTCCCATACCTTTTGTTCACTATTACATTCTGGTATGGTTTGGCTGTGTCCCCACCCAAATCTCATCCTGAATTGTAGTTTCCATAATCCCCACATGTTGTGGGAGGGATCAGATAGTGACAGTTGAGTCATGGGGCGGTTTCCCCCATCCTGTTCTAATAGCAGTGAGTTAGTTCTCACTAACTCACTGTTATTACATCTGACGGTTTTATGAGGGGCTTCCCCCTTTGCTGGGCTTTCATTCTTCTCTCTCCTGCCACCACGTGAAGAAGGACATGTTTGCTTTCCCTTCTGCCATGATTGTCAGTTTCCCAAGGCCTCTCCAGCCATGCTGGACTATGAGTCAATTAAACCTCTTTCCTTTATAAATTATCCAGTCTCAGGTATTTCTTTATTTGCAGCATGAGAACAGACTAATATACATTCCTATAATTTTTACATTGCAAAAAAATCAGGGACATTGTTAGCTAGGGAATGAGTGAGAAAAGAGGAGGGTGGTGGTGATGGTGGTGGAGATGGGTGCGATCTAAGTTGGTAAATGCTCCCAGTTATTTCTTCAGGAGGTGGAACTTATATGGCTAAATGAATCTCTGCCATGTATAGGATGCTAAGTACATCAAAACATAACCCAGAAAGCCTGACACCAAGGCGTGCTCCTCCAGTGCCAACACCGACTGAAGGATCAGTTAATAGCAGTTAATATAGAGCTTATTCTGTACCAGGCACTGGGTCAAACACTTTGTAGACATTTCTTATTTACTTCCCACAACAACCCAGTGAGGGAGTTCTTACTATTACCCCTTTTTATAAAGACATTGAGGTATCTGATTCCAGAGCCCATGTTGTTAATGCTAAGGTATATGTAGCCTTTGCTTTTCTTTGATAGTGCTTTTTTAAAGCATGCCCACAAAGGTATCAGAAAAATTTGAACAGTCCCAAAGGCATGAATAAAATACTCAATTTCTTGGGAAGACTTGCTAGCTGGCACAGAAGAATACAACTGTTGTTCCAAGTTATTTTAGGATGCAGGCACTATTGTTATATTAATTGTTTCATCATGATGTGCCAGTTTCACATTCTAATTGATGATCAAAGAAAGCCAATTAATTTCAAAGGTGAAAAGCATCCATGAAATGGGAAAGGCCAAAATGAAAATTCTCACACGCTGTTTATTAGTACAAACATAAATCAGAACAGCTTTTTAGACTTAATAGACTCACTTATTTGGTACACATGTACGGACTCCAATTTACAAGGGAGTTTTGGATGACTAAATAGAAACCAATCCTCAACACAAAGTTTCATTATGTGGATGGCACTGTATGTGCTGCCAGAAACAACTGTCTAAAAAACTGCCATGCCTTATTGCTGGCTGTAATAATTTTTAAAAATCATGACAAGTTTGTATTAGTTCATTTAGTCATTATAATCTTTAGCAATTTACTTTGCCTCATATTTCTAAAAGAAGACCTCAAAAACTTATTTTGCTTAATCTAAACTGTAGTATATTCTCTTTCTACTAATCTTGTCTATTACCTTCTTCCTTTCTTGATTTAGAGGAACTAGGGCTGCCATTTTGTTCCATTTGATAGTGTCCACTTTCATGATGAAGTTCTTCCTCAATTCCACTTTCAGATGATTGCCCACTTAATGTCCCTTCATTCCAACTTCTGCAGTTTTCATCTGAACCGTGTCTCACATGTAGCATCGATTCTATATCTCCATCATGGTTGGTTCCATTGCAGAATTTAGATGGAGAATAATGCTGTGATATGAATCCAACAAATTTCATTCCTCTTTTAGCAGCGACATTAATCTGATATTTAAAAAGAGATGGCAGAATAAAATATAAACTCTATTTTCATTGATTACTTTATCAATTAACCTTTAGGCTTATTGAGAAAATCCACTAGAAGATGGAGTAACCTGACCAGTAACAAAACACTCATTCATAAACTAATGAATCACCTGTAAAATAGCACTGCTCCCAGGGCCATGCCACATGATCATCACGACCTTCAAACAGAACCAAACATACTTTATAAATTATGAAAACAGGAATTATTTTTCTCTGAAGGGCCACTGTTTGGGAAGAACTAATAATTCTGTAGCATGATTTTTGCAGACCATTTAACAATGATGTCTCCAGTTGGAGCAAAATTAAAACCTATTCCAGGAAATCCCTAAAAATAACATTACCAAATACATCTTCATTAACAAAGAAGAGCTTTATTAGTTTAAAAGCAAAACTATATGTATTTTGCTTTTAAATTTAATTAAATTAATTAAAAGAGTCTTTGTTCTATTTGTCTTCTTCATGTGTACAACTGGCAGCTCCTTTGAAGGCTGACATAGAGGACTATGTCTGATTCTTCTTTGTATTGCAGTGTTTTGTACTCATAGGTGCTCTATAAGTACTTGTTAAATTAGTTAACTATAAACTACATGTATATAGAACTATATGTATTTTGCTTTTAAATTAATAAAGCTTTTCTTTGTTAATGAAGATGTATTTGGTAATGTTATTTTTAGGGATTTCTGGGAAGAGGTTTTGGTTTTGTTTATTTGATGGTAACAAAGAAAAGTGTTAGAAGACTGATGCTTGACAAATGTGTAGGTATAAAGCATAAGCCCAATTCATACCACTACTCTTACAAAGCTTTCTGATCGGCTTCCGTCTTTATGCTATTGTCTCCCATCTGGGCCAAATACATAGGATTAGATTCAATCCTACCAGTTAAAGAATAGGATTCTGAAGCATATAATATAATACCAGTGAAATAATGTCGAGAACTTAAGAATGCTTATTTTTACATTTAGCACTTTTCCCATTGACATATCTGTAAGATTTAGCTTTTGTTTAAATGTAACAGCCAAAAACCTAAGGCATGTTCCTCTCTGCTTTTACTTCGTTTCTTTGTTCTATTTGTCTTTTTCATGTGTTCAACTGGCAGCTCCTTTGAAGGCTGACATAGGGGACTATGTCTTATTCTCCTTTGTATTGCAGTGTTTTGTATTCATAGGTGCTCTATAAGTACTTGTTAAATTAGTTAAATTAAGAAATAGCAATGTTTTTTATATGGCTACTGTTTTAAATATTTAAATTAAATGTTGTAAATGTTACCTGGGAGGAGAAGAAAGAATTATGATGGAGGTTACAAATGCAAACATTTAGAGTCAGAATGAAATGGAATGAGAAAAGCCAGGAAGAACTGGGGCAGAACAGAGAGCAATGCCCAGTCAACGGGGCAACTTAATTCACTCAGCTCCAGCTTGTGAGGCAGAAGAATTCTGAGAGGGGGGAGAGTGTGGGTGTGTGGAGCTGGTGAAATATCATTTGTTCCTATGAATTAACATATTGAGATTATAACAATTTAAAACAACCACCAGTTTTCCTTTATATCAGTTGTCCTGGGAGAGAAGAAGAGGGAGGGATAGAGATACGGCATTCTGTAGGTAGAAATGTGTGAATTTGTCACCAGTGCTTCCTCTAGGTCTTATTAGTTGATTTGAGTGAAAAGATACAGAAAAGCTTTTTTCTATTACTAGGAAATTTTATCTGGAAAGGACTGGTAACAAATATAGTATTTTTTTTTCCATTTTTTAAGTTGGAGGATTGATATTTTTAAAATGTTATTTTTAGTTTAAAATTCTGAGAAAAATACTTGTAAACCTAATTTTAAAATTAGAGTGAACATTGGTATAATGTTAGAACTTGACTTAAAAGTTAGCTGTTCAACAACCAACTCTTTACACAAGGCAGCTGCTCAAAAATATTTGGCAGTTCATCTCAGGCTCTTGTTCTTACCGGGAGCAATGCTCAAATATTTCATGTGCTATGTTTCCTGAAGCTTTTCTCTTAATGAAATAACCCTGTTACTCGAATTGCTGAAATAACAGTACTTTCCTGTTTAAATAGATCTGTAACTGTGTCCAGGAAGTCAAATGCAAAACAAGGGCTCTGATGGTGATCTATTAAGACTAAATTAGTAGCTACATTTTTGTTTTCAAAAGAAATTTGCTGGCATGGATTTATTACCAGAAAAAAAAATTTCCCAGAATAGTACTAATAAACAATATATGTAGTTTGTTAATAAAATTTAATCTCAAAGACTATTCCTAAAAACTCCTATTGAATAGTGACTTTGTTCCTAAATGGGAAATAATCATTAGCAACTATAACTAGCTATCCCCAAACCACAGATATTACATACATGGTATTTAATGCTTGGAAACAACTAGAGAAACAAGTGAACACATTTCAGTTTCTTACCTGAAAGGAAATGCTTTAGATTTTAGCTGTATGTATTTAAATAAAAAGTAAAACCTTATAAATATGTCAATGCAATGGAAAAGAAACACCTTTCACCATAAAATCCCATCAATTTAGAGTATTTATGAATGTACAACTTTTTTGTTTTAATCAATATACATACAGCATTTAACTTTTCATTTAAATTTCAATTAAGTTATATTGTATAGACTTTTCTCTCTTGACAGTCAATATAGTTGTCATGTTTAATGCCTATAAAATATTCTATTATATTAATCCATCATTGTTTCTTTCAAAGTCTTCCAGTTATTGAGAATTTGGACCCTTATTCACTGTTGATTAAATATCTTTGTATCAAAATGTTTTTTTCCCTTTTTCAATTATTTTCTTACAATCAGTTCCTAAGGAGGGGATTAAAAAATAAAATGGGATTTATGGCCAGGCATGGTGGCTCACACCTATAATCCCAGCACTTTGGGAGGCCATGGCAGTAGGATCGCTTGAGCCCAGGAGTTTAAGACTAGCCTGGGCAACACAGACTCCTGTCTTTACAAAATAAAAAAATTGGTTGGGCGTGGTGTCACATGCCTACAATCCCAGCTACCAGGGTGGCTAAGGCAGGAGAATTGCTTGAGTTCAAGAGTTGGAGACTGCAGTGAGCTATGATTGTGCCACTATACTCCAGCCTATTTTCTTTAACAACAACAACAACAAAAGGCAAAACAGGATTTATGATTCTTCTTACTAAATAGATATTCAAGAATACTGCATTAATTTGTTACAATGCCAGTTGTACTATGAATGTTAGCTTTTCTTTGTTGTTGTTGTTATTATTATTATTATTATTATTATTAGAGATAGAGTCTTCCTCAGTCACCCAGACTGGATTTTAGTGGCTTGATCACAGCTCACTGCAGGCTCACTTCTGGGCTCAGGTGATCCTCCTGTTTTACCCTCCTAAGTACATGGTACTATAGGCATATGCCACCACATCCAGCTGATTTTTTTTTTTCAGTTTTTGTAGAGTTGGAGGTCTTACTATGTTGCCTAGGCTGGTCTTGGAACTCCTGGCCTTAAGTGATCCTCCTGCCTCGGCCTCCCAAAGTGTTGGGATTACAGGTGTGAGCCACCACACCTGGCCTTAACTTGTCTTAAAGCTTTGCAATAGTGGATTTTAATTGAATTTCCCAGTTTAATACTGGTGAGGTATTAGTTCTCAGTTTTTATTACATTAAACATTATTAGGTTGAACCTGTTACCAACTATCTCCTAATTATTGATGTTTCTTTCTTTTACATTTGCTGTCCATGGTCTCTGTCCACTTAAGATTGCATATTACTTTCATGGATTTGTATTCCTTTCCTGTAATGTATATTTTGAAAATGAAGCTCCATAGGACACGTCTGTTGCTGATTTCTCTTTGATTCTTCTTTTTTAAGCTTAGTTTTCCTAGTACAGTTAAGTTATATTTATATACTCAAGCTCCTTAATCTATTCATTGAATATATTTACTTTTCCTGTTTTCTTTTTTTTATATTAAAAAATTACCTCTTTATCTCATCTGAACTGTGGAATTTATTCTCTGCAGAACAATTGTCTACTTTCCAAACAGCCTTCATTAAATAATGGTTGTTCCTCTATTTTATTTCATCAAGTTTGTCATTAAACTTCTTATATTTGGTTAAATTTAGTTCTGATTGTCCATTTTGTTTCACTGGGCTGTATTTCTGTTTTAAACTCTTTACAATTTGGCACAAGTACTTCGATACGTTTTAAATTCTGGTAGAAAAGTTGCCTGTCATTTCCTTATTCTTTTTAGGGTAAAAAAGGAAATTGATGAAGATGAAATACCAAATGTTTCTCAATATCCCATGAAAAAGTGCATACGTTTAGTACCTTTTCTATCAGTTCTTTTGCTGTGTCATTTGTTTGTCCCTCAGAAGTTAGGGGACATTCCTCAATCACAAGCCTTGGGCGTCTTTGTCCACTGGGTGCTGCCGAATTCTTTGGGCTGTAACAGAGGAAATATGTTCATGGTTGGAGGCCAATTGCTGTTTTTCAGCTAATATGCTCAGTGAAAATGAGTGAGCAACTCACAAACAGGGTCAAGGTAGTAATTTTTTGTTATTTCAAGCCTGATGGCTATCTTCTTATTAAAAAATACCAGAAAAACACAATAACTTCTACTAACTCAAATTTCCTTATTTTGAACTGCTATTAATTTAAATTGTAATTTAGAAAGAAAAGCTTCATGTCTGTAGTTTTAATAAAAGTTATAAGAAATAATTTTAGATTGTTGTTATATCTTATCGAACAAAAGCAGAAGTAAAAATTCCATTTAAATGCTAATAAATATTGCCCTTTTCCCTTTTTCTTCTTTTCTGATCTTTTTTCTTTGCTTTTTCTTAGCCTTGCCAGGGCACTGCTAAGTCTGTCTGAAGTAATCCTAAAAGCAGAAAAGATAATTCACACATGGTTGATAAGATTTGTAATTAGGACATAAGCATTACTACCGTGCAAAAATGTCATGTTTACTTAGTAATGCTTGAACTAGTAAACATCTGATAAGGCTTCATATTCTAGTGAAAGCTGAAGCCTGTACACACCCTGCCAGACATGTTAAAGTAGGCAATTACTCTATGGGAGATAGTGTTCCTTAAAATCACACCTGGAATTTTTTAAGGCCCTTTCTTGTTTCTTGAAATTTTCCTATTTCTTAGTTTTCCTCTAATTTCATTTTTTCCTTCTTTGCTTAGCCCGCTCATAAAGTGATTGTTGTTGATCCATCACTATAAAGAGAAAACATAGTTTTCCCCCTGGTCTTTAGGATGGTTTGGATATACAGTCATGCACTGCATAATGCTGTTTCTCTCAACAATGGACTGCATATACAGCGGTGGTCCCATAAGATTATAGAGTAACATATTTTTACTGTACCTTTTCTATCTTTAGGTATGTTTAGCCACACAAATACTTATTATTGTGTTACCATTGCTTACAGTATTCAATCGGTAACAGACTGTATAGGTTTGTAGCCTCAGACCATCTAGCCTAGGTGCATAGTAGGCTGTACCATCCAGGTTTGTATAAGTACACTCTATGATGTTCACACAATGACAAAACAGCCTGAGGATACACTTCTTAGAATGCATCCCTGTCATTAAGTAACAT
Source organism: Piliocolobus tephrosceles (assembly GCF_002776525.5). Taxonomy (NCBI): domain Eukaryota; kingdom Metazoa; phylum Chordata; class Mammalia; order Primates; family Cercopithecidae; genus Piliocolobus; species Piliocolobus tephrosceles. The sequence goes on from NC_045444.1 coordinate 83,735,600, forward strand.
TAGTTGAAGCGTTGTGTAAAAAAAAAATTAAATATGTTAATCTAAGATATTTGGTTATTTTTATTCTTCATTGGAAAGAACAACAGTATTTGACCATGAAAACTATCAAATTCACAATCTAGGCTGGCAAAAATGGTCGCAGTATTGTTTGGAAAAGTAGCTATTAAAATAAAAAACACTGCAATGGTTAGCTTTTCAATTCAATTTTGGAGAAAGGTTAACAGGAGGTCTGTCCAATTTGTGAGAACTTGTCATAGTAGGCCTTTCTGTTGTTAACAGTTTTAGAATGGGCCGGGTGCAGTGGCTCACGCCTGGAATCCCAGGACTTTGGGAGGCCGAGGTGGGTGAATCACCTGAGGTCAGGAGTTCGAGACCAGCCTGGCCAACATGGTGAAACCCTATCTCTACTAAAAATACAAAAAATTAGCTGGCTGTGGTGGCAGAAGCCTGTAATCTCAACTACTGGGGAGGCTGAGGCAGGAGAATCGCTTGAACCCGGGAGGCAGAGGTTGCAGTGAGCTGAGATGGTGCCATGGCACTCCAGCTTGGGCAACAAGAGCGAAACTCTGTCTTGAAAAAAAAAAGTTTTAGAATGTAGAGATAGTTTATGTTGCCACTATTAATAAAACAATGTAGGACAGTCAGAAAGCTTAGTGAAAGTGGACTTGGTAGGTCTGCTCAGCTCTTTAGCCTAGTGTTAGTATCTGTAGCTCACTGCTACTCCTGCATCTGCTGAAGTGGCTACAGGAGCTTCCAGGTGCCTCTGGAATCTATTTTGCTTTCCTTTTGTTCATTGACATTCTCACTTAGGACACATTTGTCTGCGAGAAGCAAAAATCAATCAGGAGTTTTAAGGAAGGAGGTGTAAAACTTCCTTGCTTCAATCCAGGTTCCACTGCTGGAAAATGTGCTTTAAACTAAAACCCCTTTAGTGTCCTTTATTCTCTGTCACTTGATTCAAAAATTTTGTTTTTCTTTTAGACAAAGAGAACTGTCACCCACACCTGCCTCTTTTTTGAACAGCATGCTTACCTTAATTTCAAGCGCGATAGCACCACTCTGTATAGGTAACTTGCAGGTAGGTGTTTTCGCTGCCCCACAGGTTGTATAACAGGATGAATAGCCCCGACAATATATCCTTTAAGATAATAGTCTTCCACTTTTGTTACTATATCTAGAATTGAATTTATCTTGATGACTTCTGGGTTTGATGAAGCTGGAATATCAAAAGCAAAGAGAAATTTGCACATTCTTAAAATTGAATTATACATTATTTCTACCTATGTGTGATAATACTAATGAATAGGAAAAGATCTTGGTCAGGTGCAGTGGCACATGCCTGTAATCCCAGCACTTTAGGAGGCTGAAGCAGGAAGACTGTTTGAGCCCAGGAGTTTGAGACCAGCCTGGGCAACATAGCAGGAACAGAGTAGGACGCTGTCTCTACAAACAAACAAACAAACAAACAAACATCTCCAATGGCTTAATCTCAGATAAATTTACAGTAACATGTATTTCTACATTTTTAAAGTCATTTCAGAAAAAAGGAAAAGTGACCTTAAAAATAAGTAGATACATAATATCACCACTATGTCTAAAGCAGAAATACAATGAGTTTTTTCAATTAAGGCACTTTCATTTTTTAGGATTTCATTTGAGTGACTATATTTCCATTAATAGATATTGAAGACATACATAGGAGATACAATAATTTGAAGAGTCAGCCATTTTTATGACTGAACAAGATGAGATGCATAATTTCTTTTCTTTTTTTCTTTTTTGAGAGAGGGTCTCACTCTGTCCCCCAGGCTGGAGTGTAGTGACACGATCGTGGCTCACTGTAGCCTCCACCTCCTGGGCTCACGCAATCCTTCCACGTAGCTGGGACTATAGGTGCGTGCCACCACACCTGGCTAAGTTTTGTACTTTTTGTAGAGGCGAGGTTTTACCACGTTGCCCAGGCTGATCTCAAACTCCTGAGCTCAAGCAAGCCTCCTGCCTTGGCTTCCCAAAGTGTTGGGATTATAGGTGTGAGCCACCGCTCCCAGCCAAGATGCATAATCTCTTAAAAGTAAAATTCATAATAATCTAATAATTTAAAATGGGAGAAATGGCATTTATTAAGCAGACCTTGTCAAGTGCTTTCTTATTTCTAATTACTCTTTCAAAGCACTGTGTTTTAAGTTTATCTGGGAAGCTAAACATGTAATTTCTCATGGCACTCATGTAAATGCTTGAGTAAAGGTGAATGAAAAAGTAAAAATATCCAGTAGTTCTCTTTAATAAATAAAAATTCTAAGCATAGTGGAAATTTGAATGAAAAATTGATTTGCAATTAAACCATTCCTTGAAGGAGAGCAAATCTGTAGAAACTATAGAATAGCACTATCTGTACAGACTTTAGAATAGTAAAAGGAAAAGAGTGTGCTATTTGGGAAAATGTTCTTAATGTTCCAGCAGTATTAATTTAAATAACAACATTATTTGTTACAGTATTTCTCATTGTATGAAAAACAATCAAGAAGTAATATCTAGAAATAGACTTGCATTTGGATTAGCTCTTAAGTAACAAGACATATGAAATTAATTCTAGATATGGGCCTAGTGGGCTGTTGACCTCTGTCAGTGTGGTGAGTGGTGTCCAACAAAGAACTGCTGCTGATTGCCTGAGCACAGGAAGGAGGCTAAGAAGCAGACGAGGAGGAAGGGCCAGAGGAAATCCCCTCCTCCCCTTACATTAGTATCCATGAGATGAAACAAATCCACCATCAGTGGGTATTCATGCCAACTTCGAAAACTAAATAAGCGCTCAACAGAAAAGTTATATAAACCAGGAAGGGTCCACTTCCTCCAATTTTCACCCTTTTTTGGATTTAAATTAATATTTTACTTACAATATATTTTCTTCATCATTATGAATAGGAATGAAAACAAAGAGAATGATCCTGGACTTTGAAGAAACAGCTGGACTTCCTTGTAAACAGCCCAGCTCTGCTTGTTGGTGTGGCAATTCTGTGATTCATTTGATTTTACTCTTTAGTATTTTGACTATCAACTCTGATTTCTAAACAAAGGAACTGAAAAACTGTAACAAAATGGAAGCAACTCTTAAGACTAAGGAATGAAACATAACCTAAACTTATTTTTAGAACTATATACTAATCCTTAAAAAATTTAAAGAAAATTATTTACTGCAGGAAGTGGAAATGTCTTAGCGTGATACAAAAGAATCTTCATAGTCTGGCCTCTGCCTCTTGATTCAGCCTCCACTCGTATTAGTCTTTCTCTTACATGTCTTGCTTTGGGATGCTGGAAGGACTTGGAATTTCTGAACCTGCCACTCTGTTTCATGCCACCAGACCTTCATTTCCTTCCCTGTTCTCCCAGCCTGAGTTAATTATTCCTTCCTCTGAGCTGCATGTCCTTCTACTAGTGCCCTTATCAGATTGTATGATAGTTATTTGTTTATGTGTCTTGGTTGTTAGAGAATTTCTTAAGGTAAGGAACCTATTGTATTCATGCCTTTCTGTGTCTAGCATGTTCCTTAGGTCACTATGTTAAAATACAAAAATTAACCAGGCATGGTGGTGGATGCCTGTAATCTCAGCTACTTGGGAGGCTGAGGCAGGAGGATTGCTTGAACCCTGGAGGCAGAGGTTGCAATGAGCTATTGTGTTACTGCATCCCTGCCTGGGCGATAAGAGTGAAACTCCATCTCGGGCCGGGTGCGGTGACTCAAGCCTGTAATCCCAGCACTTTGGGAGGCCGAGACGGGCGAATCACGAGGTCAGGAGATCGAGACCATCCTGCCTAACATGGTGAAACCCCGTCTCTACTAAAAAATACAAAAAACTAGCCGGGCGAAGTGGCGGGCGCCTGTAGTCCCAGCTACTCCGGAGGCTGAGGCAGGAGAATGGCGTGAATTCGGGAGGCGGAGCTTGCAGTGAGCTGAGATCCGGCCACTGCACTCCAGCCCGGGTGACAGAGCGAGACTCTGTCTCAATAAAAAAAAAAAGAGTGAAACTTCATCTCAAAACAACAACAACAACAACAACAACAACAACAACAACAACAACAACAACAAAAGGAAGAAATCATTGCCCAGTGCAGGGTCATGAAGCTTTTCTTCTGTTTTTTTCTAGGAGTTTTATAGGTTTATTTCTTATGTTTAAGTCAACAATTTTTAAAAAGTACAATGGCATCTATTTTATTGGTTAAAAAGGCATATGCTTTCTTTCTCAAAAATGATGCAAGAAAAATAAAGAACTTTGATACTTTCCCGGCAGTTTTACTTGATTATCCAGCAACATAGTTTGCAAAATGAAAACCTAAAAATTAATGACGATGTAAGGAATTTTAAGGCTTATTTAAAAAATAATATTTACATGACTAAAGTGAAACACAAAAGTCCATAGGTTGTGGTTGATTACAAATATGAGTAGAGGTGAGCATTTCATTTTTGTGAATGTGTCTTTATAAATTATAAAATTGAACCCAATAACAAGTCTTGGAAATCCTCCCGGTATCTTTCAATACTGTAGGCCAGGTGGTGATTGTTATGTGCTTATCATTACCTGTGCAAAGTTGGTTGATTTTCCATGTGGCATGGCTGGACAACCCAGAGTACTTGAGGTTTCAGTCAACAAACTGTTCAAGGATCACTTAAGAAAAGAATATGAGTCCTGATGGCTGCTTGAAAACTTTCCATTGGTAACCTCTGGCAATATGAGGAAAGCCCCAGTCTCAAACTTAGCAGAATGGGTGTCAGCTACGTGGAAGAAAACCCTAGCACTTGCTTAAGAAATGCGGCATTACCAATTCTCTTGACCGCTCATAGGAAGATTATGTGGAAAAATGGGGAAATGAGGGCTCTAAGTTGTAAAAGTGATTCACAAGAGTCAGATCTTAAGTGTGAGGAACTTTTAGAAATATCTTCATTTCATTTAGGTTCCTTTTCTTATGTATGTAAGAGAGACATATAATGAAATACTTATGTTTAAAATGTCTAAAAGAGCTTTTGCCATGGGTAAAAACTAAAATTACTGATAGTTATAGTTTAATTGGTGCGTTTTTCTTTCTTAATGGTACATCAAATAATAGTGTGTTTTATAATCAACGGTATAGAATCTGAGAGTCAATTATATAGCAAAGAAGTGGTAGTATATACATTGGCTAAGAGAATGAAGGTTTGAAGAGCTCTTGGTTTGGTGGTACAAAGTTCCCCCAAACAAAAATATCTAACAGGGATAAAGTCTAAGTTCAAAACACGGAGTGACAGAACTCTGATTTAATATATTTTCACTTAAGGGAGAAGGGGAAATCCTGTGGTCTATAGCTGACTGCAAACTAACGATAAGCCAAGAGTTAATCTAATGTGATCTTTGGCTATCTGGAAAAAGACTACCTCCAAAGACAGGAGGCCGCTAAATTCTGCATTGAGCAGACCATCTCATTAGTATATTCCGTGCTTTAGCATTAGTCACTATCCAAATAATAATAACCAGAATATACTATTTACCTTATTACGTTATTTATATCTGCCTTCCAGGATGAAAACTCTGCAAGGGCAAGGATATTCATGCTTTGTTCAGTGCCATATCTCTATACCTAGAGTATTGACTAGCAGACAGATGTTCAATTAATATCTGTCGAAGGGATAAGTAAACTGTGTTCAATTTATGGGTGAAATTAGAGACATTCAATAACAAGCTGGAGTACATTCAAAAGAAAGTGCTCAGGATAATGAGGGGTCTGGAGACCCTGACGGGTGTCCTTCAACTCTGTGCAAAATAATATGTGAGGAACAGGGCACCATCTGGATATATCTGAAGGGCTGTCACACAGAAGAGGCTGGCGGGTAGAACACTGACGAAGCAATGGAAGATTCAGTTACACATGGGAATACTACCCCAAACTGCATGTGGCAGGGCGGAGTGGGACTCTGACATGCTCATTAAAAAATATCTATCTGGTTAGTAAAAAAAAAAAAAAAAAAAAAAAAAGAAAAGGCTAAAACAATAGAGGTGAAAGAGATTTTTGTTCAACTTTACTAGAAAGCAGACTGCCAGCAACTTCAAAAATATATTAGGTTGGTGCAAAAATAATTATGGTGTTTGCTGTTGCTTTCAATGGCAAAGCAATTACTTTTGCAATAACAGAACAGTAGAAATAACCTCAATTTAACAGAAAAAGTTCTCAAAAAGTCCATCCACTTTTTCCATAAGAAAGGCATGGAGCCACCTTCCCTTAACAACTCTCTCAACCAGCTGCTCACTGCATTGGGGTGGTGTTTCCTAAACTTTAGTTGTCTGAGTACACTTTCACAATTTTCGTCATATCCTTAAATTTTAATTTTAATTTTAATTTTAAGCAAAATAAATTTATTTCAAAAAGAATTTGTATCACTCATATAACCATAAAACCAGAATCATTTATCTTAAGTAGAAAGCTGTCACACAGATAAATACAATGAAAAGAAAACGTATTACATTCTAGCTAGATAATGTTATTTGCCAAAGACTGAGCCACAGGGCTGGCCAAGGAAAATTAGGCTGGGCATGGTGGCTCATGTCTGTAATTTCCATCACTTTGGGAGGCTGAGCTGGGCAGATCACTTGAGGCCTGGAGTTTGAGATGAAACTGGGCTATAATGAGACTCTGTCTCTACAAAAAGTTTAAAAATTAGCTGAGCATGGTGGCACGTGCCTATAAGGCCCAGCTACGTGGGGGCTGAGGTGGGAGGATCGCTTAAGCCCAGGAGTTTGAAGCTACAACTTCTTGAGTAAACCATGATCACACCACTGCACTCCAACCTGGGCAATAGTGAGCCTCTGTCTTAAAAAAAAAAAAAAAAAGAGAAAAATTAGCCATTAGAGGGATGTTAAAGACATATTAACTCCAAACTGATGGGGAGGCTTAAATGAAGTTGAAAAGGGCATACTTTTCTGTTTAAGTGATCCAATGTTTAATTCTGTGTCTGTGTATACAATCTAAGAGCATCCCATGTCCAGTGCCAAGTCTTTTGGTGGAGGCTTGGAGATCCACTGGGTTAGAAGTAGCAAGGACACAATGATAATAGCAAAAGAGACAGATGACACCAGAGGGAATAAAATGAATTACAAAACTGGATAAAATAACTACACAAATATAGGCTGGGCATGGTGACTCATGCCTGTAATCCCAGCACTTTGGGAGACCGTGGTGGGAGGATCACTTGAGGTCAGGAGTTCGAGACCAGCCTGGCCAGCATGGTGAAACCCCATCTCTACTAAAAGTATAAAATTAGCCTGGAGTGGTGGTGCACTTCTGTAATCCCACTTACTCTGGAGGCTGAGATACGAGAATTGCCTAAACCTGGGAGACGGAGGTTGCAGTGAGCCAAGATGGGGCAACTGCACCCCAACCTGGGCCACAGAGCAAGACTCTGTCTAAAAAAAAAAAAAAAAAAAAGGAACTATACAAACATTGGTCTGGGGCCACAACATAAAAGGCTTTTATACATGTCATTCGTTTAAACCAATAACAATAATGAAATCGTCCCCCTTTCATTCTGTTGTTTCAGAACACAGTTCTTAAAAGCAGAATTATATGTTAAAATAATCAACAAGAAGATAGCTATAATAGGATAAAACTGATGCTTAAAGAGGATCCTGTTTAGGTGCAGAGTGTGTTCCCAAGAAATACATCGTCTCTGGTGATGTCAGAAAAATTTTGCATCATTGGAATAAGTTCTGTTTTTCTGGTCTAATCCACATCTTCTTGCACTCTCAATAAAGTAAGGATATTGTCTTGAGTCTCACCATAGTAGAAATGTTAATGCAAGAAACACATACACACACACATAAAAGTTTCAGGAGGAATTACAAACTGAGAAATCCAGAAAAGTTAGAAAGGGAGAACAAATATTGTACATCGGTGCTAATAAACATATTTGAACATAAGCTTATGTATAGATCATGGGGCTGGGCTTGGTGGCTCATGCCTGTAATCCCAGCACTTTGGGAGGCCAAGGCAGGCAGATCACGAGGTCAAGAGATAGAGACCATCCTGGCTAACATGGTGAAACCCTGTCTCTACTAAAAATACAAAAATTAGCCAGGCGTGGTGGTGTGTGCCTGTAGTCCCAGCTACTCGGGAGGCTGAGGCAGAATTGCTTGAACCTAGGAGGTGGAGGTTGCAGTGAGCCGATACCGCGGCACTGCACTCCAGCCTGGAAAATAGAGAAAGACTCCATCTCGAACAAACAAACAAACAAACAAAAACACACCTTATTTGTTTTGGGCCCACTGCTTTACATTAATATTCAACTGTTTCAAGTGTGCATGGGTTCTCCTATCTGGAGGTCAATGTCTTTTCATAAAACTGTAGCACCCAGCACAGAGATGACATTACAGTCAGTACCTAAAAATACTTATTAAAGGACTCACTGAATGAAAACTTGGGCGTACTATTAATATATTTCACTAACAGAGCTCCAGGGTACTCATGGAGCAGTGGTTTAGGCCATAGACTCTAGCACCAGACTTCCTGGATCCAAATCCTAGCTCTGCCACACCTAGTAAGGTATTTCCCTTCCATGTGCCTTAGTTTCCTCATTTGCAAAATGAGAATAATCAGAATCCTCCTTATATGGTTGTTAGGAGGACTAATAAATTAGTCTTTGTTCCTAGAGAGTGTCTGGCACATAGTAAGTGCTCTACAACCATTGGTTGCTTTGTAATAAGGTCCTCTTCTGTGGAAAGAGAGACAGCACACTATTCTCTTTAAGAGCATTAGGTCTGGAAGCAATTCACCTGGGTTCGAATCCTGATTGTGCCATTTACTAAGTATGTGATCTAGAACAAGTTGCCTTTCCTTTCTGAAACAGGAATAAAGAATAGTATTAACTTCACAGAGTTATTGTGAAAATAATTGTAAAACGTGAGTCCAGGGCCTGGCGCAAAGTAAACACTCAAATAAACATCAGTGATTTGCCCATTTGTTGATAGTCCAGCTCTGAGAAGATAGTTTCAAATGAAGCTGCCCTTAGAGATAAGTCATTGTTGGTTTAAAAAATCTCCAGGAAGATCATGGTAGGGATTTGAATATATTTCAAAAACATGGCCTGGTTCCCAAACTACAGAACTCTGGATCAGAGGTCTCTAACTCACACTCCAGAGCTGAAATCTTGAACTCATGCTCTAGATCTTGGGTCCCTAACTCAGACTTAGATCAGGAGTCCCTAGATCTAAGATCAGTGGTCTCTAGCTCAAACTCATCTACTACATAGAGTCCTTCACTCAAATGCCCCATATGTACTAGGCTGATAAAACAAAGAAAGGAGCTACACAGGATGAGGCTGCAGGACCTGGAGGAGAACACTCAAAGCCTCATCCAAAGACTGCACCATCCCTGGGCCCAGTGCTGCCATGTGGAATTGTGGGCCCAGGTCACTGGATCTTCTCAGTTAAAAAAATAAAAATATATACATATTTTTTGGTAGAGATGGGGTCTTGCTATTTGGCCAGGCTGGTACTGAACTCCTGGCCTAAAGTGATCTTCCTGCCTTGGCCTCCCAAAGGGCTGGGGTTACAGGCATGAGCTGCTATTCCTGGCCAAGGATCGTCTAATTTTTAAGAAAACCCCTAAATCCAATTCTTATATAATATTTCCCAATTTTAAAAAGTGACAATTAATTAAAATATCTAATACTGTCCACCTGAAAGGAGACCTGTCTGAAGGCTAAATACAGCCTGAGTCTCATTAGATTGTAACTTCTGCCCTGGGTCACCCCAGGGATTCTGTAGACCAGAGTTTGCCCAGGTCCAGGTCAGGCCACCTAGACCATTTGAGACAGTGTTCAGCCTTTTAGGATACAGAAAAAGTGATCTAGTTTTCCTAGACTTGGCCTCAAGCACTGAGCCTATTGTGGAAACATAATTATTCACTCTGGTGAGCGCTGATGAAAATTCCTCACTCTACAGGCACAGCTCTCCCCTTCACATCTCTAAACTGAAGCAGGTTTGAATACCTAGCAAGTTCCTAACAGCCCTCCAATCTCGTTTCCGCATGGTTTTAAACATTATATTATTTAAACATTTTTCTCATTTCCCTCATTTGTAGGGATGGGAGAATCATGGTGATGGGGGGCTGAGGTTCACTCTATAAGAAAGTTGTCCTCATTATTGAGACCTGATGTAAACAAAAGGAGTGTAAACATTGGGAGTTGTAATGTAAACACTGGGAGTTGCTGTAAACGTGCCATCATCATTCAAGGAAGGTAAATCCAGGAGCAAGAAGAGAAACAATACATGTAGGAATTTTGTTGAGAACTTTCATTCACGTAATTCCTCTGGTTCTTAATAATGTTTAAAACCGTGCAGAAATGAGATGGGAGGGCTGTTAGGAACTTGCTAGGTATTCAAACCTGCTTCAGTTTAGAGATATGAAGAAGGGGAGAGCTGTGCCTATAGAGTGAGGAATTTTCATCAGCACTCACCAGAGTGAATAATTATGTTTCCACGATATGCTCAGTGTTTGAGGCCAAGTCTTTGATTTGATGTCCTTATGCTGGGGCAGTAATATCAGTGCCTTTATTATGTTTTTTTCACCCCTCATGCTACCTTGTCTAAGACCTATTTCTTAAAAATATATATTTTTTAGAAAAAAAATGAGTATCCTTTAAGGACTTGGATTTGACTTCCTTCCAATGCCTGGTCTTCATAAACCTTACTTATGTAGGGTGTGTGACCCCTAAGCATGCACATAGTCGTCTTTTTTTTTTTTTTTTTTGACAGTGTCTCTCTCTGCTGCTCAGGTTGGAGTGCAATGGCGTCATCTTGGCTTACTGCAGTCTTGACCTCCTGGGCTCAGGTGATCCTCCCACCTCAGCCTCCTGAGTAGCTGGGACCACAGGTGCATGCCACTACACCATGCTAATTTTTTGTAGTTTTTTCTTTTTTTTTTTTTTTTGCAGAGGTGGGGTTTCTCCATGTTGCCCAGGCTGGTCTTGAACTCCTGGACTCAGGCTATCCTCCTATCTAGACTTTCCAAAGTTCTGGGATTACAGGCATGAACCACTGTGCCTGGCCCCTATTACTTTTTAAACAGAGGAAATTAAGGGGGAGGTAATGGTAGTTTAGCTAGAATTTGAACAGCACAGGTGGTTAGGAGTAGCTGCAAGCCTTCTCTTCTTAGCTCCCCAACCACCAGCAGTTCTTTCTCAGTTCTTTGGCGGAAGAAACAAATGGGGTTGTTTACAGCTTTAATGGGTGTGGTTGGTTACTGTTAAATCGATGCTACATTATTTGTAAGAGCTTTATATATCTTGCAAGGCTATCATGAGGAACTCATGAAAGAAAGCATTTTGCAATTACTTTGAAAACTGTGCAAAATGAATGTTATTATTAAAATTAAAACATGCTGAAGGTTAAGTAACATTTTTCATTTATTCTTACAGTTTCTAAAATAAAACATCAAAGACTTTTTATGCTCTTTTGCTTAAAAGCTTCATAGACAAAGATTGAATTTTAAAAATAGAAAAAGTCATATACTATGACTTTTAACATAAAGTCATATATTAAAGTTGACTTTGTTCAATGCTAAAAGTTTTGCTCTGATGATGTAACTCTATGAAAATAGTCCAAGACATACATATTTTCTTTCCACCAATTTACTTGTGATGATTCGTGTGTATTTTTGAAATACTTGTGAAATATTAGGGCTGGGCACGGAGGCTCACGCCTGCAATCCCAGCACTTTGGGAGGCTGAGGCGGGCAGATCAGGTGGTCAGGAGATCGAGACCATCCTGGCTAACATGTTGAAACCCCGTCTCTACTAAAAATACAAAAATTAGCCCGGCATGGTGGTGCTCTCCTGTAGTCCCAGCTACTTGGGAGGCTGAGGCAGGAGAATCACTTGAAGCCAGGAGGTGGAGGTTGCAGTGAGCAGAGATCGTGCTGCTGCACTCCAGCCTGGCAACAGAGCAAGACTCTGTCTCAAAAAAAAAAAAAAAAAAAAAAAAGATATTATTTCCTCAGATAAAAATACAATGTACAGGCTTGGTGCAGTGGCTCATGCCTGTAATCTCAGCATTTTGGGAGGCTGAGGCGGGTGGATTACTGCAGGTCAGGAGATCAAGACTATCCTGGCCAACATGGTAAAATTCCACCTCTGCTAAAAATACAAAATAAACGTGGCGTGGTGGCATGCACCTGTAATTCCAGCTACTCAGGAGGCTGAGGCAGGAGAATTGCTTGAACCCGGGAGACAGAGATTGCAAGTGAGCTGAGGTGGTACCATTGCACTCCAGCACGGGCAAAAAAGAGCAAACCTCTGTCTCAAAAAAAGAATAAAAAACAAAAATACTATGTACAAACACTAGTAAGTCCACATTTTCAAAAGGGAATAGACTGTCAATCTCCATATTTTATCTAGCAATTATACTAAAAAATAATAAGTAACATGCCAAGTACATATTTTGTGCCAGTCAAGATGTGAAGTGTTTTATGTGCCAATTCTTAATTAATTTTTGCAAAAATCCTATAAGGTAAGTATTATCATTATTTTCAGATGAGGAAACTCAGGAAGAAAGGGACTAGGTTACTGGCCCAAATTGCTACTAAGTGTGAGGCTGTGATCAACTCCAGACAGCGTGAGTCCAGGGCCAGGGCCAGGGCCAGGGTACTCTAGTGCCTACCGAGAAGCAAAACGTCATTGATCTGGATCATATTAATTCAGAATTTGTGAAAATAAAATTCAGACATGAGCTGGGTTAAAGCTTTTAAACCATAATAAATTGTTAACCGATTTAATGCATGGCTATTAGAAGGAGTATCTGATTTATGTTATTTATCAAAATGTTTTCAATAACTTAGAAACATACACTACTATATAAATAACATCTGAATTGTTATTGTTTATGTTTTCAATGAAAGCTTCCATCCCTGCAGTCACTCATTTATGTATTCATTGAAGTAATATAACTGCAGTTTTAAAAATTGACTCAGTTTTTTACATATTTATGAAGTACATATGATATTTTGTTACAATCATAGAATGTGTAATAATGAGGTCAGGGTATTTGAGGTATTCATTACTTTGAGTATTTATCATTTCTTTTTTTTAATTTTTGTTTTTTGAGGCAGTCTCACTGTGTCGCCCAGGCAACAAGATGCAGTGGTGTCTCCCAGGTTCAAGTGATTATCGTGTCTCAGCCACCCAAGTAGCTGGGATTACAGGCGTGTGCCACCACCATGCCTGGCTAATTTTTGCATTTTTTGTAGAGATGGGGTTTCCCCATGTTGGCCAGGCTGGTTTTGAACTCCTGAACTAAAGTGATCTGCCTGCCTTGGCCTCCCAAAGTGCTGGGATTACAGGTGTGAGCCACTGTGCCCGGGCAAGTATTTATTATTTCTATGTGTTGGGAACAATTTCAAGTCCTCTCTGATTGCTATTTTAAAATATATGATATATTGTTGTTAATTAGAGTCACTTTATTCCACTGTTGAACAATATAACTTACATTTTTTATCTAATTGTATGTTTGTACCTGATAACCTACATTTGTTTATCCCCTGCTCACACCCACTCACCCTTCCCAGCCTTTGGTCATCATCATTTAACTCTCTACCTGTGTGAGATCAACTTTTTTAGCTCCCATGTATGAGTGAGAACATGCCATATTTGTCTTTCTGTGCCTGGATTATTTCACTTAACATAATGTCCTCCAGCTCCATCCATGTTGCTGCAAATGACGTGATTTCATTTCATTTCTTTCTTTCTTTTTTTTTTTTTGAGACAAGACTCCAGCTCTGTTGCCCAGGCTGCAGTGCGGTGGTGCAATCAAGGCTCTCAGCAACCTCCGCCTTCTAGGCTCAAGTGATCCTTCTACCTCAGCTTCCAGAGTAGTCAGAGCTACAGGTGCATGCCACCATGTTTTGGTAATTTTTAAATATATATATGTATTTTTTTTTATAGAGATGAGGTCTCACAATGGTGCCCAGGCTGGGATTTCATTCTTTTTTTATGGCTGAAAGTATTCCACCATGTACACATGTATTATCTTCTTTATGCATTCTTCTGTTGGTGTACTCCATACCTTTGCTTTTGTGAATAGTGCTCTGATAAACAGGTGAGTGCAAGCATCCCTTTGATATACTGATTTCTCTTCCTTTGGATAGATACCTAGCAGTGGAATTGCTGAATCATATAGTAGTTCTATTTTTAGTTTTTTGAGAAATCTCTACACTGTTTTCCACAGTGTTGTACTAATTTACATTCCCACCAACAGTGTATAAGAGTTGCCTTTTGTCTACCTCCTCATCTCCACAGGATCTCTTTTTGTCTGTAGCAACAGCCATTCTAACTGGGGTAAGATAACATCTCATTGTGGTTTTTCATTTGCATTTCCCTGGTGATTAGTGATATTCAGGATTCTTTCATATACCAGTTGGCCATTTGTATGTCTTCTCTTGAGAATTGTCTATTCGTGTCATTTGCCCACTTTTCAACGTGATTTTTTAAAATTGTTGAGGTGTTTGAGTTCCTTGTGTATATTCTGGATATTAGTCCCTTGTTGGATGAATAGTTTGCAAATATTTTCTCTTATTCTGTAAGTTTTCTCTTCATTCTGTTGATTGCTTCCTTTGCTGTGAAGCTTTTCAGTTTAATATAATCCTATTTGTCTATTTTTATTCTAGGTGTCTGTGCTTTTGAAGTCTTAGCCATAAAATCTTCCCTAGGCCAATGTCCTGAAGTGTTTTTCCTATGTTTTTCTCTAGTAGTTTTATAGTTTTGGGTCTTATGTTTAAGTCTTTAGTCCATTTTGAGTTGATTTTGTAGTGGTGACAGATAGATAGTGGTTCGGTTTCACTCTTCTGCATATGGATATCCATTTATTGAAGAGGATGCCCTTTCCCCAGAGTATGCTCTTGACGCTTTTGTTGAAAATCAGTTGGCAGTAAATATGTGATTTATTTCTGGGTTCTGTATTCTGTTCCATTGGTCTATACCAATACCATGCTGTTTGGCTACTATAGCCTTGTAATATATGTTGAAGTAAGGTAGTGTGATGCTTCCAGCTTTGTTCTTTTTTTCCTAAAATTTTTTTGGTTATTCTGGCTCTTTTGTGGTTCCATAAAAATTTTAGTATTTTTTTTTCTTCTATTTCTGTGAAAATGACATTGGTATTTTGATAGGGGTTGAATTGAATATGTAGATTGCCTTGGGCAGTATTTTAACAGTATTAATTCTTCCAATCCATGAGCAGGAGATGTCTTTTCATTTGTTTGGTGTCCTCTTCAATTTCTTTCTTTAAAATTTTTTTATAAAAATTTAAAATTTTCCTAGAGATGAGTTCTCACTATGTTGCCTAGGCTGGTCTCAAACTCCTTGAGTCAAGCGATCCTCCCACGGCCCCCTAAAGTGCTGGGATTACAGGCATGAACCAGTGTATCTGGCCGCCTTCAATTTCTTTCCTCAGTGTTTTGTAGTTTTCTTGTAGTTGTGGGTTTGTCATATATGGCGTTGATTATTTTGTGGTATGTTCCTTCTAGGCCTAGTTTGTTGAGAGTTTTGGTCAAGAAGGGATGTTGAATTTTTTTAAATGTTTTTTTCTGCATCTATTGAGATGATCATATGTTTTTTAGCCTTCATTCTGTTGATGTGATGTGTCATGTTTATTGATTTGCATATGTTAAACCATGTTTGCATCACTGGTATAAATTCCATTTGATCATGGTGTATTATCTTTCTGATGTGCTACTGAGTTTGGTTTGCTAGTATTTTGTTGAGCATTTTTGTATCTATATTCATCAGGGATACTGGCCTGTAGTTTTGTTTTTTTGTTGCGTTGGCCTTATAGAATGAATTAGGGAGAATTCTCTCCTTTTCAATTTCTTGAAATGGCTTGAGGAGGATTGCTATTAGATCATCTTTGTATGTTTGGTAGAATGTGGTAGTGAATCTGTCCAGTTTTGAGGTAGTGCATCTGTCCAGTTTCTTTGTTGGAAGACTTTCCATTACTGATTTAATCTTGCTGTTCATTACTGATCTGTTCAGGTTTTCCATTTCTTCCTGATGCAATTTTGGTAGGTTGCATGTGTGCAGAAATGTATCTATTTTCTCTAGGTTTTACAGTTTGTTAGGGTATAGTTGTAATAGTCTGTAATGATCTTTTGTATTTCTGTGGTATCAGTTATAATGACTCCTTTTTCATTTCTAATTTTGGTCTTTTCTTGGTCAGTCTAGCTAGCAGTGTATTAGTTTTGTTTATCTTTTTGAAGAAACTGCTTTTTGTTTTATTGATCCTTTGTATTGTTTTTGTCTGTATTTTGTTTAGTTCTACTCTTTCTTATTTTTTTCCTTTTACTAATTCTGGGTTTGGTTTGTTTTGCTTTTGTAGTTCTTTCAGGTACATTATTAGACTGTTTATTTGAAATCTTTCTACTTTTTTGATGTAGGCATTTATTGCTATATACTACTCTCTTAGTATTGCTTTTGTTGTATCCCACAGTTTTTGATATGTTATATTTTCATCTTCATTAATATCAAGACATTTTAAAATTTCCTTCTTAATTTCTTCATTGACCCAACAGTCATTCAGTAGTATGCTGTTTAATTTTTATCTATTTGTATAGTTTACGAAGTTCCTCTTGGTATTGATTTCTAGTTTTATTCCATTGTGGTTGAGAAGATACTTGATATGATTCCATTTTTTAAAAAATTGTGGCTGGGTATGGTGGCTCATGACTGTAATACCACCATTTTGGGAGGCTGAGGTGGGCAGATTGCTTGAGGTCAGGAGTTCAAGACCGGCCTGGGTAACACAGCAAAACCCAGTCTCTACAAAAAATACAAAAATCAGCCAGATGTGGTGGTGTGTGCCTGTAGTCCCCAGTTACTCAGGAGGCTCAGGTGCGAGGATTGCTTGAGCCCAGGAAGTTGATGCTGCAGTGATTCATGATTGCACCACTGCACTCCAGCCTGGGAGACAAAGGGAGACCCCATCTCAAAGAAAAAAAAAGTTGGCTAGGTGCAGTGGCTTATGCCTGTACTCCTGGCAATTTGGGAGGCTGAGGCAGGAGGATTGCTTGTCTCAGGTGTTTGAGACCAGCCTGGGCAACAGAGTGAGACCCCTAGCTCTAAAACACTTACAAAAATTACAAAAAAAAAAAAAAATTAGCTGGGTGTGGTGGTACATGGTTGTGGTCCCAGCTACTTGGGAGGCTAAGGTGGGAGGATCACTTGAGCCTGGGTGATCAAGGTTTCAGTGATCCATGATTGTGCCACTGCACTCTAGCCTGGGCAACAGAGAGAGAATTTAGCTCAAAAAATTTTTTTGTTAAGACTCATTTTCTGGCCTAATATATGATTTATTCTAGAGAATGTTCCATGTGCTAATAAGAATGTGTAATCTGAAGTTATTGAATAAATGCTCTGTAAATGTCTGTTAGGTTCATGTGATCTAATGTCCATTTTAAATCCAGTGTTTCATTGGTTACTCATGGACACAAAGATGGCAACAATAGACACTGGGACTACTAGAGAGAGGGAATGGGGCAGAGATTGAAAAATTAACTATTGGGCACTATGCTCACTACCTGGGTGACAAGATCGGTTGAACCCCAAACCTCAGCATCATGCAATACACCCATGTAACAAACCTGCACATGTACCTCCTGAATCTAAAATAAAAATTGACATTATTTTAAAGTTAATAATCAGGAAAATGGTGGTGGGGGGAGCAGTGAAGAGATATGAGGGAACCCTCTAACTGCTCAAGATTAAAATCTATTGGTTTATAATAAATAAATCCAATGTTTCTTTGTTATTTACTGTATGGATGATCTGTCTAATGCTGAAAGTGGGTTGAAGTACTCCACTAATCTCACATTGAAGTCTAGCTCTCTCTTTAGATCTAGCAATATTTGCTTTATGAATCGGGGTGCTCCAGTGTTGGGTGCATATATGTTTAGAATTGTTATATCCTCTTGCTGGATTTATTCCTTTATCATTCATTATGTACCTTGTCTTTTTTTTTTTTTTTTTACTCTTTTTGACTTACTGTTTTGACTCTTTTAGCTGATATAGGTATAGCTATACCTATTTACTTCTGGTTTCTATTTACATGGAATATCATTTTCTATCCCTTTACTTTCAGTCTATATGTGTCTCTATAGGTAAAGTGCATTTCTTATAGGCAAGATGTAATTGGATCATGTTTTTAAATCCATTCAGCCAGTCTATATCTTTTAAGTGGAGAATTTAATCTACTTACATTCAAAGTTATTACTGAAATGGGAGTTTTTTTTCCTATCATACATATTGTTAATTGTTTTCTATATGTTCTTTGTTCCTTTATTTTGCTCTTCCTGTTTATCATTGTAGCTTGGTGGTTTTTTGCAGTGGTGCCATTTGAGTCCTTTCTCTTCTTCATTTGTGTGTTTACTTTACCAGTGAGTTTTATACTTTTGTATACTTTTCATGATGGTAAATGTTGTCCTTTCACTTCCCAGGTTTAGAACTCCCTTGAACATTTCTTGTAAGGCTGCAGTAGTGGTTGTGAATTCTCTCAGCTGTTGCTTGTCTGGGAAAGACTTCATTTCTCCTTTTTTTATTTTTTATTCGAGATGGAGTCTCACTTTGTCACCCAGGCTGGAGTGCAGTGGTGCAATCTCGGCTCACTGCAACCTCTGCCTCCCAGCTTCAAGCATTTCTCTTGCCTCAGCCTCCTGAGTAGTGGGGACTACAGGTGCCTGCCACCACGCCCAGCTAAGTTTTGTATTTTTAGTAGAAACAGGGCTTCACCATGTTGGCCAGGCTGGTCATGAAATCCTAAACTTGAGTGCCTTGGCCTCCCAAAGTGTTGGGACTACAGGCATGAGCCACTGCGCCCAGCCCTATTTCTCAATTTATGAAGGTGAATTTTGCCGGCTGTAGTATCCTTGGCTGGCAGTTTTTTTCTTTGAGCACTTTGAACATGTCATTCCATTCTCTCCTGGCCTGTAAAGTTTCTGCTAAGAAATCTGCTGTTAGTCTGATGGGGGTTCTTTTATAGGTGACTAGATACTTTTCTCTTGCTGTTTTTAGAATTCTCTCTTTGTCTTTAGCATTAGAGAGTTTGACTATAATGTGCTATGGAGAAGATCTTTTTGCATTGTATGTGTTTGGGGATCTCAGAGTCTCCTGTACCTGAATGTCTAAATCTTGGGAAGTTTTCATCTATTATTTCATTAAATAGGTCTTCTAACCCTTTCATTCTTGTTTTGCCTTCTGGGATTCCAATAATTTGAGTATTTGGTAACTTCATGGTGTTCCATATGTCATGAAGACTTTGTTCATCCTTTTAAATTCTTTTTTTTTTCTTTACTTTTGTCTGACTGGATTATTTCAGAAGACTTGCCTTCGAGTTCTGAGATTCCTTCTACTGTTTGATCTAGTCTGTTGTTGAAGCTCTTGAATGTATTTTATATTTAATTCAAGGAATTCTTCAGTTCCAGAATTCCCGTTTGGTTCATTTTTATTTTTATTTTTTGAGACAAGGTCTTACTTGTCCAGGCTACAAGGCTGGAGTGCAGTGGCACTCGGCTCACTGCTTCCTGGGTTCAAGTGACTCTCCTTTCTCAGCCTCCTGAGTAGCTGGGAGTACAGGCATGTGCCACCATGCCCAGCTAATTTTATTTTATTTTTTTCAGTAGAGACGAGGTTTCACCATGTTGGCCAGGCTGGTCTCAAACTCCTGACCTCAAGTGATCTGCCTGCCTCAGCCTCCCAAAGTACTGGGATTACAGGCATAAGCCACTGTGCCTGGCTGGGTTTATTTTTATATCTATCTCTCTGGTAAACTTGTCATTCATATCCTGAATTGCTTTTCTGATTTATTTGTATTATTTTTCAGAATTCTCTTGTATTTCACTGAGCTTCTTTAGAGTTAATAATTTGAGGCCGGGTGTGGTGGCTCAAGCCTGTAATCCCAGCACTTTGGGAGGCCGACACGGGCAGATCACGAGGTCAGGAGATCGAGACCATCCTGGCTAACCTGGTGAAATCCCGTCTCTACTAAAAAATACAAAAAACTAGCCAGGCGAGGTGGCAGGCGCCTGTAGTACCAGCTACTCGGGAGGCTGAGGCAGGAGAATGGCGTAAACCCGGGAGGCGGAGCTTGCAGTGAGCTGAGATCTGGCCACTGTACTCCAGCCTGGGCGACAGAGTGAGATGCCGTCTCAAAAAAAAAAAAAAAAAAAAAAAATTTGAATTCTTTCTGGAATTTCATGAATTTCTTTTTGTTTATGATCTGTTGCCTGAGGATTATTGCATTTCTGTGGAGGTGTCACATTTCCTTGTACTTTCCTGTGTCCTGCATTCATATGTTGATATCTATACATCTGGTGTAACAGCCACTTCTTCCAATTTTTTGAACTTGCTTTTGTGGAAAAGGTTTTTCCTGAGGATGTATCTATGGTGTTGGTTGGGTAGGATGCTTTGGCTTTGATTCTGGGTGCGTGGAATAGTGTAGTCTCTGTATGATTTATTTGGCTGTAAAAAAACATCAGTTGTAGCTATGATTTCCATGGAGGCTTAGGGTGTGGTTATTAGTGGATGCTGTGGTGAGGTTTTGTTGGGGACTGGGATGCCAAGTAGGCCAGTCTTTGGGCCCCAGTGGTGGCAGCAGATGGTTGAGCATGCCTGTCTTTGGGACCCAGTGAGGCACATGTTGGCAGTGGTGTTAGCAGGTCCAGGTGGGCCAATTCTTGGACTTCCAGGAAGCTTAATTTTGCCAGTAGTGGTAGCAGTGGGTTGGGTGGGTGGGAGGGTCGTTGGCCCCTTGGAGAGTCAGTGTGGCATGGGTGATTGCAGTGACAGTGATGGGACAACCTTTGGGTTGCAAGCAGTGCAACCTGGTGTTGGCAGTGTCTGTGGTGGGCTGAGTAGGCCAGTCTCTAGACCTGCAGGTGGGTGCACGCAGATAGGTGCCAGCTATGGTGGCAGCAGCCAGATGGGTAGGTTTCTGGAAGGAGTGTTCAGGTGCCAGTGGTGGTGAACTTAGCTGAACAATCCCCTGACCTCTGGGCTGTGTGCTCTGGCATGTTGAGGGGAATGAAGCTAGGCTAGAGGGGCTGTCCTCAGTCCTCCAATAGCACATGCAGGCACCAATCATGGTAAGCAGGAGTGGGATGTTCCCCAGGCCACCAGTGGAATGCTCAGGTTGGGGGCAGCAGTGGCCATGCTGCTGTCCTGTCACTGGGGTGGGAGGTGCTGCCTTCAGTGGTGGCAGCCTGGACAGGTGGGGAACACATGGGATGCTTGTGCCTTGGCCTCTGCTGTGATAGCCTATGCCTTGGTAGCACTTCAGCTCTGGGCATGGTAGCCTGTGGTCATTGATGCCTCAGCCTAGAGGCATGTACCTGCACCTGGCAGTAGCCTGCACCTGGATTGTACCTCAGGCCTGGCTGCAGTAGCCCGCATGCAGTCGCTTGTGCCCCAGTCACAGGGCAGTAGTCCGCATATCTCTTGTGGCTCAGCCCTAGCATCACTGAGATCTAGGACAGTACTCAGTCTATTGGGGATGGGGCTCTAAAATGGTGCCTTGCTGTAGCTGCCTAAGTCTCAGGGAGTGTTTGGGACCCAGTATGCCCTTCCTCCCTGGGACAGTCCTGTGGCACAATCTCTTGGCAGCTCCCTGTTAGTTTCAGGGCCTCAAGGGTTGAGGAGCTCCCCCATGGTTAAAACTGCAGGGTTCCACAGTGGGAAGGTGAAGTACTGAGGGTCTCTCCCTTAACCTTTCCCCATACTGGGGAGTCTCTCTCAGCCCTCAGCTGATCCCAACAGAACAAGCTGCCGCACTTCCTTCTCCTTCCTTGTTTTAGGTATTTCTTGTCACTTTCTGTGGAATTCCAGTGTTTTCTCTTGGATGATCTACTCAATGTGTGATTATCTACTCACTGTTTTGGTTCTTCCTAACTGCAATTTTAAAATACAATAAAACTCTATTGAGCTATGTAGTTCATTATTATAGGCAGATATATGAAGGACCAAATTATGACCAAACTCCTGAAGTCTTATGTTTCACTGCTATCTCCTTAATATTCTACATTCCTACCATTCTGTTTTATTTTCAGTTTCCAGACAGACCACAGAGTTTTCTGTCCCTTCTGAGTATTTTTACATTTTGTCTTTCAGCCATATTTGCCTTACCCTTACTCACTTCCTATTCAGTCTTTTCTTTTTTTCAACTTTTTTTTTGGGTTGGAGTGAGTGGAAATATAACATACAAAAGAAAAACACACAAAACATGCTTAAGACTACCAACATTAGGGCAGCGGTCCCCAACCTTTTTGGCACCACAGACTGGTTTCATTGAAAGCAGTTTTCCTACGAATGGGGGCGGGGAGTGGATGGTTTCAGTATGAAATTGTTCCACTTCAGATCATCAGGCATTAGTTAGATTCTCATAAGAAGTGTGCAACCTAGATCCCTTGCACACGCAGTTCACAATACATGCTCCTATGAGAATCTAATGCCATTGCTAATCAGGTGGTAATGCTCGCTGGCCTGCTGCTCACCTCTGGCTGTGTGGCCCTGTTCTTGACAGGCCACAGACCAGTACCAGTCTGCAGCCTGGGGGTTGGGGACCCCTGCACTAGGGTAACCACTATCCATTCAAAAATTAGAAAATAGCCGGCACTTCAGAAGCCTTTACCCTTTCCAATCACAATGCTCCCGTCCTCTCTGCAATACTTGATTTTCATGATAATGACTTTTTTTGCCTTTCTTCTTAGTTTACTCCCAGAACGCAGCCCTAAACACCATACTTCCGTTTGAGCCATATAAAGGGAATCACATAGCATGGACTTGTGTGTCTGTCTTCACTCAATATCATGCTTGTGGAATTCATCTTGTGTAATTGGAGTTCCTCTGTTTTCACTGCAGTGTGGTAAGAGTTGGCCAACTGTGACCTGTGGTCTGTTTTGTTATATGTTGTCTACGGCTGCTTTCACGCTACAACAGCAGAGTTGAATAGTTGTGTCGGAGACCTCATATTTACCATCCAACCCTTTACAGAGTATTTGCTGATTTCTGCAGTATTGTGTGAGTATACCACAATTTACTTTTTCCATTCTTTTGTTTTTTGGAGTTCTGGGTTGTTTACACTTTTGGGTTATTACAAACAACACTTCTGTGAACATTCTTGTAGTGCCTCATGGTGCACATGTACACTCATTTCTGTTGGGTATATCTTTAGCTAAGTAGATAATGCCACACTTTTTTTCCCTAAACGATTCTAACAATTTACCAACACTGGTGTTTGAGACCAGTCTGGGCAACATAGCAAGACCGACCTCCATCTCTACAAAAAATTAAAAAATAAGCCAGGCAAGGTGGCACATGTGTAGTCTCAGCTACTCCAGCAGCTGAGGCAGGAGGATTGCTTGAGCTTGGGAAGTCATGTTTACAGTGAGCTGTGACTGAGTCACTGCACTTCAACCTGGATGACAGAGTGAGATCCTGTCTCAAAAAAATAATCTATTTCAATTCCTTCTTGAAATTTCAGTCAGCTGTGCATCCATAACTGCCTCAACTAAGATCTTTCACTGCCACCTCAAATGCAACATGACTGCAATGAAATTGCTCTTTGACCACAGACAGACTCCCTTTGGGGTGCCCCTCCTTCTGTAAGAGGACTCATTATTTCCATAGTCACTCAGGCTCAAAACTGGGAAGTCATCCTGGATTCCTCATTCTTTCCATCCCTTCATATCCAGCCAGTCACAGGCCAAGTTCCTCCTTCATAACATCTGTTATATCTACCCCTTGTATCCTATCCCTATTACTGACCTTCACCCACAGATCTTCTTCATCATTGGCCTTGACTTCTTGCCTCCATCCCTTCTCACTGCAATTCCACATGAATCTTCTCAAAACACTTTTCTGCCCCTATCAACTACTTGTTCAAACAGCCTTTACTGCCATTTATCTTCCATAGAATTAGGTCTTAACTCCCTAGCTAAGCCAGAACCTTCCCATATCCCATTAGTTTAGAATCTTACTTTCTGCTTCCTCCCTAGAAAATCTCCTTTAGCTCACTGCTGTTTTCACTAGCCCTTGAACTTACTCCAACCTCTTAATCTTTTTCTGTTTAAGCCATTTTCTTCAAGGGTCAGTTAAAGTCCTAACTCTGGGTCCAACTGATCCTATTCAAAATTGATTTCTCCTTTGATACTTGTTGTAGCACACTATTTCCTCCATATGTACCTTGTATTATAATTTTTTATTCATTCACTCATTCAACAAAGAATATTGATCATCACTCATATTCCAAACATCGTGCTGGACACAGGGTGTATAAAGATGTAGATGATATAATTCCTAACCTTGATGAGTTCATGATCTTGTCCAGTTTGACCAAGTTGAATACAAAATATTTGAGGGCTGAAACTGTCTTATTCTTTTTTATATTTCCAATGCTAATCAGCATTTTCTACAGAGTACATGTATAATATATATCTATTCCTGTTAATGGTGATGATGAAAGACAAATATAATTTCTTGTTCTAATAATAACAAGCAAGCTAGAGGCTAGCAAAATTTCACTCATATTTTATGTAATTCTACCAGAAATTCAGATAAGGAAGCTACCATCCAATTTTCTGTTGGGTTTTAGTATTGTAGAACCTCTTTTTACTCACAAAGCTATAAATGCTCTAAAAATTCTTAAGGCTGTTATTATTCAGATTGTTTCCTGGAATTGTACAAGGAGGTAAATTAACCCTTTTGGATCACTTGTGGAGTTATTTTAACTTTTTGTTAAGAAACCCTATAACACATTCATATACATACATCATATACTTTCATAAACACGTATAAATAGACACACTATAAGAAATCTCTAGATGACTTCAAAATCTCACTAATAAGCAGGAATAATGAATTGTTACTTTATCATAATACAGTGAAAGAAATCATTACTACACAATAATCCAGAAAACATATCACAAACAGTTTACCGAAAGCTCATTAGTGCAATTGGTAGACTTGGCATAAAGTTCCAGAAAAATTCAGCCTACTTGGATGAGACTTTAAATTTCTTGAAAGAAGGGGCTATGTGTTTTATTTCTTTCATAGTACCTAAGATACCCAGCATGGCAACATAATCAGGAACTACTCCAAAAACATTTGTCGAGTTGCAGTTGCACAAACTAATAATTTTATGGCCAGAATAAGAAAAATGTGTATGAACCTTTGAAGAGAACATATAAGTAACCAATACTTGATGATTATGTATCAGAGGGGAAATGTAGGAATTATTTTAATGACCTCAATAGGTTGGTCAAAAAGCCTCCTGCAGGAGCTGGGTTTAAGGAGGAATGTGGAGACAGAGGGTATTCTCAGAGGAAGCATCATAACAGTTAACTTTTATCAAGTGCTTACTAAGTGCCAGATACCTTTCCAAGTAGATCATCTTATGCTAGTTCCTTTGATCCTTAAAACAACTCTGTGATGTCAGCACCATGAGAATACCCATTTTATAGATGAGGAAACTGACGCAGAGCAACGTTTACAAATTTGCCACAGTTTTCAGCCTAGATTAGGACCCCAAAACTATGACTCCAGAGCTTTGTATGCTTCAAGTCTACGCTGTGATTTCTTCTATAGAGATGCAAATAATGATTCAAAGGCCAAAAAGAAAAAGAAAAGTGTGGGGAAGGGAGAGGAAGAGAGACAGAGACAGAGAGATAAGGAGAGAACGGGAGGTGTAAGTTGTTTTGTTTTCTGGGTGGAGCTTTGAAAGTGATATATAATTGAATGGAAAATAAATAAGTTGTTCAAGAAAGTTACAACCACCATAATGCAGGACAAGGCACTGTGGATTTTCAGGGGGTCTCCTCCTCCTGCCCCCATTGGATCTACTTTCTGTGCCATGGCCTCTATTTGGAAAAAACAGAGGAAAATAACATAAGAGACAGGCTCATCATGAGCACACACAGCCGTCACCAGGCCGTTTTATTTCCTGAAAGGTTGCTCATTCCATGGTGGCCTCTGACAGGCAGGAGGTGCCACTATTCAAGACTCCTCCCAGCAACCCCAGGACACAATTACCAGTGCCAAACAGAAGGCTGGCATGTTTTAACCCACCCATGACCCACTCCTATATACATTGGAGTGGCAGCCGGAGGTCAGAGACAACAGAAGAGCAGCCGGGAAACTATGACCTGGAAGGTGGTTTGTGGAGCTGGGCTGATGCTGAGTCCTGGCTTCTGAAGCAAAGGCAATGGGGAAGACAGAAACAAAGAAAAACTAAAACAAAAACATGTGGAAAAATTGGAGAGCAATGGGGCACCAGGAGACTAGGCGCCTGTACCAAATAGGAACCAGGTGCAGCTTTAAAGTATGTGCCTGCTTTATGTGTTAACATTTGCACACTCTGTCCATACTTAAACTTTTACAGTGTGGTACTCTGTTATCTCTTCTAAGCACCTAGAGTGGAAGGTAGAAATTACACTCCTTTCACAGAGAGAAGGGCTTCTGAGAATAACAAAACCCAAATGACTTTTGAATAAAGCTGCAGATCTTTCTGATTCAAGGATGACTGCATTTATACAAATTTGTTTGAGATGTTAATATTATTGCAAGGAAATGAATCAGAAAAACTTTTCAAGTTACTTTAAACCCTATGATCCTATGATGGATTGTGCAGAGAATCCTAAAGTATAGATCAAAATGGTTCTGACCTAAATTCATGAATAGACAGTGTTTCAAGATTAAGGAAAGTATGTGTCTGTCTCCTATGGATTTACAGAAACTAGTCCTAAAAAAAAATTGACAAGGAAAATCAGTGGTGTGAACATAGCACCACATTACAAATATTTTCTCAAATGAAGGTTTTTGAAAAAGTGTACAAAAAATTCAAACGGTTGTTTGGATACTTCTCTGATAATCGTCATTATCTTAATCCGTTTTTAACATTCATAATTAAAAAGAAAATTAAGAAATTAAGAATATTAATTTTTTTGCTTTGGTAGCCTTAGCTTTAAACAAAAATAGGCTGTGACCATGTTAAAAGTCTATGTACAGATTTTGTGTATGTCCCTGGAAGGGAGTCTGTTTGCTGGCCAGCTTAATTTTTGACAAAGAAAAATGGGCTGCTCTTGCTTCTTGCACAAAGATGCACTGTTTCTAGAGCAAAGGACAAAAAAAAAAAAAAAGGAGAATGTGTGTAAACAATAAATTTGGAAAAAATTAAGATAATATTCAACATGATAATTTAGTATAAACTTTTTGAGAACTGATAAAATGTGTGGCTCATTAGAATTAAAAATATAACTATAATAAGAACTTTAAATACTAATATCTGATAACTTTAACAGCAAGCAAGGTACCCTAAAATTCATTTTTAGTACCTCATAATTAAAGATACAGCTCTTTTTAAAAGCTGCTCTGTCTATGCAGTTGTACAGTACTCTAAAGTTTCCAAAAGAAATGAGGCAAAGTATTTGTGAAATCGAGCCACCTCGATTCCTTCCACAGAGCTGCCATCTGGGCTTGTTTATTTGTGTTTCCAACTTTCTGGAACAGAGAGTTTCTCTGTTGGGGACAGGGCACTGAGTAAAGGAAGTGTCTTACAGAAGGCTATCTTTTTTTTTTTTAACTACATATTCAAAACTTACAGTTTAGTTTGGTCAAAAATATCAAATGACTACCATAATCACAGAGTCTAACACAATTGAAAGCCTCACAATTGTCTTAGCAAACTCTTCCATGATATGATGCAAGTAATATTTCCTACATAATACCTTCTTGTGATTTTCAAATCTTTTTCACAATACAAACCGTCTCACTGAGGCTATATAGCTATTTGTCCTGGAAATCAAGCATTTTTCATAAATCCTTCTATAATAAGTATTTGATTTAAAAACGAAAGAAGTAGTTCCAGGCAATTTTCCTAATTTTAGGAGGTACATATGAGCCATGTTACCAAAAAAAAAAGGAAGCAAACAGCAAAACAAAAATCTTACAAAGTATAATTAAGAAGCAAAGCATTATTGTTTGAATATACAATCTCATTATGAAGAACAGTTTAAAAATTTGTAAGTCAACATTTAAAAACAATTAGTAGTCTCTTATCTCTGAAACATTTAACAAACAAAATAGAAGCAAAAAGTACCTTGTAGAGTAAAATCCAGCAATACATATTCGTAAGCAAATTCTGTCTTTGTTTCCACTTGCGGTCTCTTCAGGGTAGAAAATATTTTTCCAGGGCTGCTATCATCAGGGTCTTCTAGCTTTCTAAGTCCGCACCCCATGGCAAAATCTGTAAGGAATTAAATTGCAGGAAAGGGGAGGGAGAGCAGCAAATTCTGTTGTTTAAGCTGCAAAAAGAAAGTTATAGACTTAACTGCTTTGATTTTGTTTTCAGCTAAACCATAGATAACCAAAAAGAAAACATCTGAGTCCAAAGAAAGGAGTTGAAGAATTTTTCTATCCATTTTTCTGTAAAGTCACTGAACCCATGATTAAGCTACAGCTCCAGGAGGCTGGGCTTGATCTTAGAGAAACATGCAAGCTGCTACAACTTAGCGGAGAATTTCCATGCCACGTCAATTTACAGCCAGCCCCCTACCAGAGTTCTGTCACTCAGGGCACCAGCGGTGCTTTGTCTATCCTAGTTGGCTGGATGATAAAAAGAGGTGTCCAAAAACGGAAATAAAAAGGCAAAAGGGCAACTTGGATGTAATTATCTACAAGTAGAAGATATATTCAGACATAGTGGCATACAATTCTTTTTCTGTTTTCCCTCTTCTCTCTGTCCTGCTACCCTCCTTCCTCTCTCAGCTACTACCAAGAAAGCAAAAGGAGAGAGAGAGGGAGAGAGAGGCAGTGGGGGGTGGAGAGAGAGAGAGAGAAAGAGAAAATGAAAAGAATGAATTCTCAACATATTTAGAAACAAAAATCATTTCCAGAAAGGAAGTCAGCTTTATGAGGAAACTATTTCTGGAGTCTAAAAGGAGAAAAGTAAAGTTTTAAAAAACAGCACTTTAGTCTCGAGATAGTACTTTTGAGAATTTCTTTCCACATGAAGTTTCTTTCTGTTGGAAAAATCATATGCTAATTAAAACAGCAAAGTATAAAAAATTTATATTAAAATATTTTCATAAAAAGACTTTACTTAATTGCAAAGGAGAGACAGTTACGTGTGTAATTAGTTTCCCCAACATCCTTAGTTTAAAGCACTCTACTAGTAGAAGGCTTATGGTAGCAACTAATACTTCTATAGATCTCAAAGTATCCATCATTAAAAAATAAAACAAAACTGACAACTTGATTAATTTAATTTTTTTTTTTTTTTTTTGGAGATGTGGTCTTGCCTGTCACCTAGACTGGAGTGCAGTGGCCCAATCATGGTTCACTGCAGCCCGACCTCCTGGGCTCAAGCGATCTTTCCACCTCAGCTCGCCAAGTCACTGACACCACAGGCACATGCCACAACATCTGGCTCTTTTTTGTATTTTTGGTGAAGATAAGGTCTCACTATGTCGCCCAGGCTGGTTTTGAAATCCTCAGCTAAAGTGATCCTTCTGGATCGGCTTCCCAAAGTGCTGGGATTACAGGTGTGAGCCACTGCACCAATCCCATTCAGTCTTATAAACTGCCATTTACCCAAGGTCAAGAACAATTTATAATGGACCAATTGTAATGAATGTTTATTGTATTTTACCCTTTATAGGTCAGGAAGTATGGTGCACTCATCAAAACGGTGAGCCCTGGAATCAGGCTGCCTGGGTTCAAATCCTGCTTCTTAGGCCTACTAGAGATGTAATCTTGGGCAAGTTACTTGACCTCTTCAAGTTTCAGTTTCCTCCCCTGTATACGGTACTTACTTCATAGCCCTGTTATGAAGGCTAAATGAGATAATCTTATCTCATATCTTAACACTAGGCCTGGCTAATGGCACAAAATACATTTGTTGATGTGTGCACATTATAAAACAGGGTTAGAAGTAGGAATAGGAAGGAAGTGATTCTGCCACTGCTTCCATTATTTACAAAAATAAACCCTTATCACAGTTGAGATTCTAGAGAATACAAGCCTGAAAAATTTTTTCAATCACATTGAAGACTGAGCATGAAAACTCTCAAAAGGGGGATGGATTATTTATTTTATAGATCACTATTACCTTTTTTCTTTTCCTACTGCCTACTTGCCTTTAAATGTTTCATTTCTCAGAAATGTCTTAGAGAAAAATTCCATAGTCTTTCATGCTCCAGGATGAGCACTGTCGGTGGTAAGCAATTTCTGGATGACTTTGACTAAAAAGACAGCCAACTCTGACCCAGTGTGACTCATCTGACTGTTCACAGTACTTTCATGCCTGCCATTTTCCGTATCCTCTTCGGTATGGTGGGCTGTGAGGTCCTGTATGGCAGAAATGGTATCTTTGAAGGTCACTAGCATCTCCTGAAGTGCCTGGGAGATTATTTAAGTACCCATTATATTTATTAAATGCATGCAATATTCCAGCCACTGAACTAGGTGCTGGTACACAAGATAATTAAACATGGCCTCTGCCCTAAAGAAACTTATAGTGTAATGGGGAATACAGACTTATATGCAGATAATTTCAATGTAATTTGGTAGATGCTGAAATAAAAGTATGTAAAAGATGTTACAGAAACTCAAGATAGGGCCTCTAACTCAGCCTGGAGGATGATGTCTGAGTTGTCATCAAGGATAAATATTTTTAAGATGATAAAGAAAGGTGGGTAGCCTGTGCCAGGAGAAGAGAAAAGCATGAGCAAAATCATGGAATCACGAAAAAGTATGGCATGTCGAAGGAACATGAAACAGTTGACAATTACTAGAACATAAAATGTGAGAAAAGACTAAGCTGTAAGGGAGACAAGGGGTAAGCTGTAATGAACTTTGTATACCATACAAAAGGGAATTTGGACTTTATTTTGTAGGCAACAAAGATGAGTCAAATAATCAAGTGAGGAGTCTGAAGCAGGCAAGTGACATCAGTTTGCCTTTTAGATTGGTTTAGTGGTGAATTCTCTCAGCATTTTTTTTTGCTAAAAAATACTTTATTTTTCCTTCATTTATGAAGCTTTGTTTTGCTAGATACAAAATGCTTGGCTGGTAATTATTTTGTTTGACGAGGTTAAAGACAAACCCAGTCCCTTCTGGCTTGTAAAGTTTCTGCTGAAAAACCTGTTGTTAATCTCATAGGTTTTCCTTTATAGGTTACCTGATGCTTTTGCCTCACAGCTCTTAAGATTCTTTCCTTTGTCTTGACTTTAGATAACCTGATGACTATGTGCCTGGGTGATGATCTTTTTGTGATGAATTTCCCAGATGTTCTTAGAGTTTCTTGTATTTGGATGTCTAGATCTCTAGTGAGGTCAGGGAAGTTTTCCTTGACTATTCCTTAAATATGTTTTCCAAACTCTTAGATTTCTCTTCTTCCTCAAGAACACCAATTATTCTTAGGTTTGGCTGCTTAACATAGTCCCAACTTTCTTGGAGGTCTTGTTCTTTTTTTTTTTTTTTAGAGACGGAGTCTTGCTCTGTCACCCAGGCTGGAGTGCAGTGCCCGATCTCGGCTCACCACAATCTCCACCTCCCTGGTTCAAGCAATTCCCCTGCCTCACCTTTCCGAGTAGCTGGGATTACAGGTGCACGCCACCACACCCGGCTAATTTTTTTGTGTTTTTGGTAGAGACGGGGTTTCACCATATTGGCCAGACTGGCCTCGAACTCCTGACCTCAGGCAATCTGCCTGCCTCGGCCTCCCAAAGTGCTGAGTAATCCCAGCTGTGTCAGGCCTGTTCAGTTTTTTAAAAATTCTTTTTTCTTTGTCCTTGTCTGATTGGGTTAATTCAAAAGCGTTGTCTTTGAGCTCTGAAGTTCTTCTTCTACTTGTTTGATTCTGTTGTTAAAACGTTCAAGTGTATTTTGTATTTCTCTAAATGTGTCTTTCATTTTCAGATGTTGTGATAGTTTTTTCCTTATGATATCTATTTCTCTGGAGCATTTTTCATCCACACTCTGTATTGTTTTTTAAATTTTCTTTCTCTGGTATGTTTTCGAGTAGCTTAATAATCACCCTTCTGAATTTTTAATCTGGCAATTCAGAGATTTCCTCTTGGTTTGGATCCATTGCTGGGAGCTAGTGTGAGCTTTTGGGGTTGTTATAGAAACTTGTTTTGTCATAACACCAGAATTACTTTTCTGATCCTTGCTCATTTGGGTAGACTATTTCAGTGGAACAATCTGAAACTCAAGGGCTGCTGCTCAGATTCTTTTGTCCCATGGGGTGATCCCTTGATGTGGTGCACTCCCCCTTTCCCTAAAGATGGGGGTCTGGTGAGCCATACTGCAGACTGATTGTTATTGCTCTTCTGGGTCTAGCCATCCAGTGGTGCTACTAGGCTCTAGGCTGGTGCTGTGGAATGTCTGTGAAGAGTCCTGTGATGCAATTCATCTTTAGGTCTCCCAGTTGTGGATACCAGCACCTGTCCTGGTAGAGATGGTAGGTGAGTGACATAGACTTTGTGAGAGTCCTTGGTTGTAGATATGTTTAGTGTGCCTGCTTTCTCAGATGCTGGTTATGCCAGCAGTGAAGCTGTCACCTGAACAGATTCAGAACCACTGGTTAGCCAGGATGTTGCAGGCAGTGGAATTAGCTGTTGTTTTCTCCTTCCTTGGAACAGGGTTGTTCTGCCATGAGTTGCTGTAATGTCCTGAGTTGGTTGACCTCTAGCCGGGAGGTGGTGTTTTTGAGACAGCACCAGAGATTTTCACCTGTCTTGTGGAATTCGTAGTGGCCTGCCAGTTATTTTAAAGGATCTGTGATTTTTTTTTGGTTTTCCTGATATGCTCCTGCAGTGGTTGCTGGAGCAAAAGTTCATGGTGTGAATCTCTCCACACTATTTTGTTCATCCAAGTGGGAGTTGCACATCAGCCCTGTCTCCTGACCACCATCTTCCCTCTGCCACTTTATTCTTTTTTATTGCTGAGTAATAGTCCATTGTATAGATATATCACATTTGTTTATCCATTCATCAGATGATGATGATGGACATGTGGGCTATTTCCACCTTTTGTCTATTGTGAATACTGCTGTTATAAATAAACACTAGTGCGATAATACTTTACACCTATCTGACAAAAATTAACACAGACAATACCAAGTATTGGAGAGATCTATTCAAGGATATATTGCTGAGCAGAGTGTAAATTTGTTTAACCGTTGGAAAATAACTTGGCATTATTTTGAAAAATGGAACACTCATACTCTCTATGATCCAGCAATTTCATTCCCATGTATATATCCAACAGAAACTTTAGCATATAGGCACCAGGAGACATATACAACAGTGTTAATAGTAGTATTGTTTCTAAGAGCCAAAACTTGAATCACTGAAGTGTGTATCAATGGCCATTTCTTTTAAGGCATTCTGCTCTAAAGGGAAGGAAAGAAATGGTGCAGTAATGGAGGTTGAGTTTTTTTTTTAATGGGAGAAAAAAATAGCACACTTGTATGCCGAGGCACTACTTCAATGGAAAAGGGAAAAAAAATAGTAAGCATTTCTGAATAACCTGGTTTCTCAGACACTTAGCTTCAATTTATCTGCCAGTTCTGGAGGGTGCTGTCTATACCTTTCAGTTTTAGGTTTTACCTATGTTCACTTGCCATTTTTAAAAAAACTTGTATTAGGTTCAGGGTACATGTGCCTGTTTGTTACATAGGTAAATTGTGTGTCATGGCAGTTTGGTGTATAGATTATCTCTCCACCCAGGTAAAAAGCATAGTACCCGATAGGCAGTTTTTCAGTCCTCACTCTCCTTTTTTCCTCCACCCTCAAGCAGGCCCCAGTGTCTGCTGTTTCCTTCTTTGTGTCCATATGTACTCAATGTTTTGCTCCTACTTATAAGAACATACGATATTTGGTCTTCTGTTCCTGTATTGGTTAACTTAGGATAATTAATGGCATCCAGCTCCACCCACGTTGCTGTAAAGGACATGATCTTGTTCTTTTTTATGGTTGCATAGTATTCCATGGTGTATATGTACCACCTTTTCTTTATTCAGTCTACTGTTGATGGGCATTTAGGGAAGATTCCGTGTCTTTGCTATTGTGAACAGTGCTGCAATAAACATGGGAGTGCATTTTTTTTTTTTTTTTTTTACAGCAGAATGATTTATATTCCTTTGGATATATACTCAATAATGGGATTGCCAAGTCAAATCATAATTATGCTTTTTGTTCTTTGAGAAATCACCAAACTGCTTTCTATAATGGCTGAAGTAATCTACATTCCCACCAGCAGTGTATATGTGTTCCTTTTCTCTGCAAGCTTGCCAGCATCTGTTGTTTCTTGACTTTTTAATAATATTCATTCTGACTGGTGTGAGATGATATTGCAGTGTGGTTTTGATTTGCATTTCTGTGATGATGAGTGATGTTAAGCATTTTTAATATATGTGTTGGCTGCATGTATATCTTCTTTTGAGAAGTGTCTATTTATGTCCTTTGCCTTTTTAATGAGGTTGTTTTCTGCTTATCGATTTGTTTAAACTGCTTATAGATTCCGGGTATTAGACCTTTCTTGGATTCATAGTTTGAAAATATTTTCTCCCATTCTGTAGATTGTCTGCTTACTCCACTGATAGTTTATTTTGCAATGCAGAAACTCTTTAGTTTAATTAGGTCCCATTTATCAATTTTTGTTTTTGTTGCAATTGCTTTTGGCATCCTCAAAAGCAATTGCATAGGACCTTCTGCCAGGTCCTATGTCCAGAATGGTATTTCCTAGGTTGCCTTCCAAAGTTTTTAGTTTTAGGTTTTACATTTAAGTCTTTAATCCATTTTGAGTTGATTTTTGTATATGGTATCGGAAAGGGGTCCTGTTTCATCTTCTGTATATGGCTAGCTAGTTATCCAAGCACCATTTATTGAATAGAGAGTCTTTTGCCCATTGCTTATTTTTATCAACTTTGTTGAAGACCAGATGGTTGTAGGTCATTCTTGAACTGCTGGAGTAAATAAGAGCACATCAACTGAGTATCCAAAGTTACTTTTTGTATCTCTTATACAGAATTTGATTGGCCCACGTTTCATCATATCACTACAGAAATCAGATCCAAGTTACTATATGTGTTCAAAGGTTATTATACAGCAAAATGAATGAATTACATGTATTAAGAACATATGAATGCAGTTACATGCAACAACATGGATTAATATAGCAACAAAATGTTGAAAAAAAGGCAAGTTGAAGACTACATGTAGTATTATATCCTTTTTAGAATATTTAAATAAAAATTAGCAAAATTAAACAATGTTACTTAGACATACTATGTATGTGATAACACGAATGTGCAGGAACAGAATTCAGAACAATGACCACCTCAGGGAGGAGGACAGCACGAGAAGAAAGGGAGCACACAGATCTAAATCACTGGTAATTTTCTAGTTCAGTGTTTCTCAAACTTTAATGTGCCTCAGAATCACCTTAAAATCTAAATTACTGGGCCCTATCCTCAGAGTTTTCTGATTCAGTAGGTGCGGGATGGGGCCTAAGCATATACATAGCGAACGAAGTTCCAGGTGCTGCTAGTTCTGCTGCTATGGGAACCACACTCTGAAACCACTTGTAGTTCTTAGAGTGGGTTCTAGGTTCACAGCTGCTCCATTTTATTATTAAATGTTTATGCTACTTAAATAAAAAAAAAAAAGATCAAAAATGAGAGTGTGTTATGAACCAGGGATTAACATTAATTCAATTCTGGGCTCCTGAGGTTTCCTTCCCTAAAAAAGATTCTAGGGTTCCATTACTAAAAGCAAACTTGAGAAACACTATTTTAGAAGAACTTAAAGACCATTAAAAAAATTAACTATTTTTGAGAAATAAATTTGAAAATTATTCTTTATGTGAACAGTGACAGCATATTGCACTCCACTTTCCTGGATCTCAATAAACTTTGGCAAGAACTTGGCAGATCACAAATCTATTTTTGTTGATTCAACAAAAACTGTTTAAAGACTTCCATTCTCAGTTCTTATCCTTCTCTTGAGTGCTGTAGGTAATGATTTTTCATCTTTTTTCTCTCTCCCTCCCTTCCGGATTGATTTAGGCTCTGAGATAAAACTTAGATGACGTTTGCGATATTGACTGGGCATGTGCAGAGCCATATACTCTGTCTTGCAGTATGCCATCCACGGACGGGGTTTAGACAAACGGCTGAATATAAAACTCTTGCCTACAAACAGCTCAGCCTAGAGGGGGAAACATTCATAAATATAAAATTACAATCCAAAGCAGGAAACACAGTATAGTATACAAAGGCAAAGAGGTTCGTCTTCTTTCACAGCCTCTCCTAAGCCCGGCGACTCTGAGCTATTTTTCTGGCAAGCCGCGGTCCGCTGGGGCCCGTTAGCGCCGCGGCTTTCGGCCTGCGGAGGGCGCAGGCGCGGGCGGGGCGGGGCGGGCGAGGGCGGGGAAGGCGTTGAAGGCCCGCGCTGGGGGCCGAGTTTCACTGGTTTTCCGGTCTAAAGCTGCGGCGAGACCCGGCTGCGCATGCGCCTCTCACACGTGCTGGCAGAACACCGCCTCCTCCGCTTGCGGCCGGTCTGCACCATGCTGCGAACGTCTGTCCTCCGGCTGGTAGGACGCACGGGGGCTAGTAGGCTCCCTGTCCTGGAGGACTTCGGTCCACGCTACTACAGTTCGGACTCCCTCAGTGCCCGCGATGATGCTCGTGATGCGCGCGCCTACTTCACTACACCCATTTTCTACGTGAACGCGGCGCCGCACATCGGGCACCTGTACTCGGCACTACTGGCGGACGCCCTATGCCGCCACCGTCGCCTCCGAGGTCCCAAAACGGCCGCCACGCGATTCTCTACTGGTACCGACGAGCACGGGCTCAAGATTCAGCAGGCAGCAGCTGCTGCGGGCCTGACCCCGACTGAACTGTGCGACCGAGTCTCCGAGCATTTCCAGCAGCTTTTCCAGGAGGCCGGTATCTCCTGCACTGATTTCATCCGCACCACGGAGGCCCGGCACCGGGTGGCTGTGCAGCACTTCTGGGGGGTGCTTAAGTCCCGCGGTCTGCTCTACAAGGGCGTCTATGAAGGTTGGTATTGCGCCTCCGACGAGTGCTTCCTGCCTGAGGCCAAGGTCACCCGGCAGCCGGGCCCATTGGGGGATTCGTTTCCTGTATCTCTCGAGAGCGGGCATCCAGTCTCCTGGACCAAGGAAGAAAACTACATTTTCAGGCTTTCCCAGTTTCGGGAGCCACTCCAGCGGTGGCTGCGGAGCAACCCTCAGGCGATCACCCCCGAACCATTTCATCACGTAGTTCTTCAGTGGCTGGACGAGGAGCTGCCCGACCTGTCCGTGTCTCGCAGAAGTAGCCACTTGCACTGGGGCATTCCGGTGCCCGGGGATGATTCGCAGACCATCTATGTATGGCTGGATGCCCTGGTCAACTACCTCACTGTAATTGGCTACCCGAATGCTGAGTTCAAATCTTGGTGGCCGGCCACCTCTCATATCATAGGTAAGGACATTCTCAAATTCCATGCCATCTATTGGCCTGCCTTCCTCTTAGGGGCCGGCATGAGCCCGCCACAGCGCATTTATGTCCATTCCCACTGGACAGTCTGTGGCCAAAAGATGTCCAAGAGCTTGGGCAACGTGGTGGATCCTAGGACTTGCCTTAACCGCTATACTGTGGATGGCTTCCGCTACTTTCTCCTGCGGCAGGGCGTCCCCAACTGGGACTGTGACTACTATGATGAAAAGGTGGTTAAGTTGCTGAACTCCGAGCTGGCAGATGCCTTGGGAGGTCTCTTGAACCGATGCACTGCCAAAAGAATAAATCCTTCTGAGACCTACCCAGCCTTCTGCACTACCTGCTTCCCCAGTGAGCCAGGGTTGGTGGGGCCATCAGTTCGTGCTCAGGCAGAGGATTATGCTCTGGTGAGCTCAGTGGCCACTTTGCCAAAGCAGGTAGCAGACCACTATGATAACTTTCAGATATATAAGGCTCTAGAGGCCGTGTCCAGCTGTGTCCGGCAAACTAATGGTTTTGTCCAAAGGCATGCACCGTGGAAGCTGAACTGGGAGAGCCCAGTGGATGCTCCCTGGCTGGGTACTGTGCTTCATGTGGCCTTGGAATGTTTGCGAGTCTTTGGGACTTTGCTGCAGCCTGTCACCCCAAGCCTAGCTGACAAGCTGCTGTCCAGGCTGGGGGTTTCTGCCTCAGAGAGGAATCTTGGAGAGCTCTATTTCTTGCCTCGATTCTATGGACATCCATGCCCTTTTGAAGGGAGGAGGCTGGGACCTGAAACTGGGCTTTTGTTTCCAAGACTAGACCAGTCCAGGACTTGGCTGGTGAAAGCCCACCGGACCTAGAAACTCAGTTCTTACCGGCTTGTGGTAAAAAAGCAAATGTGTTATTTTTTTATTTCTCATTTTCAGGAAAGTTATACTAGTAGTTTCTTAAGTTTGGAATCAAATGAACACATAAGCTCTGTCCCTGTGAAAAGAGGTTTGTAGGCTTTCAGGTGCTACTGTCCTTTGTGCATTGTGTGTCTAAGATGTCTTCAGGGGAAAGATGGGTAAGAGACAGTGTTGCTAATGCTGTTTCTTCTTTGTGCCTCCTTCCAAACCACACTTGTTTGCCCAAACTACCTCTCATGGCTTGTTTTTCATTGGCCTGGCCTCTTCTCAGGCTAATTAGTGGAGTCACTCCTTTCATTGAGGGTCAGGGTTGGAGGCCCCTTACCGGGGCTTTTACAGGGGGATCCTACCTTGTTACACATGTTGGGTTTCCTGATAAGAAGAGAGTATTTTATTAAACCTTTGAACCAGTGTCCTAGACCAGATGATTTTTGCCCATGTGCATCCCCCTTTAAATCCCTACAACTAAGGCTCTTGCTTTAATAGTCCAACAGTTGGGTTGTGTAACATCACACTTCAACCAGTAGATGGCTCTAGTTTCACACACTTAATTACTAAAGATTGATGTTTCAGAATATTTAGAATAAATTCGTTTTCTGCTTTCTAATTTTGCAGATCTTTACATTTTTATTGCTTTTCTTAAAATAAGGGATAGCTTTGCAACCACTATTGTTTTAATGGAAAGCAGAAAACCCCCCAAACTTATCAGAATCCTCCTTTTTCAGACTACTGAAAAATGACATTTACTCTGTTAAATGTTTAATAAGTGAATAAGTAAACGTATCAAGTTGTTTATATAATAAATTATAAAACTCGAGGCATTTGGTATGTTAAAAATTTTAAGCTTTAATATGATTTAAAAATTTGTAAATAGTTCAAAAGGGCAATGTTTTCTTTAAATTTCTTATAGTCTTAATTTTGTTATCCATGTACATAATTTACCTCATGATTTCTTTTGACCAATCAGGATCTATAATACAATATAGAAATTGTGTAATAATTATTATAAATGTTAATACACTTAACTTTCAAGTAATTTTAACTGATTATTTCTTTTGCTCTTTTAACTTAAGTTATTAAAGTTTAAAAGTTTGTAAGTACCTTATTCATATCTGTTCTGTTGCATTCGTTGAAGGTGATGGTGAAAGGAGGAACTGACCAATGCTTCAGGAATCTCAAACTGGATTTAGGAATCTCTAAGGCTCCATAAGAGAACATCACAGAGAAGATGTTAGCAATTTATACAGTGACTACAACATAGTAAGCCAGAGTTATGTCTCATAGGTGATTAGACAGCTGGGCCAAAGTTCAAAACGAGAACTTGCTTTGGAATATACATTCTAAGTATGGTAGCAAGTAGAGAGGGCCCACAGTGAAGTAAACTACTGTACTGGCAGTTCCCCTGGATTTATTCTAGGTGCCGCCATTCAGTTCCAGTTTCCGTTTATTAATCAGCAAAATGAGGAATTTTTTGTTGGTGGAATGTTGTTTAGAAGAGAATGCTTGAAGGCTTTCTAAAGGTGGAAGGACTGTTTCCACAAATGTTCCTTGAGACCCTTCTTATTATTAAGTCTGGGCTTTCCACATGACATGTTCAAGCTAACTGCTGGGGTTATTAGCACAGACTACTGGGGCATAGGATGTAGGAGTGTAGTATCTCCTATAGGTGGATAGAGCAGAGAGTGGAAAAAAATAACATGTATTTACATGGATGAAGGAAAACATATTTGAAAACCAGTGAGATGATAACCTCTGCCTTTGAAGTACTCTTATAGCAGTGTTACAGTTCCTACCATGGATGGAGACAGTGTCTTCCACTTGAATGATCTTTCTTATAGCCTAGTGCTGGTCAATACAATGGACCTTTGCTTGCTGGAGGGTGTCAATGGAGTTCTTTTAGTGCAGTCTGTCATTTGTGCAGGCACTTAGCTGGCTACCTGGATATTTGTGATACTGGAGGACACAAGAACATAGGGGAACCAGACAGG
The DNA here is from genome assembly GCF_002776525.5 of Piliocolobus tephrosceles. Lineage (NCBI taxonomy): Eukaryota > Metazoa > Chordata > Mammalia > Primates > Cercopithecidae > Piliocolobus > Piliocolobus tephrosceles. Next base: position 83,776,037 of record NC_045444.1, read on the forward strand.
ACACGGCGTAATTATTACAAAGCAGGATATTTTAAATGGAGGAATGTGTGGTAAATTGGATCTGACTTCTGTGGTGATACTGAAGATGAACCAGTTGGATTCTCTGTAGGAGGCACAATAGATACAGCAAATATTCTTTGAGTATTCAGTGATGTGTTTGAGTTGATCCAGCAGTTTAAGAATAGCAAATGGAGAATAGGTGAAAACTGGAGGGGATGTATTTCCAAGAGGGGGCATCCTAACCACTTTTGGTAGAAGATGATACAGTTGTAGAATTCTCCAGCACTGTTAATACTTTATCTGGCATTTTCTGGATTCCTTCACCAGAAAGTAAATGTCTTCCAAATACTACCCTTGAAGTTCTCAGATACTCATTTTGGTGTGTTCCTGGAAGCAGTATTGCAGGAGGTGATAGAGCACTACCTAGATCAGGTATTCATGGATGTCATATTAGGAGAGTAATAAAAAGACCTCAACTCAGCAGACTGTAATCCTCTCTGTGAAGTCATGTGAGAAGTGGGCAATGCATATTTTAAGTGGCACCATTATATATTGGAAGGCTGTTTCACAAGTGAACTCATAGATTAGACACCTCAGAAGTCAGAAGACCTGTGGCTATAGGAAGGATCATAAGAAATATATATAATCTCTGATTTTATTGAAAGCCTCAGTTTATTCTGCATGTAGACCTCATTATTTCTCTTAAGAATCTGTGGACTTGTAGGGGCTATGAAGAGCTCAATAAATTGAATACTAAGTTGATGTCAGAGTACTTAAGAAGGGCCTAGGCTGGAACATGGGCCCTGAGACACTGGTCTTCCCCCTTCCCCCCACCCCTCAAGGTGGTTGTTCCTGTGATTGGGACTTAGCTCTTTAGCTCCAGGAAATGTCAAAACTGAAGTGAAACCAGTAGTTGGTCAGGTTGTGAGCCCTCAATGAGGATGACATCAAGGGTCCTTGCCTTGTCTTTTGTCAGAAAGTGAGTTATCAATGGACCTAAAAGGGTGTGGACATATTGACAGCCATTTGTCTATCTTTGCAGCAATGATTTACTAGTTCAGAGAGCTTGGGAGGAGCTAGGACACAGGGGTAACCAAGAGCACAGATTCTAGAAGAAAGTCCTTGAGTCTCTTGTATAACTAAGATAGTATAATATATGTAATTTCAGCACAACAAAACTCGCCCTGCCCCTTCCTCTTGCAGGAATTTTGGAGAGGATTGGTTAACTTATCAAGAGGAACACACCAAATTTGGAGGTTAATAACAGCAATAACCTAGGTTAATGGGAATTTTAACCTTTTAAGAAGAGTATCTTATTTTTTCTGGAGACAGGATAGGAGAAGCCCAGGTTAAGCTTCCTTTCCGTGTCACCAGTAACTACTTTGAGCAGAGGGGAAGGAACTAACCAGTTTAGAGGTGAAATTAGCTTCTTCTCTTTAGTAGGTAGTCTTGGGTTACCCAGAATAGATCCTCTGAATTAAAGGAACTACCTAGCAGGAAACAGTTGTCCGTATTTAAATACTTTGTTTAGGATTGTATCACGTTAGTTTCTACTTACTTTTCATGATGAGGGAAGGGAATTGGAAGGAACTACACACCCAAGAGGATCTTCCTATGGCCCCGACAACTAGAAATTATATATCCTCTACCATGCCTCTTCTGATGAGTACCATTTGGGAGGTTGAGCCATACCTGGATGTTCACCAAGGTAGGCAAAGCATAGTACATACGTTTCATCCTTGGCCTTGAGCTGAATTTCACCCCCTTAGCTAATGGCACAGTATACTCACCACGGATTTTAAAGTCTACTGCTCCTCACTTAAGAACAGGATGTTGTGAGGTGTCAAGATGTTTCAGGACACCAAGTGTACCATCTACAAGAAGAAAATTATAGCTCCAAGGAGAGATGAGCCCTGCCATTGAGTCACTTCTGGATGAAACATCTGCAGAGGGCCTGACTCACTGGATTAGCTGAAGGGACAGACCCAGGAGTAACTATGGAAATGGAGGATGCCACCTTTCTTAGATTATGATGTGGGAGAAATGGTACTAACACCTCTCTGCTACTGCTATTAAGGCCATGCCTTGTACACGTACTCCTCATTAGTTGAGAATCAATTGTTTATGGGATTTAACATGATGATGAAGCTTCAAAAACTAGATAATGATTGTTATAGCTTGGTATCATTGTACTATTCTCTTAATACATTCCATAAAAATATGACCAATTACGCATTTTTTCCTGATTGTATATTTTTGGAACACATTAAATAAAACAACTTCAGTAGTTTGCCTTCCTTTGAAACCAGTCTAGAAGCTTCTATTGGTTAAAAAGCTATAGATATTAAAAATATAAAGTTAATAAACATGGTATACATCTTAGGTTAATCACAAAGTAATACAAATAGAATGTATTTCTTTCAAGGCAGATGAAAAGAGACGTGAAACAAAACAACAGAAGCCAGGAAAGAACAATGCGATAGAAGGCAGGGAGGAGAAAAAAGAGGCAAAGAAAAAGGAAAAATATTGTAAATAGCCCAAAATAAAATGGAAGAAATAAATACAAATATGTCAGTAATTGTAATAAAATAAAACTTCATGAGTCTTCTGTCAAAAGACAAAACTATTCAAAATTAAATTTAAAAAGCAATATATGTAGTTAAAAGGGATATACTTAAACATAGAAGAAACTAAGACATATGAAGAAACACTAGGCATATATTAACCAAAAGAAAGCTGGTATAGCAATATTAATATTACACAACCTATACGAGGGGGAAACTATTACTAAAAAAGTAGAATTTAATATAAAAGTAATAATGCACCAAGTTACAATTATAAACTTGTATGACCTAACCACATAGCCTCAAAATGTAAAAAGCGAAGACTGAAAATTACAAGAAATGTTCAAGTCTATAAAAACAAAAAAAAGGCCCACACGGTAAAAGTGTAACTCATACTAGACATTAGCATTTCAGTCTTTAATGCTTACTACTAAGTGTATCATCACTGCTAAATGTAGGAAAAAAAAATTAAGGCAGTCAAGGTTTTGTGACTCTAAAACTTTGTCTTTTTCCATCTATACCTGTGTGAAAATAACAGCTTGCTTTTTGAATATAACTCAGCCAGATATACCTATTCAGTAGGTCCTCTCAGTGGGTTATTAAAAGGGGGGAATCACATGGCCATAATTTTGCCAAATTTTCTGTTAGTTCAGTAATAAGTTGAGGGGACAGAACCAACAGTTCTGTATTCCTTACTTGTGTTCTCTCATTTATTTTTCCCATCAGCGCCTTGAGGTACTCTTCCTGTGTTTAACCCATTTATGTCTGAGGTTGCAATTTTTTGAATTTTTGCAATCAGACTTTGGTGATGATCTTGAGCAGTAGGATATAAAATAACCCCCACATGCTTGGTGTTCCAATAATGGAACACTAGGCATAAATAGGCTAGTGAGAAACTGAGGTACAGAGATTAAGCAACTTGGCTAGGGTTATACAGCTTGTAAAAGAGAAGACCTTGGGACTCAATCTTGTGTTAATGCCAAAGCCTTAGCACCACCTTTAGTACCAACACCACAATCAGTCAATGTGTATATACTGAGGGCATTGTTTTAAGTATTGTGGGGAAGAGGAAGTAGTATAATGAGATTTAAAGATCTGAAGATGAAAAGTCCAAATAAGAACCTTGAACTGAAATACATCAGTTAGTGTTTCAAGATGAGGAATCTGTTTCTTGATAGCCAGATTATGAAACTGATGAATGCCAAAATAGAAATTCAGAAAAATATACTTACCTTTATCATGAAATATGGTATATTTCACTTTTGCTTTTAGTATTTTCTTTTATATCCTAAACCTGCTTATGTGTGCTGGTGCAAATTGTTAAAATTTTAAATAACTGTATAGTTCCTATTTTTGTTTGTCCTTATTTTCTTATTTTGTTTCTTAATTTTAGAACGATGTTCCAATTTCTAGAATCCAGCAGTTCTCTAAGTGAAAGTATATAGTCATAAATTCATGAATCTAAATATTTTTTAATGATATTTTACTAATTGTTTAAATACACATTTATCTCTGAACATGAAAGCATCAGTATTCATAAGTTTTATTTGAATTAACTATTACAGTAACAAAGCCAGAGAATTTTACTAGAAGCCACAAACACTGAAACTTTTTCATACATAGTTTTAATACAAATGAACTTATTAATATGACATCCATTTATTAACAATTTAAGTTCTATGAATTTATCAAACATTTATTACTGTATTCTTATATCTTTCCTAACAAGCCTGCAGAAACCAGATTAAATACCCTTGACTGTGGTTATTACCAAAGCAAATACCACCCTGTTAGCTAAAATGCCACAGATCGGATAATTCCTGGTCAATTATATACCTCATATTCACAGTTGAGACAAGCTCTTATACCCCCAAACTAAGAGAGTTTACTATGAATTGCATAATAAATACACAATGCTGTATTTTACAGTTTTTTCTATTTTGTTGGACATGTTGTGTCTTTGAAGAACTGTGTTGAGTCTTTTTATATAGGTCTCTTAGCTATCATCTAAAATGCATTTAAAAAATATCAAAAGGCATTAAAGTTCTTGCTAACTTGGAAGGCCAGGAAGACCTATATTTTTGTTCTATGTTTAAATCATTTTTTCAGGATTCTGTCTACATGCAAGCAGTATAGTCCCATAGCAAAGCATGTATGCATGCTTTTTCAGTTTTTTTTTTTTTTTTGTATGGCAGGTTATGACTTTTTGACAGACTCAGATTGATAGATCATACAAAATGTCCTGATAGCATATTTTAGATGACCTTTAAAACTCACTTAAGGAATTTATAAAGACTTTCTCTTTTTTTTTTTTTTTTTTTTTGAGATGGAGTCTCACTCTGTCACCTAGGCTGGCGTGCAGTGGTGTGATCTCAGCTCACTGCAACCTCTGCCCCCCGAGTTCAAGCAATTCTCCTGCCTCGGCCTCCTGAGTAATTGGGATTACAGGCAGGTACCTGCCACCGCGCCCGGCTAATTTTTGTATTTTTGGTGGAGATGGGGTTTCACCATCTTTGCCAGGCTGGTCTTGGACTCCTGACCTTGTAAGGTAAGCAAGGCCTCCCAAAGTCCTGGGATTACAGGTGTGAGCCACCGCGCCCGGCTTATAAAGGCTTTCATAAAGAGTCTTCAATTTTGGTAAATTGAAGTTACTGCATTAATTTTTTATATTTAAATTTCTATAAAATTTATTTTACAGAAACATCCTATATTTTATGTAAAAAGCAAAACAATACTGAGTTCTGTTTGATTTTATAAGCAATTACTGGAATATTATATCAAGTTAAAATGTTTAAGCAGCCTATTCATTTATAGAAGAAAATTGTAAGTACTAACATAAGCAAATATTTGAAAATATGTATATGGTTAATTGCATGAAAGCTGATGATTGCATTTTCATGCCATTTTAAGAGGTGAAAAAAGTTTTTTTGGCTTGGCTATAAAGAAAATATTTTTAACATTCGTTGTGATATTGTTTGACCTACTACAAAAAATAATAGTCCTCAAAGTAGTAAATTCTTTATTTAAATGTTACGTACATAACCATCAGCCTCTAGAAGGTAGTTAATTCATAACAAATTTTAAATAAAACACTTTTGGTTGTAACTGATGTCCTAAAATTAGTTTTTTAGCTTAAGGAGAATATGTAGCACTTCTTTTTCCATAATCCATGGAGATGATCTAAAAGTGGAGCTATCAGCACTGGGGCATAAAACCAATATAAATGTATAACTGTGTAGCTATTCTGAAAACCTAAATCAGTATGATATTGAAAAAGAGGAAAAATAGTGAAATTTTATTGCCTAACAGAGTAGAGAGAAGGGGACAGAAGGGGACTAGCCAAGTTGAACCAAGTTATTGAAACCCATCATTGGTAAGTTGGCTGAGGTAGATGTTTAAATATTCAGTATGTGAAGGCAGGTAGGTGAGTCTGAGCTCAAGAGTTTTAAACAAACTGTCTAAACAGCTAGGGCACAAGCATGAAAATCTATTTGGTAAACACAGTGAGAAGTGACAAGCGGCTAGCAGCCCTGGCTCGCTCTCGGCGCCTACTCCGGCCGCTCTTGAGCAGCCCTTCAGCCTGCCACTGCATTGTGGGAGCCCCTCTGGGCTGGCCGAGGCCGGGCTGGCTCCCTCTACTTGTGGGGAGGTGTGGAGGGAGAGAGGCGCACGGTAACCCGGGCTGCGCACCGTGCTCGCGGACCCGGCAGGCCCCGCACTCCGTAGCGGCCGGATGGCGCCCCCCGCCCCAGGCAGTGAGGGGCTTAGCACCCGGTCCAGCAGCTGCAAAGGGTGCGCTGGGTCCCCCAGCACTGCCGGCTGGCCGCCCGCACCACGTTGGAATACTCGCTGGGCCTCGGCAGCCTCCCCACGGGGCAGGGTTTGGGACCTGCAGCCTGCCATGCCGGAGCCCGCACCCCCACCGTGGGCTCCAGCGCAGCCCAGCCTCCCTGACGGTGGCCGCCCCTGGCTCCGAGGTCAGGTCCCATTGACAGCCCAAGAACTGAGGCGTGCAGGAGCACAGGGCAGGACTAGCGGGCAACTCTGCCCCTGGGCACAGCATGGGACCCACTAGGTGAAGCCAGCCGGGCCGCTAAGTCAGGTGGGGACTGGGAGAACTTTTATATGTACCTGGAGTATTGTAAACGCACCAATCAGCACTTTGTGTCTAGCTCAAGGATTGTAAATGCACCAATCAGTGCTCTGTGTCTAGCTAATCTAGTGGGGACTTGGAGAACTTTTGTGTCTAGCTGAAGGATTGTAAATGAACCAATCAGCACTCTGTGTCTAGCTCAAGGTTTGCAAATGCACCAATCAGCACTCTGTCAAAACGGACCAATCAGCTCTCTGTGAAACGGACCAATCAGTGCTCTGTAAAATGGACCAATCAGCAGGATGTGGATGGGGCCAGAAAAGGGAATAAAAGCAGGCCACGTCTGCCAACAGAGCAACAGGCCCTGGTCCATTTTCAGAATTTTTAGGGTTTGCTGTTTTACTCTTTGCAATGAATTTTCTTGCTGTTGTATGGTTTTGTACTGTCTCTATGAGCTGTAACACTCCCCACCAAGGTCTGAGGCTTCACTCCTGAAGTCAGCAAGACCAGGTACCCACCAGAAAAAAGAAACTCTGGACACATCTGTACATGTGAAGGAACGAACTGTGTACACACCATCTTTAAGAACTGTAACACTACGAGGGTCTGTGACTTAATTCTTGAAGTCAATGAGACCAAGGACCCGTGAATTCCAGACACAACAGGATCGTTGCTGCATTTATTTTAATTTTTCCTTAGACATAAGGAAATAGACATTAGGATATTAAATGTTATTTTAACTGAAAGCTTTTCTCATAGACAGTTGGAAATAGTCTAAATAAAATAATGTTAACAGGTTAACTGAAGTCGGTATGTGGGTACCTATATGGGGCAGAAAAGATTTGTGTGTATTAGTATCTTCTAAAATATTTTGCGTAATAGTTCAGATACTAAAGGATTTTAGGAAATTTATGTGTTGCTACAAATATATAAATGAATATTGTGTAGATTTTGGTATCAAAATTAAACATGTTAAAAGCAAAGATGCTGAGTATAATTAGCAATGAATACATACTGTACTAAAACCATCTCAAAGTGTTAATAAAATTATCCTTTAGATGTTTTCTCCAAAACATCAAAGGAAAACAATATGCTTTTTAGTTATACTTTTTAATGAAACGTTTATAATACTATCATTGTTTCACAACTATATGAGGTTAAAGGTGAGAGTTTTGTCTCTATCTTCATTTTTATACCATGATTTATAAAAATGTTGATAATTAAAAGTTAAAGCATTGATCTTTTACAGTTATTAAAGCTATTTTTGCTATCATGGATATGTTAGATTACAAAATAAGAGCCAAATATCACAATTTAAGCAGAGTAAGTTTTTTTGGGGGAATACATTAATTTTCCTACCACCTCTGTTTTTCTGTACTTTGGAGTGAGAAAGTAATATATAATCTTTGTAGAAATGAACAAAAGTAATGTGGAAGCACATCAATACATTTTGGTAAAGAGCCAATTGCCTAAAATAAGCTAAAAAAAATCTTCAATATCAGTGTTTTTTGAACTCATGTACAATGACTCTCGAAATTTACAGTGTGGAACAAAAATGCTTTGCTGTACACTTGAATAAGCCTGAATAATATAGGATTAACATGTATGCTGAAAACATCAGACAAGCTGAATATGAAATAGATTGTTTCATGGTATTTTGACTAGGGCTCTAATAACACTCTACTGGGCTTGTTCTATACAGCATGTTACTTTAAAAATAACTGGCCGAGTGTGGTAGCTCACGCATATAATCCCAGCACTTTTGGGAGGGTGAGGCGGGCAGATCACGAGGTCAGGAGATCAAGACCGACCTGGGTAACACGGTGAAACCCTGTCTCTATTAAATATACAAAAAAATTAGCCGGGCGTGGTGGCGGGCGCCTGTAGTCCCAACTATTTGGGAGGCTGGGGCAGGAGGATGGCGTGAACCCGGAGCTTGCAGTGAGCCGAGAGGGCGCCACTGCGCTCTAGCCTGGGCAACAGAGCGAGACTGTCTCAAAATAATAAAATAAAAAAGTAAAAGCTGCAGAACTCAGGCCTGTAATCCCAGCACTTTGGGAGGCTGAGGCAGGCGGATCATCCGAGATCAGGAGTTTGAGACCAGCCTTGCCAACATGGTGAAACCCTGTCTATTAAAAATACAAAATTAGTAGGGCGTGGGAGCAGGCGCCTGTAATCCCAGCTACTCGGGAGGCTGAGGCAGGAAAATCGCTTGAACCCGGGAGGCAGAGGTTGCAGTGAGCCGAGATTGCGGCATGGCAATCCAGCCTGGGGGACAAGAGTGAGACTTCGTATCAGAAGAAAACAAAGCAAAAAACCAAAACAGAACAACAACAACAAAAAAACTGCAGGAAAAAAAATTAAATAGATGGAGTGGCCTTAGGGTGTGCCAAAATATTCTTTAATATAACTGTGCCATTACATTTTATTCCTTAATCTAAATATTTGAGCTCAGAAACATTAGTACATTATCTTTTATGAGACAAGGTAAAATAAAATTACCTAAAGTTATTATTGGGTTATCTTGCTAATATTATGAGAAGATTTTTTTATATATAATTCTTGTTCTTGCCCAACAGAAGGACAAATCAACTTTAGATGTTAGAATGGATGTGAAATTAAAATAGTAAAATCCTAGTATTTCCTAGTATTGTGCAATCGAATTTTATTAAAGGCCAGAATAAATTTCCATGTAGTCAATGTAAATATTGCTTATTTATGTAACTTATTTTTATTGTTTTATTAATCTAATCTTCTATAAAAGGAGTATAGTGTTTTTAGAGAAGAAAGTTGGGATATATATTAAACAGGCAATATTTAAAGAAAAGTTACTGTGGCAATTATTTAATTTTAAAATGTTCTAGTTACAGTGGCATTTTTTCATTGTAAAAAGCTTTCTAATTCTGTAAAAGCAGGCAATCATAGCTTCTTTGTATTTAAAAGGTGAAATATGCGTGGTGGCTCATGCCTGTCCATCGTGGCTAACACGATGAAATCCCGTCTCTACTAAAAATACACACACACACACACACACACACACTAGCCAGGCGTGGTGGCGGGCGCCTGTAGTCCCAGCTATTTCGGAGGCTGAGGCAGGAGAATGGCGTGAACCCGGGAGGCGGAGCTTGCAGTGAGCAGAGATCAGGCCACTGCACTCCAGCCTGGGGAACAAAGCGAAGCGTGTGTCTCAGAAAGAAAAAAAGTGAAACATGTAAATTTTATTCAGTTAAGGTTAATGTTTTAAAAGCCTGGAAACCTCACAAACTAAGATCTGAATGAAAGATAAAAAGGAATATTGACAGTGTCACTATGTTATAGGAAGAAATATGTATGTATTGAATCTAACATGATACATGCAGTGAATGCTTATACTTACTAAGATGCCATAAGGGGCCGGACGCGGTGGCTCACGCCTGTAATCCCAGCACTTTGGGAGGCTGAGGCGGGCAGATCACGAGGTCAGGAGATCGAGACCATCCTGGTTAACACGCTGAAACCCTGTCTCTAGCAAAAATAGAAAAAATTAGGCGTGGTGGGGGGCGCCTGTAGTCCCAGCTACTCGGGAGGCTGAGGCAGGAGAATGGCGTGAACCCGGGAGGTGGAGCTTGCAGTGAGCCGAGATTGTGCCATTGCACTCCGGTCTGGGCTACAGAGCCAGACTCCACCTCAAAAACAAAGAAACAAACAAAAAAGATGCCATAAGGAATAAGGATCTTTATATTTCATGTATGGATGGCAAAAGAGGGCCAAAAATAGATATGGAGATAATCCAGATAATCATTAAGTATATTTAAGAATAGTGTCAACTTTGGCCATTGTAATTGGTATAAAATAAAAATATGACAGATTTCTGGATATTATATATATATACAGATATTTTATAGATAGTTTGCCAACATTTCTAATGTAAACTTAAGAGTTTGAAATGTTTCATCAAAACATTTAATACATGTAAAATATACACAAAGTTAAATGCAGTAAAATCAAAATAATGTAGAAAATTGAATCTACTTGACATATCTCCCTAGCAAGATAGTGGTTTTTTTTTTTAACTGTAATATATTATACAAATGGTCTGTTGCTACGCATATTCTGTACATGCCATGGCTATGTCTACAAATATGAAACAGCTGGAATAAAACGGAAAAATCTAAACACCAAAGATGTTTTTACGTGGTTGTATATGAAATTATCATGTTGACAAAATAGCCAGATAATAACTAAATTTTTCAAACTCAAGATTTTTGTCTTATAGTGTAACCTTTGTTCTATTTGTTACAGATTATAAGTCTATGTTACTTAAGTGTGTGAATGAATAAAGGAAACATTTAGTTTATCCTGCACCTCCAATGTTCTGGTTACTAAGATTTCTTTAATTCTCTTATAAAAGCAAAAACATTTAACCTTAAGCACGTCCAAACCCTCATATTTGTTACCAGATCACATTTGGGGCTAGTTGTTTTTTATTATTGGACAAAATAGTTATCCAAGATTCTACTTAACAGAATCAGTAGATGAAGATGGAGTAAGAATTGAATCCTCTGCTCTGAAATCTTTTCTAGGATGAAAGTGTGGGCTTTGAGAATATCAAGGTTTCAAATCTACAGAAGACAGCTGAGAAAAGCTTCTCACAGAATGTAACCTTGGTTCCTATTAAGAGATTTAAAGAAAATTAAGGTTTTAATGCATTTTAAATGGCTCTAATTTTATAATTACTTAAGGAAAAGATTTAAAAAATCAGATTAACTGGGCCTGGATTCTGTGGACAGAAGGTGTGTTTTAGGAAATTCCCACTAGAAAAAGTAGGTGACCTTATAACCTGCTGCTGCACAAGGAGGCATTCTAGGGCTATGAAAAGAGACTCACTTCAAGGGATCTGAGGCCACATCCAATGGTATTTCTAAATTATTAGATTGTGCTTTCTTTGTATCATCCCTGAACTTTGGTAAAGATTTGTTGAAAAAAAGATTTATGAACTTATGATATACAAAATTAGAGCAGATCCGATAGGTAATAAAGCAACTATCCAGAGAAAATCAGAGAATTATTAATATACTACTTCATGTTAATAGAGTAACATCCTGTTAAAACATGCAATCAATAGACTCTGTGTTCCAACAAATGATTTTTATTCGATCCACTGCTGAACATAAGGATCCTTTGAGATATTGTTTTGTTCAAGAAACTGAGAAAAGGAAATTTCAGTTAAGGCATCCATAATGAATAAATGCCTACTTCAGGAGTCAGGATGTAACCAAATCCTTTTACCTAAAAATCTTGTAATTTTCTCTGCCTGCTTTAAGTGATTTGAGTTGTGATTGAAGAAGAATGCAAGTATCAAGGAGGTAGGGTTAACCTCCTAAAGATGAATACAACTTTTGAAGTAGCACTTAGGCCAAATGAGCTGCTCAGCCTGCATCTAACAACAGAAATTTAATACTAAGTGTTCTGTTAGTTTTTCCAAAAACTTAACTAGGGACTTATATAGTTAAGGGAAATTAGCTAAAGATTCTAAGGTAAAAGGCAAATCTTTTGTAAAGAGGTATGTTTGATTATATATTGTAATTTCCATGATTTGGGTACGTAGGCCACTCTGCCGACTTACCAAAACATTGAGCATATCTACCAACAATCAAACAATTTGCCACTGCTGGAATAGGTAAGTATCAGGAGTAAGTAATAAAAACGATGGATAATTTCTTATGGCATATAAGACCTAGATAACTCTAGGGTCAAGTGTTTTAAATTGTGCAATTACACAGAGAGTTTATTCTTATCAAGTATCTTAAAGCAATATGAATAAGCTCTCTGTGTAAATGCACAATTATCACTTGTGAAGTCATAAGATAGTCTTCCAACTAGAAAAGAAACACATTTATGGTGTATTTTAATAATAAGTTAAAGGTGGTTTATCAAAATCAGTGTTGTGAAAAAAATTCACTGCAATGACAGACTGTATTTAACCTTAGGCACTGTTATAATTTTTGAGCTAAAAATACTTCAGTGGACAATTATGATAATGACCCATTTACCTTAGAGCCACATCAAGTTTTATCAGTATAAAAAATCTGGTACTGGGCCGGGCGCGGTGGCTCAAGCCTGTAATCCTAGCACTTTGGGAGGCCGAGACGGGCGGATCACGAGGTCAGGAGATCGAGACCATCCTGGCTAACACGGTGAAACCCCGTCTCTACTAAAAAATACAAAAAACTAACCGGGCGAGGTGGCGGACGCCTGTAGTCCCAGCTACTCGGGAGGCTGAGGCAGGAGAATGGCGTAAACCCGGGAGGCGGAGCTTGCAGTGAGCTGAGATCGGGCCACTGCACTCCAGCCTGGGTGACAGAGCGAGACTCCGTCTCAAGAAAAAAAAAAAAAAAAAAAAAAAAGTCTGGTACCTGTCATTAGCATGTAAAAAGGAACACTAAACTAGAATAACCCTTTCCCAAAATAGCAAATTCTACATGGAGGGCCTGTACTAAGACTGATACATGCCTATGTTGTGGCAATTAGCAAGAAAAATGGAAAGGAAGAAAGAAGAAAAATAACATTTATTTTTGGTGAACTTTATTCTTTCAAAAGCAGTGGAAATGTGCGATGTTCCCAATACACAAAGAGGACATGGCACAGCCTCTAGGTATCTTTTGCTATGGCAGGGATTAAAGTTTTTCTGGGATACCTTAGAAGTTCTTTCTTCTCACACTGTGTTATTCTTATATTTCCCAGAATGCTGACTTGCGCGCTTCTAAAGAAAATTAAATTCTGGGGTAATTTATTTCCACTGTTTTGGTTAGAAAACTGGTTCATATTTAGGTTACTTGATAAAAACATGATTAAACAGTTTTATGTTTATCACAATTTGTTTCTTTTCTTTAGAAATGAAATATTTTCTGATTCAGATTCCCAGATGCTAAAGGGATTAGAGTACACTTTTATTTGAGTTAGATTTAATTTTGGTGATTCAAGGAAAGATGGTCCATAATTCTTGCGTGGGACAAAAATTATTTTTGAAAAGCATTGTGTTAAGGAACTTCCCTCTCACTCCTCCTACCCTCCTCCCGCCACCACTCCCCAGAAATCACTTGCTTCCTTAAAGGTGACCATTTATAGTAAAAGAAAGTTCTGAGTTCTAACACTTAATAGTAATGTCACCTTGGGAAATTCTCTTAACCTTTCTGAGCTTCACTTCTTTCCTAAAAAAGTGCCTGATTATCTCAAAAAATATTGAGTGGATAAAATGAGATTATGCATGTGAAGTGCTTGTAAATTGTAAGGTGCTACATAAATATAAGGTATTACTCTTGTTTTGAAATAATATAGTGTGAAAAAATGTGATGTTTTAAGCAGGACTTTATAGCACATCATCAACAAAGTTAATACCATTTTCACTTCGAATATTATCGTAGACTTTGAACAATCTTCAATGATTTAAGCAAAGCTTTTCTGTAGAAGAGTGAACACAGGTTAAGTTACCAAAATTTCAAGACTAGTATCTTAAGACTATTCCGTAGTTATAGACTGTGTTTCTTCATATATAAAGTAAGGGATAATAGGATCTCTGGGATTTATTTGAGTCCTTAAATTATATAATTCAATGATTTCATATTTATAACATAGCAAAATAGGCTTATATCTAAACATAAGTCAATCTGTTTATATAGCTGTGTAAGTCACTGGCTAAACTGGAAACCATAAGGCTTCAAGGGTTGAAGTAATAAAGCAGTCCAGGCCTAGGCTCTACAGCTTAATCCCTTTTTAGGCCATACTTTTTGATCCTGATTTAATGTTACATTTATTGTGTAATATATTAATAGGAATATTAGCTATATTCTAATTTCCCTGAGACAGTCTAGGCTTACACTTACTGTATTACTAGAATTTTAGTTTTGAAAAACAGTTTTTGAATAGAATGATTTTATAAGCTTATTAACATGGCAAACTTCTTTGTTGGCCAATAAACACATATTTCAAAAAATACGTAATTTTAATTCTTTTTGGTGCCCCCTTTCCTCTTAAGTATTCATATTTGGATGATAAGTAGATGATTACCCCATATAAAGTCTCTGAGCAGAGATCAGCAAAGTCAAGAACTGTCTGACTATTACAAGGAGCAGAAGATAAAGCAGAATTTGATATGACTGATGAAACATCAGAGGACTTCATCTATAGGTGAATCACCTTGATTTCTATATAGATAATAAAAATCAAGTCTGCTGCTCATCAATGCAGGTGGGGGTGAGATTCCAGAGGACATACGTGTTGGAGAACAAGGACTCCTAATTCTGAGTCCATATAATGTTGTTTCAGAGAAGGTTAAACTAATAATTACATGCGAACTTGACGTGTCTAAGGATGTAATCAGTTCTGAGAAGAGAGGTAGTTATGTTACTACACATGACCTTATTCAGGCAGACTGTAATTGTAAGTCTGTCTTACTTTAATAGAACGAACTGTACTTTATTTAAATAATAAAGATGAGATTTCTTTTGAAACTGCATGACCTGAGATTAAATCATGTCAGTAAAAGCTGTACTGTCACTTACCTTTAGCTAGCTTGTGTGAAGATGTTTGGTTTGAAGGATGTTTAATAAGGAAAGACCAACTGGATGATTTATATGAAGAAATGACATTTAGAATGAATTCTGGATGTTTCTCCAAATAATTCATCATTTAGAAGAAAATAAGGAAAGCTGAATTCTCTGTAATGGATATATAAAATTTAAGCAAAGGTGACAGTGATTTAGAAAGTAGTTTTCAAGAAGCAAGTGAATTAATGAGTTGTATTGAATGAGTTGTACAGTGTTAGGTTTATAGCCCAATTCAAAGTTTGAATCTTTAAAAAAAGTGTTTAATTTCAAAAAGTCCCATAAAAAAAACAAACACATTATCTTTTCTTCTGCTTTCTAAACTTTTCCCATATCATGGCATAACCATAATATTCACATGGCGCAGTGGGGCTAACAAAGGAGACTGTGTACACTGAAGGTGATGTGAAAAGATGTCCTGAATTCTCCCTTGCTGTTTTTAATATGGTTACTAAGATAACAAAGTCATTTATTCCCTGGGGGGTAGGGAAAAAATAAATAATGCTTTAGACCACCAATACAAACAAATACATATACTCCAGTTCTGTAGGAAACCGTCAGTTAAACATTTGATGCAAGAAGAACTAAATCTTTTTTTTTTTTTTTTGAGACGGAATCTTGCTCTGTCACCAGGCTGGAGTGCAGTGGCGTGATCTTGGCTCACTGCAATCTCTGCCTCCTGGCTTCAAGCTATTCCCCTGCCTCAGCCTCCCGAGTAGCTGGGACTACAGGCGCATACCATCACACTCGGCTAATTTTTTGTATTTTAGTAGAGACGGGGTTTCACCATGTTGGCCGGGATGGTTTCGATCTCCTGACCTCGTGATCTGCCCACCTCAGCCTCCCAAAGTGCTGGGATTACAGACGTGAGCCACTGCGCCTGACCAAGAACTAAATCTTAACAAGGAATTCAGACTCCTATATTCTCAAAAATCAGATGTTGGTCAGTTCCCCCCAAAACTAGAAATAAGTCCACAGAATTTTGATCCATTAATTAGATGGGATTTATCAGTTGCTTTTTTGATATCCTCTACAAAGGGATGGAATGATAGCTGTTAGATAAAGCTGCAAAAACTCACCTGTTAAAAAATTAGAACCTGTCTCTAGCCTCAGATTCCCAGTCCAGACACCTAAAATAGGTGCCATACTACTTGTTAATAAGTAATATTACAATAATATTTTCTGTTCTAATATACGTTTTCTCTGTTATACTTCTTTATTGTATACATGTATGCATACATATATTTGTGGATATATATAATATATAATATAGTTATATAAAAGCTACAGTCACCAAGATATTTCTATAAAAGGACTTCACTATAGATTATCACAAAGCCTCAAGTTTCAGATTATTATATTCCATTAGATTAATTAGAAAAACAGAATGAATGATGACATGAGCAATTTTACCCCAACGGGTATCTAAAATTCCAATACTATGAGATATTGAAGGATGAACTTAGAAATGTTTTTTATCTCAAATGCTTCATGAGTGGAAGTAAAGCCACTATTAATGTAATACCACAAGTCCCATTTGATGAAGAAAATACTTTACTGAGATAACGCATAGATTATATGATAGACTCAGCCTTCACAAATACTTTTTAAAGGAATAAAACCTATCAAAGACAAAGGCATAGAGAGAATGCCACAGAACTTGTTAGTGGTTAGTAAAGGGAGAAAAAAAATATTAAGACATTAGGGGCAGTTACTCTGAAGGCTGTATACCTCTGGAAAGAAACCTGACTCATAAAACAAAATAACAACACAAAACTACCATCTTTTAAAATGATATTTTTTCTCAGGAAATAAAAACTCTTAGAGATGTGTTTTATCTTCACCATCTCATGAAGGAAGAAATGGAGAAGAAAAAAGTAGGAGTCTAATCAAAGAACTTTCTTCTTAGACATTCTCTCTTCAGGCCTAAGGGTATACCAGAATCTTATGGGTACATCCCAAGAAGTGTGAGGATCTAGGTCCCCCAAATTTTCTCTGATGAACCACCACCAACTGTTGCTTATCTCCTGAAGTGAGAAGACTCTTAGCAGGGGAGGAAGTGAGGGGCCTTGGTCTCTAAGTATAGAGAGGCCACTTCTCACACTCCTATATTTCAAAGGGAAGAGTAAGTCCAACAAACAGCAGCCACTGGTAGAGAGTGGTATTCAACATGGAAGGACAAAACTGATGCCATATTTTTAAGGACTTATACACAGGGATAAAAACACTGAATAGAGTTGAAAGAAACAGCACCAATTATGAATATTATTTATGTTAATTCTTTGGGTATAATTTTCTTCTTTGCCACTTTTAAGTCTATAGTGATTTCAGGATAAATTGGAGTCAAATTATAGGTCTAGAGGCCAACAATTTATTACAGTAACAAAGAACATGTTGAAGCATGATATTGAAGTTGTATCGGATGCCCTCCTAAAGTCCTTTGATTCTGTATTTTAATTCTATTGAAGTGCAATTTCTGGGAAAGATACAAAGAATTTTTGTGTGTGACCCCAAATCATTATTTTATGGTTAAGTGTAGCATAAATCCAGGAAACACACTCTTACATATGGGGGTTATCATGTATAAATGTGTTTGAAAATAATCGTACTGTTCTTGTCAGTGGAAATTTATAAAGCAATCTATTATAAACTAAATCATACCTCTTTCCAAGCCATTCTTCTGAAATCAGCTGACAAAAGAAGTTAAAGCCTAATTTCCCAAGATTCTTTGTCTTTTGACATGTTACCATCTTCTATCTCTGATTGTATTAGAGGCTTTTGGAAAACAGGCTGCAAAGTTATTACCTTGTGATTTTGGTACATGTACTAATATCTGTATTATCCATTTTATTCTAACACCCAGTGAATTTCAGATAATTTCTTCAGATTGGCCTTTCGAAATGGGTCCTAAGTAAAACCTTAATTTTCAAAATTATCTATTAGAGATATACTACAAAATAGAAAGAAATAAAATGGGCTTTACTTAGTATATGTAAGGAGAATTTTTGTTCTCTCAATCTATCTGTTTTTAGAAGTAACATGTGTGGGGCCGGGTACAATGGCTCACGCCTGTAATCTCAGCACTTTGGATGGCCAAAGTAGGAGGATCACTTGAGCCCGAGTTTGAGAACAGCTTGGGGAACGTAGTAAGACCCTGTCTCTACAAAAAATAAAAAATTAGCTGGGTGTGGTGGTACATGCCTGTAATCCTAGCTACTAGGGAGGCTGAGGTGAAAGGATGGCTTGAGCCCAGGAGTTTGAGGTCACAGTGAGCCATGATCACATAACTGCATTCCAACCTGGGCCCCAGAGCAAGACTGTCTCTTAAAAAAAAAAGTAACATGTTTGGGCTATTAAGCTAGGCCATGAAGAAGGCTGAATGATATCCTCCATTTATTCAACTGTCAAACTTCAAAATTTTTATTAGCTTCTGAAAGCTAAATTCTAAGAAAGTGCATATGTATAAATTATATATGTGTTTATATATGTATATAAACATGTATAAATTATATATGTGTTTATATATGTATATAAACATGTATAAATGTGTATGCATATAATCTATATAGCTGTGGAAGAAACAAACTTGGCTATCAATTATTATCAAAATTCCTTATCTAATAATACATCATTAATTTTTATTAACAGTCCAGGATTTGTTTAGCATCTTGTTTAACATTTGAAAATGAAAACATAAACTTTTTGGTTCTCAAGGATAGTGCTATTAAAAGAAAATCTCGAACATCAGTGGTTAGTAATTTTTTACTTACAGAACAAAAACTTTTGAAATTTCATTGTGGGACTTAATCTATTTACATTCCTAAAACTGAGAATAATTAATGTACTTAATGCTAGTATACATTCATAAGGTTCTATTGTTCTCATGAAACCATTTGATGGCAAACATATTCATTACGGTTTCAAAAGAAAACACCCTGTTTGACTCACCAGAAAAACCTTTGTGATCCATATCCTATTATTTCTTCTTCTGCTGCTGAGCATGAAATACATTTGGGGTTGAAACAGGAGAGGAAAGAGATAGATTTATTAGGGGAATACCAACTTTTATGGCTCCCCTACCCCCTCCACCTAAAATTAGGAGGTCAGTGAAAGAACTGCAAATGAATGTAAAGAGCAATATTTCCTGTACTACTGTAGAAATTTTAGAGATTAAAAACCCCTATGATTTGTTCTGTACCTTTTGAACAAGGAATGACTCCCCCTCCCATCTATTTTCCAATTTTATAGTAAAAATTGGATTTAGAATCAGGATCTAAAATTTTCCTTTGGTGTAAAAATAGTTTTGCATTTTATGAAAACAATTGTCCTTTTAAAAATTAATCACATATATAATTGAATATATTGGTTGCATATAAGAAGAAAAGGTTTAAGGATTAAAGCATTCAAAGAACATTAATTTGGTGGAATTTCAGTCAATGTTATGGGATCATGTCAGAGATGAACCCTTCTTTTATCAAAATTCCAAAGGTGGATCCATATTTTATAAAATTTAATACCAAATAAGTTATGTTATAGGAATATTTCAATGTTGTCTCAAACATTGAAGAAAAAATTTAATACGGTCAAATTACATGAAAAGGCAAGAATATTGATCATGTTGATGGTATTTCTAATATTTGGAAAATGTTATAAAAAAAGAAGTATAAATACTATTCAGATTCTGAAAACCATGGCAGATGCAAAATTAAATACGGAGTAACGGTAACAACTGAATGAAAAATTAGACAAAAGCATATTAAATGACAAAACAGCAAAGCAAAAATAGAATTAAGTCATTAAGATTAAATAGTATACTGTTGTAAAATATATGAAAGTATTAAAAGTATTATAATTAAAAATGATTCTTATCCTAAATATGAAAATAAATATCAAATAATATGAAACATAACATCTAATAGTTTGATAAGAAAAAATAACACAAAGCAGAGAAAATAAAAGACACCTCACTATTCCCAATGTGGTTATTATTTATGGAATGGATAAAACATGTTGTAGAAAAAGTCATTACAGTTAGATTAGCACATAAAAAACCAACATGCCACATCTACCTAAATAATTTTGTAGAACAGCTGAAAAAGCAAATTTCATCAAATTTAGACAGCTTATAGTGGAATAACTGAGTATGGTGAGGTATTAACTAACACTAAGTTTCACAACGGGCAGCTTCTAGCTGGTTCGTTGAAGCTGGATCTCGGCCACACAAGGATCATTGGACAAGAAATCAGTTGAGCTGGACTAGAGCTGCCCAATTGTCTTAATAATGAATGCTCCACACTGTCTGTTAAGTAAAGAGAAAATATAGATCAGGAAGACTGAATGGAAAAAAAAAACAAACATAAGTTAGAACAGATGAGTGCAGACCATCAATCAACATTCACTAAATATTTGCAGAACCTTGGTACAAATTAAATTAGAATGTTACAAAGTGAGAGGTTAGCAATTAGGAGGGCTCCAGAACTCAGGAAAAGCTTGTCCCTGCTATCTGAGAGCTTAGAATCTGTATTAGACAATCTCTAGTCTAGTGTTACAGTATAAATGTTTAGTAAATAAAATGAGGGATGGGTCAGCACAGATTACGAGTTACAACATTTTCTTCTATTAGGTGTGTCTTAAAAACTTGTTTTTAAAAGGGGAATAGTGTTTTTCGCAGGAGGCTATTTAGAAAGCTGCCCCAAACCCTGGCAGGGCGCGGTGGCTCACGCCTGTAATCCCAGCACTTTGGGAGGCCAAGGCGGGTGGATCACGAGGTCAGGAGATCGAGACCATCCTGGCTAATGCAGTGAAAACCCGTTTCTACTAAAAATACAAAAAAAATTAGCCGGGCGTGGTGGCGGGCGCCTGTAGTCCCAGCTACTTAGGAAGCTGAGGCAGGAGAATGGCATGAACCCGGGAGGCAGAGCTTGCAGTGAGCCAAGATTGTACCACTGCACTCCAGCCTGGGTGACAGAGCAAGACTCCGTCTCAAAAAAAAAAAAAAAAAAAAGAAAGTTGTCCAAAACCCGAAAGTATCCTTTAAGTGGGCATAAGTAGGACAGGCATACAGGTACTTATGCTGTGTAATTCAGAAGAATTCCATATACCTGTGTCATCCTGGGATTTTTTTTGTTGTTGTTAATACTAGATTGGGTCAAAGAATCAACCTAGTTACTACTACCTTTTTGGCAATTTGGGCCTAGGCCAGCTTCTAATTTAGGGAATCATGCTGTCCTAAGACATATTTTAAATTTTGAATAGGCTCAAAAATTTCCATATTTGTTCCACTATCTCTAGAGCAGCGCTGTCCAATAGAATGGCCCACAGTGATGGGAATGTTTTACGATTACACTATTAAGTATGGTGGCCACTAGTCCCATGTGGCTGATTAGCACTTGAAATGTGGTTAGTTGCAACTCAGGAACTGAATTTTTAATTTAATTTAAATTAATTTAAAATTGAAATTCAATAGCCTCATGTGGCTAGTGGGCACCATATTGGAGACAACATGGCTCTAGTGGCTCAAATTTGTTGTGTTTGCTAAAACCAAACTCTACAGACTGGCCTAGATTTCCCTGGCCTGTTTAATACTGTCCAGTACCATTTACTAATGTTCATAACTGTATTCCCAGTGTCTAGAATAATGGCAAGCACAAGATAGGTGCTCAGTAAGCATTTGTTGAATGACTAGATCTACTATGATAATACACAGCCATTCATACCTAGTTAACTACTTAGAGGTTATTGGCTGTAACCCGGTATATACTGATCCTCTCAGGAGAAAATCGAGATACATGAAGTCAAACCATTTTATGTATGTGAAATTACTTGGTTAAAGCCGCAATGTGCTAGAGAGAACAAGGAGCAGTGCTAACTTCAGTATATTCATATATGAATAATTTAGGTTGATAAATATGGGAAAATGAGAGAATACGTCTCACTCTGCCACCCAGGCTGGAGTGCAGTGGCATGATCTCAGCTCACTGCAACCTCTGCCTCCCGGGCTCAAGCAATTCTCCTGTCTCAGCCTTGTGAGTAGCTGGGACTACAGGTGCATGCCACCATGCCTGGCTAATTTTTGAATTTTTAGTAGAGATGGGGTTTCACTGTGTTGCTCAGGTTAGTATCGAACTCCTGACCTCAGGTGATCCACACACCTCGGCCTCCCAAAGTGCTGGGATTACAGGCATGAGCCACTGCTCCTGGCCAGAAAATATAATATTTAATGGTAAGAGTGTGGCTAAAAGTTGATAAGAGTGATAAGAAGGGAAAAATTAATGTCAGATAAAAAACTAAATTCAGATTTTATGCGTGACTAAAAGATGGAAAGTGAAGATGTAGAAGTCTTGAAGAAATATATAGTAATCCTGGGCTGGGCGCAGTGGCTCATGACTGTAATCCCAGCAATTTGGAAGGCCGAGGTGGGTGGATCACCTGAGGTTAGGAGTTCGACACTAGCCTGGCCAATATGGTGAAACCCTGTCTCTACTAAAAATAGAAAAATTAGCTGGGCATGGTGGTGCACGCCTGCAGTCCCAGCTACTCGGGAGGCTGAGGCAGGAGAATCACTTGAACCTGGGAGGCAGAGCTTGCAGTGAGTCAAGATCGCGCCACTGCACTCCAGCCTAGGCGACAGTGTGAGACTCTGTCTCAAAAAAAACAAAAGAAAATAAATATATAGTAATCTCATTAGGCAGTAATAGAGCTTTGAAAAGGGTTTTGGCAGTGGAGAGAGAAATTAATACAGCTGATCCTTGAACAACATGGGTTTGAACTGCATGGGTGCACTTAATAAATATATGTGAAGGTTTTTTCTTTTTTTTTGTCTGAGACAGTATCTCATTCTTTTGCCCAGGCTGGAGTGCAATGGCATGATCTCAGCTCACTGCAACCTCTGCCTCCTGGGCTCAAGGGATTCTCATGCCTCAGCCACCTGAGTAGTTGGGATTACAGTCATGTACCACCATTCCTGGCTAATTTTTGTATTTTTAGTAGAGACAGGGTTTTGCCATGTTGGCCACGATGGTCTTGAACTCCTGGCCTCAAATGATTCCCCTGCCTTGGCCTCCCAAAGTGCTGGAATTACAGGCATGAGCCACTGCGCCTGGTCACTTATATGTGAAGTTTTTTCAGTAAATATATCAGAAAATTCTTTGGAGATTTGCAACAATTTGAAAAAACTTACAGATGAGCTTTACTGCCCAGAAATATTGAAAAAGTTAATAAGGCACTTTTAAAGTTAGGCATGTCATGAGTGCATAAAATATATGTAGGGTCATTCTATCATTTACTACCATAAAATATACACAAATACTTAATAAAAAGTTGAAATTTATCAAAACTTCTACACGCAGACACAGACATGGTGCCATTTGCGGTTGAGAGAAATGTAAACAAATGTAAAGATGCAGTACTATATCATAACTTCATAAAATTTACTGTAGTACATACTGTACTACTGTAAAAATTTCATAGCCATTTCCTGTTACTATTGCAGTAAGCTCAAATGGTGAGCTCAAGTGTTGCGTCTGCCCAAAACCCCATGTGATGACAGTCATCTCTGTGTGAGCAGTTCACCTCTCCAGTAAATTGCAT
The DNA here is from genome assembly GCF_002776525.5 of Piliocolobus tephrosceles. Taxonomy (NCBI): domain Eukaryota; kingdom Metazoa; phylum Chordata; class Mammalia; order Primates; family Cercopithecidae; genus Piliocolobus; species Piliocolobus tephrosceles. Next base: position 83,799,865 of record NC_045444.1, read on the forward strand.
ATCAAAGTAAAATTTAATCTCTCACTTTTCGCATATTTCTCGTGTTTAGTGCAATACTGTAAACCTTGAATAACACCATAGAACCCTTATGAAATGCCACTAGTGATGCAGGAAGTGCTCCCAAGAAGCAAAGTCATGACATTACAAGAAAAAGTTGAATTGCTTGATATATACTGCAGATTGAGATCTGCAGCGGAGGGTGCCCACCATTTCAAGACAAATGAATCCAGTGTTAAGGACGACTGTAAAAAAAAAAAAAAAAGGAAATTCATGAAGGCATTGCTGCAACTATGCCAGTAGGCACAAACATCTTGCACTTTTTGCAAAATAATACCTTTTGATCTTGTATTGGAAAATGCAGATTTTATGTGGATGTGGGATTGCTATGGTAAGAAAGGCATACCTATAGACTCTAATATGATTCGAGAAAAAGCAAAGTCATTATATGATAACTTAAAGCAAAAGGAAGGTGAAGGATCTAAAGCTGGATAATGTAATGCCTCTAAAAGGTGGTTTGATAATTTTAGAAAAAGGTTTGGCTTAAAAAATGTCAAGATAACAGGAGAAACAGCTTCCAAAAGGCAGCAGATGAGTTCCAAGATGCCATTAAGAAAATCACTGAAGAAAAAGGATATCTGCCTAAACAGGTTTTTAATGCAGGCAGAAGTGCCTTAGTCAAAAAAAAAAAAAAAAAAAAAAACAAAAACAAACCACAAAAGACTTTATTAATAAGGAAGAGAAGCAAGCACCAGGATTTAAGGCAGGAAGGGAGAGGCTAACTCTAGTGTTTTGTGCAAATGCAGTCAGGTTTATGATCAGTACTGCCCTTATCTATAAAGCTGCTAATAACAGTCTTGAAGGGAAAACATAAACACCAGATGCCAGACTTTTACACTGAAGGCATCAAAGTGATCTACTTGTCCCTAAGCACAATGCCTCTAATTCAACCTCAGAGGGTCATAAGGACCTCTAAGGTTCATTACACATGATATTCTATGGAGAGAATTGTTAATGCTATGCAAGAGAACCCCAAAAGAGAGAACATCATGCAAGTCTGAGGGATTACAGCATTGAAGATGCCATTGTTATAGAAAAAGCTGTGAAAACCATCAAGCCTGAAATAATAAATTCCTACTGGAGAAAACTGTGTCTAGATGTTGTACCTAACTTCACAGGATTTACAATAAAGTCAATCAAGAAAATCATGAAAGAGATTATGGATATGGCAAAAATGGTGGAGGATTGAATGGTTTCAAGATACAGATTTAAGAAAAATTAAAGAGCTAATAGACACTACACCAGAGGAATTTACAAAAGACAACTTGATAGAGATGACTCCTTCTGAACTAGTACCAGACAATGATGAAGAAGACATAGAAGACGCAGTGCCAAATTGACATTAGACAGTCTGGTAGAAGAGTTCTGATTATACAAGACTGTTTTTGACTTCTTTTACAACAATGGACTTAGAAAACTCCCTTAGGAAGACAGTTTAGAGGACAAAGAGAATTGTGCTATAATTAAGGTAGTTGATAAGAGAGGAAGAAATATATTTCTTAAAGAGACATTGAAAGATCAAACTGAAGGCAAAGAAAGAGAGTCATATCTTAGGAATAATAAAAGTTGAGGACAGGCTAGGTGACAGTATTGAATTAAATAAAATCTAAGAGGACATGGACTAGCACAAGACCCTTGGGATTTGGCTAATAAGAAGCTGTGAAATATATCTTGGTAATTATCTTAAGATGAGTAGTTTGAATAGATTGCAATATTGAAGAAATAATTTCATATGGAATAAAAAAGATACCCCTATATTTCTCCCCCACACCTTTCTAAGACAGATAAATTAAAAATATTAATGATGTGTAGAATACAAAATCCTGCTACCTGCTCTCATCATATGTCCTGAAAGTAGAGGAAGATGTTATCTAAAGAATGTTTAAAAAACTATTCTGTAAGAGATTAAGGTGTCATAAGTTGAATTTTATGTCATGAAAAGTACACTGCCTATCCATGTAGTCTAGGTTCTAAGGGAAAAGAAAAAACATTAGGTAAAAGGAGAAAAGAATGTTCAATTAGAAGGAATGATAGACTCAGAATGCAAGGAAAGTAAGTGCTCAAACTAAGAATGGAAAACCATAATTGGATATGAAAATAAAAATAAGATTTTTCCCGATAAAAGATTTACTTTTTTCCTGTAATTCTGAGTAGGATTTACTCAGAATACTGTATCAATCAATCCTCATCCTTATACAGGAATGAATGAATATCTCAAATTACCTTTTAGTTACACTTTCCCCCCACTTAAGTATTTTGGCTAGGAAGGGCTTATGGCAAATGTAAATATCAAAACAGCCCAGAGGCTCAGGGTTAGATAATCCATGTTAAACTAAAAAGTAGATTTAAAAGATATAATTAAAAATGAAATTATAACAAATGAATTTATGCTATGTTTCATATTATACTTTAAGAGGATACATTAACCTGTTAATGGATTAACTCAAGGGTCATAAAACTATGGACAGCAGGTTAAATCTGGCTCATCACCTGTTTTATAGATTAAGTTTTACTGGAACACAGCCTTACTCATTGTTTCTGTTATGTCTATGGCTACTTTCATGCTACAATGGCAGAGCTGGGTAGTTTTGATAGCAACTATGTATTTAAGCCTGTAAAACTGAAAACATTTACTATTGGGCCCTTTTGTGGCCACTGGTTTAACCTTTCTAGGCTGGAAAGAAATTTTGAGGCTGAGAACTTCTGATATACTATGAAAGGAAACCTTAATAAGATGCTTTAAGAGCATAGAGTGAACATATTCTTGCTATGGACTGAATGTTTGTGTCTCAGCCACATTCATATGTTAAAGCCCAGTCCCCAGTGTGATGGCATTTGGAGGCAGGATCTTTGAGAGGTAATTAGGTCATGAGGGTGAGTTCTCATGAATGGCATTACTGCCCTTGTAAGACGAGACAGGAAAGAGCTTGCTTCTGCTCTCTCTGCTTTTCACCTTGCAGAAATGAGAAGACAGACATCAGCAAACCAGAAAGTCAGTCCTTAACAGATACTAGACCTCCCAGCACCTCAGTGTTGGACTTTCCAATCTTTTTGTCTCCAAAACTTTGAGAAATAAATGTTTGTTGCATAAGCTACCCAGTCTATGATATAGCTGTTATGGCAGCCTGAAGTAAGACAACTTTATAATGTGAGAATAATTTATTACCAGACTTAAATATATTGGATTCACTTTAATTAAATGAAAGTACAAATCAGAAATAACAAGTTTAATAGAAACCTTGAGAGAAAGAAGCTATAAAACACTAGTGCTTTTGAGACTAAAAGAACAGGATTAACTAGACATATGTTTAGATATTTAGGAAGATAAGTATTTGTGCACTGGTTACCATCTGTATTTATTCTGTGTTTTACTGTTAGTTGAAAAAAAATGGTGAGGGGACATCCTTGCCTTGTTGCTGACTGATAGTATTTATTCATTTCAAAATAGAAAAGTGATACCTTTGAGTCACAAATGTTCACATAAGAATTTTTAGAAATGTACAGTATAGTACTTATAACTTAACCTGATATCCTAGAGAAGATCTATTGATATTTCCCTCATTTATTCCTTTTACTTCTTTCCAAAACAAGATAATTTAACTTAGGTCCTGCCAGTTTCAATAAAAAGTACATGTTGGCACTGAATTTTGCCATATTTAAAGGAAATAGCCAATGACAATTCCAAAGTAACAGTTAAAGTTACAAGAAAATTATGGGCTCAGGTCATGAAGAAAGCTGAAAGTTATTGTGAGGGTAAGGTCTTATTAATTGTGTTTACAGCACTGCAAAATTATTCTTCAAATGTCATGCTCAATGGACATTTGATGAACTACTGAGAATGAGCTCTTACTTAAGGCTTGTCATATGGTAGAGCCCATGTGTTATTTCTATGTGAAGGGCAACTTATTTATGTGATGTATAGAGTTAACTAATGGCCCATAATACATGAAGATTCTGCCATATTTGACAGTATGTAGCAATATGTAACAGAAATGGCAATGATAACTTAAATCCTTAAGTAAAGTTTTATTTTAGCTATTTTTTTTTTTCGGGTTGCTGGTATTACAGGTATGCACCACCATGCCCAGCTAATTTTTTTTGTATTTTTAGTAGAGGCAGGGTTTCATTGCATTGGTCAGGCTGGTCTTGAACTCCTGATCTCAAGTGATCTGCCCACCTCGGCATCCCACATTGCCGGGATTACAGGCATGGGCCACTGTGCCCAGCCTATTTTAGCTATAGTTGTAATACCATCCTCCAATTAAATATATACATATTTTTTCCAGATTAGAAGGATAAACACACTGATCTGATTTTTTATTTCCGTTCCTTATTTTTAAGAAACTTACTTAAGGAGCAGCATTCAAAAATGAGAAAAAAAAAAAAAACTTACCAAAAGTCAATATAGGAAGTGAAAACAAAGGGAACTGAGGTAATCTCCAGCTCATATAAGCATTATATGAATAAGACAAAATTGACAGTATGGAACAGAAAAGATATCCTATAAATATTTTTTAAGTAAAAATTATTTGACCAAACTTTAAAGTTGAATGAGGAGGCCTTTAAATAAACCTTACTTTAAATTTCCAGGATGACATGAAGAACTCTTCCTTAAAGGTTTACAAGAAGAAATAGGCAGCTACTTTAACATTGCAATGAAGAGCTACTACAGTTTGGGTTAGGAATATCTCATTGCAGAAAGAATTTATTCTGCAAAGATAGTGTTCTGCAATGTACAAATACTTTTAAATTTGTTATTATTTTGAAGTTTAAATATAAACAAAAAATACAACGCTCTTAAATAACACTGGTTCTTGAATGATATACCTAAGGTCTAAAGTACTTAAGAAAGAATGGCAAAGAAAATGTATGGAATGGAATTTTATCTCAATGTTTTTTATCTGATTTAGTTGTACACAGAGAAACTAACTGAAATTGATAGAATTCTATTTAAAGTCTGCATAATGAAAAAGAAAGCAGAAAATTACTGCAAAAAATACGCTAAACATTCTTACAAAGTGAACCATTGAGACGTAATTATTTCTAGGTTATATGATATATTTGAGGTAAAAGTTATTGTAAAATTTATTTTAAAAAATGGATAAGATCAAGGGGGAAATGTGATCTATTTTCTCTCTTTAGAAGCTTTTGGAATTTTTCTATTATTCCTGCCATTCTGAATTTTTTTCTATTATTCCTGCCATTCTGAAATAACTGGCCTTAGTGTGAGTCTTTTGCAGTAATCGTGGCAAGTAGTTGGTAGGCCCTTTCAATTTAGAGACTCTTGTTCTTAAGTTTCTAGGAGTTTCAATTTACAGACTCTTGTCCTTAAGTTTCTTGTATTAATTTATTGATAATTTCCTCCAAATGATTTTCTCTATTCCTCTTTCTTCAATTTAAAAAATATTTGACTTCTTGGATTAATCTAATTTTATCTTTTCTCTATTATTATTCACCTCAGTCTTTTTTGATGCTACTTTCTGAAAACTTTTGCCTTTAATATTTAACTCACACATAATTTATTTCAGTTATCACATTAGTGAAAAAACTAGTGACATTTTAGAATAAGGTGTATAGTTTAGAGGACTGTACTGATGTTCATTTCCTGTGCCAGTGCCCTCTAGCCAAAGGATGAAGTAGGTGAAGGATATACAGAAACTCTATTATTTCTATAACTTCTCAATAAATCTGAAATTATTTCAAAATGCAAGGCTAAACAAATTAAAAGGACAGATGTTTGAGAGAAAAAGTATCAGGCTGTCTATGCATGTACCACTTCTCATTAGTTTTTGCCTATTTTGGAGAGGATATTAATTGTAGTTTCTTTGACATTTTCTTCTGCTCCCTGCATTGTATGTTTCTTATGAATTTCTTTTCTTCTGTTTATTTTGTTCTCTCACTCTAGAGGTTTTCTTCTAACATGGCTGCATGTTCATAGTTAAGAGGGACGCACTAAAATCCTAATGGGAAGTTCTTTGTGCATAGTTTGTCAGGGATCTTCACTGCAAGGATTTAAGAAACTGGCTAACTTTTTCTCCATGGTAGAAAGCATGCTTGGATTAGAATCCTGGATCTGCCACTTACTCAACTATGCTACTGTGGGCAAGTTACTTTTTAAGCTTAAAGTGATCAAAGTTAACACTGCCAGTAATTAGACATATTGGCATCTCATATCCCCTGATATGACACACTCATAAGGGCATTATCACCTGTGTGATATTATTGTCCCAAATTCATAACCTTTATCTAATTAAGAGAAAACATAGGCCAAACTCAAAGTGAAGAGTGTTCGACAAAATAATCAGTTTTTAAAAAAAGTATCACGGTCATGAAAGACAATAAAAGACTATGTAAATGCCACAGATTGGTAGAGAATAAGGAGACATGACAAATTAATGTAGGATCTTAGATTAGATCCTAGAACAGAAAAAGAACATAAGTGAAAAAAATGGTGAAGTTTGTACTTTACTTAATAGGTCTGTAGTTTACTTAATAGTACTTTATGAATGCTAATTTCTTGGTTTTGCTAATTGTTTCGATTATGTAAGCTGTTAAAATCAGAAGTTGAGTGAAGAGATACATGAACTGTATATATTATTTTTACAACTTTTCTGTAAGTGTAAAATTATTTCAAAATAAAATGTTAAAAAACAGGTTAAAAGGCCAGGGACATTTGATGGGATGGGATGATGGGGGAAAGATAACTGCCAGGATATCTATGCATGGGTTGCCTCTCATTAATTTTGCTTGAGGCATGATGAATTCTTTTTTGACTTGTAAATTCAAGTCACAGTGTTTTTGTTTTTGTTTTGCTGTTAAAATTTCTGCACGTTCTTTTTGTTCCATTTATTCTGTATTCTTTTCTTGAGAATTATTATTTTTTGGTTGGACCTGTCTCTCTGCTCTCTCTATTCTAGCATTTTATCTCCTCATTTCATCTTTCATGTTATTGTCTTTTACATTCTGGAAGAATTAAAAATATCCTTCTCTATCAAGGGTTTCATTTTCTTATGTGACTACTGGCCCATTATGACAAAGGCAAATATGATTCTTTCCATCATGTCAATAGTTTTTGGACAGTATTTTCTTACACTAGCCAGCAACCATTTCATTTTTCCTATTTTTCGGTTTGCAATTGTTTTTAAAAGATCTATTACTGAGAACATAGGATATATCTTAAAAATTATATTTAATTTCCTCTCATACATATGTTCTTATACATATATACATATTTATACTATTCATCCTTGCCTTCAATGTAGTGCCATATTCAATTATTTTTTCACAGAATCCATATAATATAAATATATACTTTTCTGTTTACTCATCCTTGAATGGGGAGCTACCCATGACAACTAGAACTGGTGTCATGAACACTTGATTCTCCTTACTGTGCTATGTCACCTCTTTTAGATTTACATCAAAAAAGAGGCTTGGTGGACACAGAACCTACACAATTTCTAATGTCTAAGTGGATGAGCATTTATTACTCCTCCTGCTTAGTTCTTTATAAGTAAAAAACGTATTCTAGAGAATCTGAGGCTGTCTATTGTTTGACTATATATAGCATACATGAAAATGTATACCCTCCTTATATATTCAGAGCTACAAAGCACCAGCTTTTCCTGCCTCTGCTCTCTAGATTACATTGCTTTATACTTGTCCTTCCTAGGTTTTTCAGAATACAACACAATTTTAGTCTCTAAATTGATTTATAAGAAGTATTAATGATACTCAAATGAGGAAATGGTTGCGAAAAAGATACTGGCAGTGGAATCTTTTTGTAAAGTAGAGATAGTTGCTAATTTTTAGGTAGTGCATGCTCCGGGCCTCTGAACTAGAAGCAGATAGTGGTAGTAGTTCAGATCCCTCTCCAATTTATTTCTGAATCACACTTTGTAGACCATTACTTGTGTTTTTCATTTAAGTTCAATCAGTACTTAGAAGAAATTCTTTATAGCCTGGGCAAGTGGTTAAATATGATCCAGCACTTTGGGAGGCCGAGACGGGCGGATCACAAGGTCAGGAAATCGAGACCATCCTGGCTAACACAGTGAAACCCCATCTCTACTAAAAAATACAAAAAACTAGCCGGGCGAGGTGGCGGGCGCCTGTAGTCCCAGCTACTCCGGAGGCTGAGGCAGGAGAATGGCGTAAATCCGGGAGGCGGAGCTTGCAGTGAGCTGAGATCTGGCCACTGCACTCCAGCCCGAGCGACAGCGAGACTCCGCCTCAAAAAAAAAAAAAAAAAAAAAAATGATCCTTAATAGCTGTATGTTTTCATTGATTGTTAGTAACCATGGGGGTTAAATAAAATACACATTGAATTTAATCCATATGAGAACAATTTTATTAGATACTAATATTAATGCAAAAATGTAAAAACACTGTAAGAAAACCGAAACACTTTAGAATTCTCCACTCATACCCTTTATACCTTGGGATTTGATATTTATCTTAGAAACATAATAGTTCATATACCCAGAAATACAGATTTCCCTTTTGTTCCTTCCTAGTCTAGTTCAGTGGGATAATTTTGATGTTACATGGTTTTGCTTTTTTTGACTTTAGAACTTAATTCTCTTTTTTTTCTTTTTTAAAATTACAGATGGGTTCTCGCCATATTGCCAGGCTGGCCTCAAACTCCTGACTCAAGTGATCCTCCCGCCTTGGCCTCCCAAAGTGCTGGGGTTCAGGTGTGAGTTACCACACGTGGCCTAAAACTTGTTTCTGTGTGAGATGTTACTGCTGAATTAGGGAATGATGGCCCTAATTAGTATCATATTTATCTAGTTACCTCTATATTGGTCTGTTTCGTATTTATTCATTTTTGTATTTGATTTCACAGAGTATGTAGGCTGTGGCTTATAGTCAATGAGTAATTTCTGGTAAACAGTACTTCACAGCAGTTAGACTTGTGCTTCGAACTCTGCATAAGGTTTCTATTTTATGGAATAGATTTGTTGCTTCAAGATAGTTTTGACATCTGAAATTCCTACTTTGGGATATTCTCAATTAACATTTATAAAGTTGTAATCATTAGAGTTTTAAAAATGAGTTTTACACTTATAAAAACAACAACTCTTCCAAAGAATATTTCCACCTTTCTATTTTAAAAGTCACCAAGATTTTTGGTACTAGAGAAAATTTGCATTGAAAGTAAAAAAAGCTAATGTTTCAAATGTCATTCACTAATATTTTAATATTGGTAATATGTTCTAGGAAAAGATTGTTTTGTAATGTAGAACAACATTTGTATATTAAGATTTCCATGTTATAATACAAATGCACTATAAATAAAAATAGATAATTTGCCACATAGTAATACATGCATATTAAAGCATTTCTACAGCATTACACAGTTCTAGAAAACTACAGAAGTGGTTTTGGAGTTTCTGTCTCTGAGTGGGGCCTCATTTTGTATTGAGGGTCACTAAATCACCTAAAGAAAAATATTGAGTACAAAATGCATAGAACATTTAACCTTAAAAAATAAAAATGAGAAACACAAAATTCTACATAATTGTCTTGTGTTTCAGTTTTGACTTTGGAAGTCTATTTTTTTTGTCTCTAACGAAAGAGGAATTGGTAATTATTATTTTTTTTAATTTTAGAGATATACATGGTCCCACTCTGTTGCCCAGACTAGAATGCAATGGCGTGATCATAGCTCACTGTAACCTTGAACCTTTGGGCTCAAGTGATCAGCCTGCCTCAGCCTCCTGAATAGTTAGCACTACAGGGGTGCACCACCATGCCCAGCTAGTTTTTAAAATTTTTATTTTGTAGAGGCAGGGTCTCACTATGGTCTCAAACTCCTGGCTTCAAGCAACCCTCCTACCTTGGCCTCCCAAAGTGCTGGGATTACGGGCATGAGCCACCACACTTGGCCAGAATTGGTAATCTTTATATGACTATATTGAAGAGTAAGATACCAGTTTCTCCATACAATTTTTGATGTTACCTAATCACAGATCTAAGAAAATTTAGAGAAATATATACTCTTAAGCTAGAAGAATTAAATTTTAAGAATGTTTAACATTAACATCTTTTGGAAATTTCTCCTATCCAAATACCACCCACCACTCCGTCCTCTATTCAAATTATTCATTTTGTATAATTGTATAAATTATACAATTTCCATCACTTGTGATATAGCTCTCTCTCAGTAACTGAAAATAACTATCACTTACATAATATGGCATAGCAATATCAGCCATTTCTGCAGAAGTATATTTGGAGTAAATGTTAATGACAGAAGAAGTTTGTTTTAGATATTCTAACAATACTAAAAATGAAGCCTCTGTAAGTAATGTTTAGTAACACTATAGGTTTTGACAATATGTCAAAATTATTGTTTTATTTCATGTTTGGTGTATAGTGGTAAAGTCAATGAAGGGATGCAGTGAGTGGTAATGGCGGTGAGTGGTAACGGGGTGAAGGGACACAAGAAGATCGGGAGGTTCCTTAAAGTAGACTGTCTTGGTATTGAGTTCAACACATAGGATAGGCCAGAACATAAATATGAGTGTGAAATAGCTAATATCCATTATTTTAATGCAAAGACTACACCTATCTTCCTCACCAAAGTACACTGTATACAGAATTAATATTACCATCTCAACAGTTGCTCTTTACTGCAGATAAAGTTCATTTCCTTAAAGGGATGATGCAAGAGTTTCACTAAGAAACTTGTTCATGAGGGAATAGGAAGAATTCCCTGCTACATAGTAGATAGTCAAAATATATTGAGGATATACATGGGTATAACTAGATTATCATTCTGTGGCCTGAATCTGACTAAGAAGGCATGAATATGATTCCCAAACTGGAAGAGGAGATCATTAATTGTTTTAATCTCCCCATAAATGTCACATGTCATCAACATAGATAATAAAAATCAGAGTACTGTATATTAAATATCTAGAATAGGCAAATTCATATAGATAGAATATAGATTAGAGGTTGCCAGGGACTAGGGGTTGGGAAGAAGCACGAAGGAGGAGTTTTTGCTTAATGGGTGCAGAGTTTCAACCTGGGGTGAGGAAAAGGTTTGGAAACAATGGTGATGGTTGCATAGCATTGTGAAAGTAATTAATGCCACTGAATTGCACACTTAACAATGGTTGAAATAGAAAAATTTTAAGTTGCATATGTTACCACAACAAATACAAAAAGACCATTATAGTTAATTTAGAATTATGTTTCCTTCACACGAAAGAATTTGCTAATTCTGTATTTCTGATCACAAATATGATGTAAATATCCAAAGTTGTTCCTTTCCAAAAGAGAAAGTTGGAAAACTTGAAATACAATGGAAGAAATACAAAGTAAAAAGTCAAAACAAACTTCTTACTTTAATTGGTTCAGGCTGCATCACAGGTGCAGGCATACTGATGGCACTTGGAGCATAAACCTGGTGATATGTTGCTTGAACTCCATGATCAGAATAAGGCTATTACAAAAAAAGAGAGAAAAAATATCACCTTTCATTTATTAATTCAAAATATTTACTCAGCATTTACAATATACTAATCATCTAGCTATACAATGTATAAACAGTTAAAAACACATTCTGTTATGTTTAATTTTATAATCTGATGAGTTAACATAATGAATTAACTTATAATCTGATGAGGGAAATAGTAGTCAGAATGATCATAAGTTCTATAGACACATATAGGGATACAATAGGCAAGGGAAGACATTATGTAAATACAGTTATGGTTTGTTCAGCAGATGGTGGTACCATTCACTGGAATATAGAATACAAGGAAAGCTCAGTACTCATGTAATTGTATGTGAGGGGTTGGAGAGAAGGAGTTAGGTTTGTGATATACAAAATTTGTGGTATTTGTAGGAATTCTAGTAGAGGTATATTGTTGATAGATGTGGTTCTAGACCAGCACTGTCAAATAGAAACATAATGTGAGCTACATATGTTATTTAAAATTTTCCCAGTGTCATGTTAGAAAAGTAAAAAAAAAGGTTGAATTAATTTTTAGTAATGTCTTTTATTTAAACTAATACATATTAAATATTATCATATAAAAGTACAATCAATATAAATATTAGCAAGATGTTTTACATTCTTTCTTCATGCTGTGTCTTGAAAACCCAGTATGTATTTTACACTTAGGGGACATCTCAATTCGGTCTTACCACATTTCAAGTGCTCAGTTGCCACATGTGGCTAGTGGCTATTGTAGTGGATAGTGCAGTCTAAAACTCAGGAGTGAGACTGGGGCTGGATATATGGCTATGGATGATAACATCAGAGTGAGTATATGTGGTGAAAGAATGGAGAACCAAATATGAAATCTCCTTAAAAAGGAAAACAAAAGGAGGTAAAAGCATTGCCAGAAGAGAGTAGTATTATGGAAACCAAGGGTAGGAAGAGTTTTAGAGAGTAGGTACAATGTCTCTGGGAGGTCAAATAAGATTAAAAAGAAAGGAAAGTTTGTGTCGGTTAGCAAGTCATTGAGGACCTTTACCCTACGCAGCCTCAGCAGAAAGGTAATGAAGTAGACTTCAGCAGGTGAGGAGTGAATGGGTAGTGAAGTAGCAGAAATTCTGAATGTAAACTACTTTTTCTAGAAGCTTGGCTTTGAAAAGTAGCAGAAAATTAGGGAATTGGTGGGAGTGTGTGTCACAGGATAATATTGCCTCTTACAAGGTGCTGGGCACTATACAAAGAACCTTGCATACCATATCTCTAGTCTTTGCATCAATCCTGCAAAACAGTTTTTCCTGATGTCCTCATTTTACAAATAAATTATGAAAGCAGGACTATGAAGGGTTAAGCAATTCCTTGAAGTAACACAGTTAGTAAGTGGCGAAGCTCTAAACCAATGGAGAGAAGAAGACTTCAAATACAAGAGAGAAAAAGAACAGTAGATGGAATGAGGTCCCCGAGGAGGAGGGAATTGATAGCATCTAGACTGCAAGAGGTAGAAATAACCTTGGACAAGACTGAATGTCACTAAATAAATATAAGAAGCTAAGGATGAGTTAGGATATAGGTAAGTTTGTGTTTCAGGGGTTGGAGCTTGAGTTGGTTTTCACAAATTGGTTCTTACTTACTCTGCAAAAGAGAAGGCAAAGCTATATTCTCAGAATGACATGGGCAGGTGGTGGAGTGGGTGCAATCTGGTAGTACTGAGGACTTGGCAAAAGTTTAAAATAATCATTGAAATAAGTGAGTGAAGATGGTAACTTTATTTTTTAAAAAGGAAATATGACTATAACACTCACAAGAAAAGTCCTGAAGTTCTTAATTTTAGGGAAAAAAACACTTCAACTGTAAACCATCCCACTCTATTCATTAAATTATATATTAGTCAGACTATACCCGCTACTAGAAACAATATCAAAACAAAAACATGCAAATATTTTGTATGGAAATACCACACAAAGTACAAGTTATAAGGTAATGATGAGCAATATTTTCAGAAAGCCTTTATTAGATTCCATTAAATAGTGCATATATTCTGATGGTAAATATCTGATATCAGGAATTAAAAATATGATTTAATGCCGAAAGAGATTCTGACAAAAAAATCAAATGTAAAAGCATTATTATCCCACTACCTGCTCCTTGCAAACCAGAAAACAACAAAAAGAACAAAATATAGATTTTTAAAATGCCATCATCAATTAAAGAAGAAAATGCCTATGACTCCCAAACTATACACAATGTAGAAAGTCTGCCAAGTGCTGTGCAAGTTGGACCAACATAAGGGAGGATTCTGAAGCCTCCTCAGGCTTCAGAAAGGATAAAGATTTCCCTAGAGGTCGATGTTCTGGAAGACCTCCTCAGAGATACTTTAGAGTCTGAGTGCAGAAGTATGTACTGGTCACGGTGAGGTAGAAGCACAAAATATCTCCATGGAGACCCTATTAACAATTAGGATAATAATTAAAATAATTAATAATCCTGACTTAATAACAGGGGAGGCAGAACTGATGGATACATCATGTTTCTACAATTTTTCTTGTCTACTATCTAGCCTGAGGAATACTACTGCTGGAGGTGAAGCAGGGGGAAAGTGGCAAAGGAAGTAGCAATTGCCACATCCCAATACAGAACCCCTGTGATAAAAAGGGCTTTACAAGGAACAAAAATGATCTCTGGCAAGGATGTGGAGGAAAGGGAATCCTTGTACACTGCTGGTGGGAATGTAAATTAGTATGGCCATTTTGGAAAATAGTTGGGTGGTTTCTCAGAAAATTAAAAATACTACCACATGATCTAGAAATTCCACTACTGTGTATACACATCCAAAGGAAATGAAGTGAGTATGTTAAAGAGATATCTGCATTTCCATGTTCACTCCAGCATTATTTATAATAGTCAAGATATGGAACCAACCTTAGGCTCCATCAATCGGTGAATGGATACAGAAAATGTAGTATCTATATACACAATGGAATACTGTTCAGCCTTAACAAAGAAGGAGATCCTGTCATTTATGACAACATGGATGAACCTGGAGGACATTATGCTAAGTGAAATAAGCCAAGCACAGAAAGACAAATACTACATGATTTCATTTATATGTAGAACGTGAAAAAGTCAAACTCATAGAAGCAGAGAGAAGAATGGTGGTTGCCAGGGGCTGGGGATGGGGAGTGAGATGGGAGATGTTGGTCAAAGGGTACAGAGTTTCAGTTCTAAAGGAAGCATATGCCCTGGAGATCTACCGTATAGCATGACTATAGTTAATAATAACGTATTATATACTTGAAAATTGCTAAGACTTAAGGTACCTTCAATGTTCTCACTGCAAACAAAAAAAAAAGGATAACCATGTGAGGTGATGGATGAGCTTGATTGGGATAATCATTTCACAATGTGTACATATATCCAACCATCATGCTATACACTGTAAATGTATACCATTTTTCATTATTTACAATTTAGTAAAGTTGAGGAAAAAAAGAAAAAAGCAACCATAAAAAAATAGGTGGGGCAGGCCGGGGTGCAGTGGCTCACACCTGTAATCCCAGCACTTTGGGAGGCTGAGGTGGGCGGATCATGAGGTCAGGAGATGGAGACCACCCTGGCTAACATGATGAAACCCCATCTCTACTAAAATTACAAAAAATTAGCTGGACTTGGTGGCACATGCCTGTAGTCCCAGTTACTCGGGAGGCTGAGGCAGGGGAATCACTTGAACCCAGGAGGCAGAGGTTGCAGTGAGCCGAGATTGTGCCACTGCACTCCAGCCTGTGTGACAGAGTGAGAGTCCATCTCAAAACAAAACAAACAAACAAACAAACAAACAAACAAACAAAAATGGGGGGGAATGAAACAAATAATAAAGAAATCCTAGTAAAAGTATGGATAGTAAATATTAAGATCCAACTGTGGAAATTATTGTTTCAGAACAAAATTATGTATTACAAAAGTAATAAAACAATGGACTTAAATTGGGAGGTAAATGCTAATTTCATAATCTTTCATGACACTGATTTAAAACATACTATGCCCATGGTACTGGTACAAAAACAGACACAGATCAATGGAACAGGATAGAGAATTCAAATAAGACCACACATATCTACAACCATCTGATCTTGAACAAATCTGATAAAAAAAAGCAATGGGGGAAAGGATTCCCTGTTTAATAAAGGGTGCTGGGGAGGTCCAGGGCAAGATGGTCAAATAGGAACAACTGTGGTCTGCAGCTTCCAGTGAGACCAGTGCAGAAGGCGGGTGATTTCTGCATTTCCAACTGAGGTACCCAGCTCATCTCACTGGGACTGTTTAGCCAGTGGGTGCAGCCCACGGAGGGTGAGCAGAAGCAGGGTGGGGTGCTGCCTCACCAAGGAAGCACAGGGAGTCAGGGAACTCCCTTCCCCAGCCAAGGGAAGCCATGAGGGATGGTGATATCTGACCCAGATACTGTACTTTTCCCATGGCTTTTGCACCCGCAGACCAGGAGATCCCCTTGGGTGCCTACACCACCAGGGCCCTGGGTTTCAAGCACAGAACTGGGCGGCCATTTGGGCAGACACTGAGCTAGCTACAGGGTGTTTTTTGGTTCATATCCCAGTGGTGCCTGGAACCCCAGAGAGACAGAACTGTTCATCCCCTGGAAAGGGAGCTGAAGTCAGGAGCCAAGTTGTCTTGCTGAGCAGATCCCACTTCCACAGAGCCCAGCAAGCTGAGATCCACTGGCTTGAAATTCTTGCTGCCAGCACAGCAGACTGAGTCAACCTGGGACACTTGGGCTTGGTGTGGGGGAGGGGTATCCACCATTACTGAGGCTTGAGTAGGCGGTTTTCCACTCACAGTGTAAATAAAGCCACCAGGAAGTTTGGAGTAGGCGGAACCCACCTCAGCACCACAAAGCTACTGTAGCCAGACTGCCTCTCTAGATTCCTCCTCTCTGGGCAGGGCATCTCTGAAAGAAAGGCAGCAGCCCCAGTCAGGGGCTTATAGGTAAAACTCCCATCTCCCTGGGACAAAACACCTGGGGGAAATGGCAGCTGTGAGTGCAGCTTCAGCAGACTTAAATGTTCCTGCCTGCCAGCTCTGAAGAGAGAAATGGATCTCCCAGCACAGTGCTCAGGGACAGAATGCCTCCTCAAGTGAGTCCCTGACACCTGTGCCTCCTGACTGGGAGACACCTCCAGCAGGGGTTGACAGACACCTCATACAGGAGAGCGCCAGTTGGCATCTGGTGGGTGTCCCTCTGGGATGAGGCTTCCAGAGGAAGGAGCAGGCTGCAATCTTTGCTGTTCTGCAGCTTCCGCTGGTGGTACCCAGGCAAAAAGGGTCTGGGGTGGACCTCCAACAAAATCCAGAAGACCTGCAGCAGAGGGGCCTGACTCTTAGAGGGAAAACTAACAAACAGAAAGCAATAACACCAACATCAACAAAAATGACGTCCACGCAAAAACCCCATCCAAAGGTCATCAGCATCAAAGATCAAAGGTAGATAAATCCACAAAGATGAGGAATAACCAGCACAAAAAGGTTGAAAATTCCAAAAACCAGAATGCCTCTTCCCCTTCAAAGGATCACAACTCCTCGCCAGCAAGGGAACAAAACTGGATGGAGAATGAGTTTGATGAATTGACAGAAGTAGGCTTCAGAGGTCGGTAATAAACTCTTCTGAGCTAAAGGAGCATGTTCTAACCAAGTGCAAGGAGGCTACGAACCTTGATAAAAGGTTACAGGAACTGCTAACTAGAATAACCAGTTTAGAGAAGAACATAAGTGATGTGATGGAACTGAAAAACACAGCATGAGAACTTTGTGAAGCATACACAAGTATCAGTAGCCGAATTGATCAAGCAGAAGAAAGGATATCAGAGATGAAAGATCAGCTTAATGAAATAAAATGTGAAGACAATATTACAGAAAAAAGAATGAAAAGGAATGAACAAAGCCTCCAAGAAATATGGGACTATGTGAAAAGACCAAACCTACATTTGATTGGTGTACCAAAAAGTGATGTGGGGAATGGAACCAAGTTGGAAATTATCCAACTTGGATATTATCCAGGAGAACTTCCTCAACCTAGCAAGACAGGCCAACATTCAGAAAATACAGAGACCACCACAAAGATACTCCTTGAGAAGAGCAATCCAAAGACACTTAATCGTCAGATTCACCAAGGTTGAAATGAAGGAAAAAATGTTAAGAGCAGCCAGACAGAAAGGTCAGGTTATCCGCAAAGGGAAGCCGACCAAACTAACAGCGGATCTCTCTGCAGAAACCCTACAAGCCAGAAGAGAGTAGGGGCCAATATTCAACATTCTTAAAGAAAAGAATTTTCAACCCAGAATTTCATATCCAGCCAAACTAAGCTTCATAAGTGAAGGAGAAATAAAATCCTTTACAGACAAGCAAATGCTGAGAGGCTTTGTCACCACCAGGCCTGCCTTCTAAGAGCTCCTGAAGGAAGCACTGAATATGGAAAGGAAAAACCAGTACCAGTGACTGCAAAAACACACCAAAATGAAAAAACCATCAACACTATGAAGAAACTGCATCAACTAATGTGCAAAATAACCAGCTAGATTCATAATGATAGGATCAAATTCACACATAACAATATTAACTTTAAATTTACATGGCCTAAATGCCCCAATTAAAAGACACAGACTGGCAAATTGGATAAAGAGTCAAGACCCTTTGTTGTGTTGTATTCAGGAGACTCATCTCATGTGCAAAGACACACATAGGCTCAAAATAAAGGGATGGAGGAATATTTACCAAGCAAATGGAAAGCAAAAGAAAAAAAAAAAGCAGGGATTGCAATCCTAGTCTCTCATAAAACCGACTTTAAACCAACAAAGATCAAAAAGACAAAGAAGGGCATTACATAATGGTAAAGGGATCAATGCAACGAGAAGAGCTAATTATCCTAAATCTATGTATGCAGCCAATACAGGAGCACCCAGATTCATAAAGCAAGTTCTTAGAGACCTACAAAGAGACTTAGACTCCCACACAATAATAGTTGGAGACTTTAACACCCCACTGTCAATATTAGATCAATGAGACAGAAATTTAATAAGGATATTCAGGACTTGAACTCAGCTCTGGACCAAGCAGCCCTAATAAACATCTACAGAACTCTCCACCCCAAATCAACAGAATATACACTCTTCTCAGCACCACATAGCACTTATTGTAAAATTGACCATATAATTGGAAGTAAAACACTCCTCAGCAAATGCTAAAGAATGGAAATCATAACAAACAGTGTCTCAGACCACAGTGCAATCAAATTAGAATGCAAGATTAAGAAACTCACTCAAAACCACACCACTACATGGAAACTGAACAACCTGCTCCTGAATGACTACTGGATAAATCACGAAATTAAGGCAGAAATAAATAGGTTCTTTGAAACCAATGAGAACAAAGACGCAACGTACCAGAATCTCTGGGACACAGCTAAAGCAGTGTTTAGAGAGAAATTTATAGCACTAAATGCATGCAGGAGAAAGTGGGAAAGATCTAAAATTGACACCCTAATATCACAATTAAAAGAACTAGAGAAGCAAGAGCAAACAAATTCGAAAGCTAGCAGAGGACAAGAAATAACTAAGATTAGAGCAGAACTGAAGGAGACAGAGACACGAAAAACCCTTCAAAAAAAATCAATGAATCCAAGAGCTGGTTTTTTGAAAAGATTAACAAAATAGATAGACCACTAGCCAGCCTAATAAAGAAGAAAAAAGAGAAGAATCAAATAGATACAATACAAAATGAAAAAGGAGATATCACCACTGATCCCACAGAAATACAAACTATCATCAGAGAATACTATAAACACCTCTACACAAATAAACTAGAAAATCTGGAAGAAATGGATAAATTCCTAGACACATACACCCTCCCTCCCAAGACTAAACCAGGAACAAGTCAAATCCCTGAATAGACCAATAACAAGTTCTGAAATTGAGGCAGTAATTAATAGCCTACTAAACAAAAAAGTCCAGGACCAGACAGATTCACAGCTGAATTCTACCAGAGGTACAAAGAGGAGCTAGTATCATTCCTTCTGAAACTATTTCAAACAATAGAAAAAGAGGGACTCCTTCCTAACTCATTTTATGAGGCTAGCATCATCCTGATACCAAAACCTGCCAGAAACACAACAAAAAAAGAAAATTTCAGGCCAACATCCCTGATGAACATTGATGTGAAAATCCTCAATAAAATACTGGCAAACTGAATCCAGCAGCACATCAAATATCTTATCCAGCACCATCAAGTTGGTTTCATCCCTGGAATGGAAGGCCGGTTCAACATACGCAAATCAGTAAATGTAACCCATCACATAAACAGAACCAACAACAAAAACCACATAATTATCTCAATAGACACAGAAAAGGCCTTCAAAAAAATTCAACACCGTTTCAGGCTAAAAACACTTAATAAACTAGGTATTGACGGAACATATCTCAAAATAATAAGAGCTATTTATGACAAACCCATAGCCAGTATCATACTGAATGAGCAAAAGCTGGAAGCATTCCCTTTGAAAACTGGCACAAATCAAGGATGCCCTCTCTCATCATTCCTATTCAACATAGTATTGGATGCTTTGGCCAGGGCAATCAGGTGAGAGAAAGAAATAAAGGGTATTCAATTAGGAAAAGAGGAGGTCAAATTGTCTCTACAGATGACATGATTGTATATTTATAAAACCCCATCATCTCAGCCCCAAATCTCCTTAAGCTAATAAGCAACTTCAGCAAAGTCTCAAGATACAAAATCAATGTGCAAAAATCACAAGCATTCCTATACACCAATAACAGACAAACAGAGAGCCAAATCCTGAGTGAACTCCCATTCACAATTGCTACAAAGAGAATAAAATACCTAGGAATCCAACTTACAAGGGATGTGAAGGACCTCTTCAAGGAGAACTACAAACCACTGCTCAAGGAAATAAGAGAGGACACAAACAAATGGAAAAACATTCCATGATCATGGGTAGGAAGAATCAATATCATGAAAATGGTCATACTGCCCAAAGTAATTTATAGATTCAATGTTATTCCTGTCAGGCTACCATTGACTTCCTTCACAGAATTAGAAAAAACTAGTTTAAATTTCATATGGAACCAAAAAACAGACCGTATAGCCAAGACAATCCTAAGCAGAAAGAACAAAGCTGGAGGCATCACGGTACCTGACTTCAAACTATACTACAAGGCTACAGTAACCAAAACAGCATGGTACTGGTACCAAAACAGAGATATAGACCAATGGAACAGAACAGAGACCTCAGAAATAACATCATGCATCTACAACCATATGATCTTTGACAAACCTGACAAAAATAAGCAATGGGGAAATGATTCCCTATTTAATAAATGGTGTTGAGAAAACTGGTTAGCCATATGCACAAAACTGAAATTGGACCTCTTCTTTACACCTTATACAAAAATTAACTCAAGATGGATTAATGACTTAAATGTAAGAATTAAAACCATAAAAACCGTAGAAGAAATCCTAGGTAATACCATTCAGGACATAGGCATGACTAAACCACTAAAAGCAATGGCAACAAAAGCCAAAACTGACAAATGGTGTCTAATTAAACTAAAGAGCTTCTGCACAGCAAAAGAGACTACATCAGAGTGAACAGGCAACCTATGGAATGGGAGAAAATTTTTGCCATTTATCCATCTGACAACAGGCTAATATCTAGAATTTACATGGAGCTTAAACAAATTTACAAGAAAAAAAAACCCATCAAAAAGTGGGTGAAGGATATGAATAGACACGTCTCAAAAGAAGACATTTATGTGGCCAACAAACATGAAAAAAGCTCATTATCACTGGTCATTAGAGAAATGCAAATCAAAACCACAATGAGATACCATCTCATGCCAGTTAGCATGGCAAGCATTAAAAAGTCAGGAAACAACAGATGCTGGAGAGGATGTGGAGAAATAGGATGCTTTTACACTGTTGGTGGGAGTGTAAATTAGTTCAACCATTGTGGAAGACAGTGTGGCGATTCCTCAAGGATCTAGAACCAGAAATATCATTTGACCCAGCAATCCCATTACTGGATATATATCGAAAGTTTAATAAATCATTCTTCTATAAAGACACATGCACATGTATGTTTACTGCAGCACTATTTACAATAGCAAAGACTTGCAACCAACCCAAATACCCATCAATGATAGACTGGATAAAGAAAATGTGACACATATAATATGGATTACTATGCAGCCATAAAAAAGAATGAATTCATGTCCTTTGCAGGGACATGGATGAAACTGGAAACCATCATTTTCAGCAAACACAGGAACAGAAAACCAAACACTGATGCTCTCACTCATAAGTGGGAGCTGAACAATGAGAACGCATGGACATAGGGAGGGGAACATCACACACCAGGGCCTATTGGTGGGGGGAGGCAAGGGGAGGGATAGCATTAGGAGAAATACCTAATGCAGATGATGGGTTGATGGGTGCAGTAAACCACCATGGCACATGCACACCTATTTAACAAACCTGCATGTTCTGCATATGTATCCCAGATCACGAAGTATAATAACAAAAAAATGGTCCTGGGAAAACTGTGTAGCCATATATAGAAAATTGAAACTGGACCCCTTCCTTACACCTTATACAAAAATTAACTCAAGATGGATTAAAGACTTAAGTGTAAAACCCAAAACTACAAAAACCATAGAAGGACTAGGTGTGGTGGCTCATGCCTGTAATCCGAGCACTTCGGGAGGCCGAGGTGGGCAGATCACGAGGTCAAGAGATCGAGACCATCCTGGTTAACATGAAACCCCTTCTCCACTAAAAATACGAAAAAATTAGCTGGATGGGTGAGGTGGCACGTGCCTGTAGTTCCAGCTACTCAGGAGGCTGAGTGGGAGAGGTTGCAGTGAGCTGAGATCACGCCATCGCACTTTAGTCTGGGTGATGGAGCGAGACTCAGTCTCAAAAAAAAAAAAAAAAAAAAAAAAAAAAAAAAAAAAAAAAAAAAAAAACCAAAACACACACACACACACACCATAGAAGAAAATATAGGCAATACCATTCATTCAGGACTTAGGCATAGGCAAAGACTTCATGATGAAAACATCAAAAGCAATTGCAACTAAAGCAAAAATTGACAAATGGGTTTCAATTAACTAAAGAGCTTCTGCCCAGCAAAAGAAATTATCATCAGAGTCAACAGACAACCTACAGAATGGGAGAAAATTTTTGCAATCTATCCATCTGACAAAAGTCCAATATCCAGAATGTACAAGGAACTTAAACAAATTCACAAGAAAAAAACAAAGAACCTCGTTAAAAAGTCGGCAAAGGACAAGAACAGACACTTCTCAAAAAAGACATTTATCCAGCCAACAAACATAAAAAGAGCTCAACATCACTGATCATTGGAGAAATGCTAATCAATACCACAATGAGATACCATCTCACACCAGTCAGAATGGCGATTGTTAAAAAGTCAAGAAACAACAGGTGCTGGTGAGGCTGTGGAGAAATAGGAATGCTTTTTTACACTGTTGGTGGAAATGTAAATTAGTTCAACCATTGTGGAAGACAATGTGGTGATTCCTCAAAGACCTAGGGGCAGAAATATCATTTGACCCAGCAATCCCATTACTGGGCATATACCTAAAGAAATATAAATCATTTCATTATAAAGATACATGCATGTATATGTTCATTGCAGCACTATTCACAATAGCAAAGACATGGAATCGACACAAACGCTCATGTGTGATAGACTGGATAAAGAAAATATGGTACATATACACCATGGAATGCTATGCAGCTATAAAAAGGAACGAGATCATGTCCTTTGCTGGAAGGAGCTGGAAGCCATTATCCTCAGCAAACTAACATAGGAACAGAAAATGAAACACCGCACATTCTCACTTGTAAGTGGGAGCTGAACAATGAGAACATATGGACACAGGGAGGGGAACAACACACAGTGGGACCTGTCGGGGGCTGGGGAAGGGAGAGCATCAGGAAAAATAGCTAATGCGTGCCAGGCTTAACACCTAGGGGATGGGCTGATAGATGCAGAAAACCAACATGGCACAGGTTTACCTAGGTAATAAACCTGCACATCCTACACATATATACTGGAACTTAAAATAATATAAAATAAATAAAATATAAAATAAAACATACCATGCACAGTTCCTGGCACACAGATGGTGAAGCTATAAGTAATGGATCAGAAATATAATTTAAAGATGCTGAAGAGGATATTAAAATTTGTAATTATAAATTTAATTTACATTTCTGTAGGAAGAATTTTTTTAGAGATTTTTTTCTTCTTCATCTTAATTATATGCTTTTGACTATTAGAATGTTAGTAACAATACAGATTGACAGGCAAAATGAGAATGCAGAGTATTTGGAATTGTACTATTTCAAAAAGAACAAATCAAAGATTAGCATAGTGGAGTGAATGGCTGATTTGGGGAACGGTTCAGAACTAGTTAGTGAAAAAGTCTAAGATGATGCATTCTTAGCTATAAGAAAGGGGAAGAGATTTGAATAAATCAACAAAACAGAAGACGAAGCAGTTTCAATGAGGGTCGTGAACAAATTTAAAAAAGAAAAAGAAATAAATATTAACATGAGGTAGTTATAGATCAATTACTTTAAGACTAATACATACCTCTGGAACTGAAGTTTCCATCAGAGACAGTGGAGGAGGAACACATCCACCATCCTGTGCAATTTCCACTGGTTGATAAATAACCTCAGAAGGTTGCAGGTATAAGAAGGGAGCAGAAGAGGCAGGAGGCTAAAACACAAAACCACATTTCTAATTCAAATACGATTACTTATTTCCGTTAAACCAAATGACTTAGCCAACAGATGAGAGAAGTATTTGTTTTATATTTTACTAAATTTTTTTTTAGGAATAGCACAGAAGTATCTCAGCAACGAATCAGAAACTAATCTGTTATAAATTCCAATTGTGTAGATGTAAATAATCTTATCACTGGTAAGCACTAAAACTTCTTAATGACTCAGAACCTCATATATAAATTCAGATAATAATTATGGTTATATTAATATCACCAGTAAAGGTTGTAATAAAGTGACCTATGGTATTTAAATTGACATAAATGTCTGCTCTCAGCTCTGTGACTTCTAAAGGAAGTGGGAAAATGTCATTAAACAATTTTTTGGTGAAGTACTGTTTGTCACCAAAAGTTGGAAAAAAGAATACTTATTTAGGAATTGAATAAGAACTGAAGCCAAATCCAAGTGAAGCTGGAAAAATGCTAAATTTTCAAATAATACTAATAGTAAAAAAGAGTCAGTTTCATGTTTATACAGTACACATTTATAAAATGCTTTCACTTATGCATTATCATTTGATATTCAAAAAAATCATATAAGGAAATTTACACATGTATAGTATCATTACATCCATTTTTACAAATGAAGAAACTGAAAACAAACTGCCAAAAGAATGTTAATAAATAGAAGGTCTCAAATCTAGTTCTCCTGACTTTAGTATTCATGCAGTCATCACAAGAATATAACGAAAGAAGGATTTAAAATTATATATTGAAAGTTAATATTTACCTGAGGAACACTCCACTGCCACTGTCCTGGTAAATACTGTGTGGTGGCCTAAAATTAAATAAAAGAAAAGAAAAGGAAAACCCACTCAGATTATAAACAAGGGTTAAAACTAGATATCTACAGGCAAAAATATGAAGTTGAACCCTCACACCATACATAAAAATCAACTAAAGCCATAAACAAAAATTAACTCAAAATGGACCAGAGACTTAAATGTAAGAGCTAAAATTATAAAACTCTTAGAAAAAAATATAGATGTAAATGTCTGTGACCTTGGATTAGGAAATGTTTGTAAAATTATGATTCCAAAAGCACAAACAACAAAGCAACAACAAAAAAATAGTTAAATTTGATTTCATCAAAACTTTTGTGCAAGTGAAAATACAACCCACAGGATGAGAGAAAATATGGAACTTATATCAAGAATGTATAAAGAATGCTTACAACTTAATAATCAAAAGGTAAGTAACCCCACTTAAAAATAGGTAAATGATATGAATAGACTTTTCTCCAAAGAAGATATGCATATGGCCAATAAACACAAGAAATAACACTTGACACCACTAGCCTTCAGGGAAATACAAATCAAAACCATAATACAACCATAATATACTTCATACCCACTAGGATGGCTTTAATCAAAAAAGTAGATCATAAATGTTGATGGGCATGTGGAGAAATTAGAACCCTTATAATCTGCTGGTGGGAATGTAAAATGGTGCAGACCTTTAGGAAAATAAATACTTCCTTAAAAGGTTAAACAGAGTTACCATATGACCCAGAAATTCCACTCTAGTTACAAGACCTAACAGAAATAAAAATATATATTCACATAAAATTTGTATGTGAATGTCCATCGCAGCATTATTTATAACAGTCAAAAAGTAGAAATAACTCAAGTGTCCATCATCTGATGAATGCATAAACAAAATGTGGTACAGTGTATCCATACAATGGGATATTATTATTGGAGAATGAAGTACTGAGACATGCCATGTCTCATTTATCATGACACAGATAAATCTTGAAATCATTATGCTAAATGAAAGAAGCCAGTCACAAAAGACCACATATTGTATGATTGTTTTTATAGGATATATACAGAATAGGCAAATCTAGAAAAACAGGTAAGTAGATTACTGGTTGCCTAGGGCTGGGATAAGGGGAAAAAGAAGAGTAACTGCCAACTACTCAACTCGTCTACTGTAGCACAAAAACAGCCATAGACAATAAGTAAACAAAAGTGGCTGTGTTCCAATAATGCTTTATTTACAAAAGCAGGCTGCTGCTAGAGTTTGTTCTGCAAGCCATAGTCTGATGATCCTGCTATAGACCAAAATGGTCTGTCATTATAGTTCACTTATCCCCAGTTTCTCACTAGAATTAATGAAGAGTGCTGGTTAACTGAAAGAGGATGTCATAATATATAATAAACCACAATATATTATTTACTTTAATATAAATTATGTTAAATGTAATATAGCCAGAAACTGACATATGTTAACATTAAAAAACCAGCTTGCAGTCCAATACCTGTATCTTACTTTGGGAATTATTGCTGAAGATTTTTTAGATTAAATGTTAGCCAGGGGAGCAAAACTGACCTCATTACATTTGGTAAAAGGAAGCAGAGTCCATCTTCTTGTATGACATTGTTTAGTTCCCTCATGAAAAAAGAGAGGCATGATGTCAGCAAGATGGCTGACCAGAGATGCCTGGCATTCATTTTCCACTGGCTCCCTACCCCACCACAAGAAAGGACTAAGGCAATGAATAAACAGCTACAATTTGACAGGAGCATCAAAGGGAGAGTGCTGGAGTGCAGCAGGGGAGTGGAGACACACCTGTGGTGATTGCAAATCCAGGAGCACAGCATGGAGACACTCAGCCTCTGCAACCCCTTCTCTTCTGCTAGGATTGGATCTGCCTGGAGTCCTGCAATTTCTTATTGCAGGGAAAAGGTACGCAGAAGATCCCCACCAGCCTGCATTGCTACTGCAAACACCCACACTCCTTGCAACAGGAGAATCCCATAGTCTCACAGTTTGAAGAGTTGCTGGGAATTCGTGGCCGTGTTGCCCCAAATTAGGAGTACAAAGTATGTACTCCTCACCCCCTCAATCCCACCCTGTGAGCCAAGCTGTTACAGTGTGACAGCATCTTGAGGCCACAGCCGCCTCTGAAGTGCTCCCTCTTCTAGGGGGCCAATAGCTATTGCACGTCTCCAGCACTGGGATTCCATTTTCATTCCGCCAAGTCCGTACCAGTGGCTGAACACAACCCCAGCAGCATGGAACCTGAGGCTTAAGATTGGCTGTGATTCTGGCTCTGTACGATATGGAAACCACCTTCTGTTGCCCTCACCTCCAGTTAGAGGAACAATTTGGCTGACCTGCCCAGGGTGAACCCACTCTTTAGCTGGTCAAACTGCTGCACTCCCCTGAGCAGGAGAGGTCCTCAAGCCTGGTAGCAGCTGACATGCTGCCGGGATGGAATGGTTACACATCTGCATACAGGGCTGAGAAACAGCCCAGAGGTGCCTCATGCCCTGCAGACAAGCCCCTGACCTATCCTGTGCATGAAATTAGAGCCCAAGAAACAGCTCTGGGGACTGCCACTGGCAGAAACGTCCCTAGGGGAGTGGAGTGGCTGTGTGTCCATGCCTCAGGCCTAAGAAATGGTCTCGTGCCCACCCCTCCAGCAGACACATCCCCAGGACAGCTGAGCAGCCTTGAACTTGTGTCCCAGGCCTGAGAAGAAGCCCCACAGGCTGCTTCCAGTGGGCATGATCCCAGGCCGACCAATAGCCCTGTGCCTGCATTCCGGGCCTATGGAACAGCCCTCACAGAAACGTTTCCAGGCCAGGTGATCCACCTTGTGCCTATGTCCCAGACTTGAGAAATAGCCCTGTGGGCCACCCCCAGCAGACATGCCCCCTAGGCCTGGTGAGCAGTTGTGTACCTGCATCCCGAGCCGGAGAAACAGTCCCTGACAAACAGTCCCTAGCCAACTGAGCAGCCATGCAGCTGTGTCTACGGCCTGAGAAACAGTCCCATGGGTTGTCCCCAGCAGATGCACCCCCAGGTCAGCCAAGGAGCCATGTGCCTACATACCCAACCTGAGTAACAGCCCCACAGGCTGCCTCTGGTGGGCACTCCCCGAGGCTGGCTGAGAAGCTGCATGCCTGTGCTCTCAGCCAGAGTAACAGCCCTGTGGCCCCAAGCCCAGTGAGCCAGACTTACCATGTTCATGTACACAGCCCTGACCTGAGGAAGAGCCCAGCAAGCCCAAGCCCCACCACCATTGTCACAGACTCTCTTGTCCTAGGTCACTGAGAAACTTGCAAATACAACTAGAGAGTATTACAGCTTAAGAGACTACACAGAGACTACCCTACTATGTCCACCTAGAACCAAGGCCAATGCACCCCACTGAACCAACACCCCAAAATCCATTCACAGAAATAAGTCTTCCCCTATGAAACCTACTTCAAATTTGAAAAGGTGACTTTTGTACCAGATGTGTAGAAATCAATGTAGGGACACATCAACCATCAAGGAAACATGTCACCTCCAATCAAAACAGTAATTCTCTAGTAACAGACTCCAATCATAGGGAAATATTTGCATATATTTCATAATGCCAGAAAAAGAATTCAAAATAATAATTTTAAGGAAATTCAGCGAGATACAAGAGAACACAGATATACAATTCAACAAAATCAGGAAAACAACTCATAGTTTGAATGAGAAATTTAACAAAGAGATAGATATCATAAAAAAGCAACAGAAATCCTAGAGCTGAAGAATTCAATGAATGAAATAAAAATACAACTGAGAGCTTCAACAATACACTAGACCAAGCAGAAGAAAGAATTTCTGAACTTGAAGACAGGTCTTTTGAAATAACACAGGCAGACAAAAAAAAAAAAAAAAAAGAAGAATGAAGAAAACCTACAGGATTTATAAGACACCATGAAGAGGATAAATATTTATTCATATAATGGGCATTCAAGAAGGAAAAGAGAAGGGAAAATGTGAGGACAACACATTTAATGAAATAATAGCAGAACATTTTCCAAGTCTTGGGAGAAGAGATAGATATCCAGGTCTGGGGAGCTCAAAGAATCCTAGTAGATTCAATCTAACAGATCCTCTCAGAGGCACATTATAGTCAAATTGTTAAAAGTCAAAGAGAAAGAATTTTAAAAACAGCAAGAAAAATGTGTCAAGTCACAATTAAAGGAATCCCCATTATACTAACAGCAGGTTTCTTAGCAGAAATCTTACTGGGGAGAATGGATGATATATTTAGATACATTCAAAATACTGAAGGAAAAAACCCCTGCCAGCCAAGAATATTAGACCCAGTAAAGCTATCTTTTAGAAATGAAGGAGAAATACAATCTTTTACACGGCCAGGTGTGGTGGCTCACACTTGTAATCCCAGTGCTTTGGGAGACTAAGGCAGGAAGATTGCTTGAGCCCAGGAATTTGAGACCAGCCTGGACAACATAGCAAGACCCTATCTCTCAAAAAAAAATTAGCAGGCATGGCACACGCCTGTAGTCTCAGCTGTGTGGCAGGCTAAGGTGGGAGGGATTACTTGAGCTCACGAGTTTGATGCTGCAGTGAGCTATGATCATGCCACTACACTCCATCTCTAAAAAAACCCAGCTTTTTCATAGACAAGCAAAAACTGAGAGAATTTATCACCACTAGATTGGCCTTACAAAAAAAATATTAAAGGGAGTCTTACATCAGGAAGTGAAAGGATGATAACAACCCTCATGAAACATGCAAAACTATAAAATTCACTGGGACAGTCATTACACAAAGGACAAAGAGAAGAAAAGAATCAAATCTTATAATTACAGAGAACCCAGCCACAAAAAATCACCAAAAAGAGAAGGAACAAGGAACAAAAGATATGCAAAATAACCAGAAAACAATAAATAAAATGACAGAATGTCCTCACCTGTCAATAACAGCCCTGAATGCAAATGGGTTAAATTCTCCATTTAAAAGATAGAGACTGGGTGAATAGATTAAACAAAGAGACCCAACTATATGCTACCTAAAAGAAACTCACCTTACCTGTAAAGACACACCTAGGCTGAAAGTGAAGGGATGGAAAGACATGTTCCATGCAAATGGAAACCAAAGCAGTCAGGAATAGCTATACTTATATCAGACAAAACCGACTTCAAGTTAAAAGCTTTAAAAAGAGACAAAGAAGGACATTTATATAATAATAAAGGGATCAATTCCACAAGAGAATATAACAATGTAAATACATATGTACCCAACACAAAGCACCCAGATATATAAAGCAAGTCTTATTTGATCTAAAGAGAGAGGGAGAAACCCCAATAAAATAGTGGTTGGGGACTTCAACACCCCACTCTCAGCATTGGACAGATTATCTAGAAAGAAAATAAACAGGCTGGGCACAGTGGCTCAGGTCTGTAATCCCAGCACTTTGGAAGACCAAGGTGGGCAGATCATGAGGTCAGGAGTTCGAGACCAGCCTGACCAACATGGTGAAACCCTATCTCTACTAAAAACACAAAAATTAGCCTGGCGTGGTGGCATGCACCTGTAATCCCAGCTACTCAGGAGGCTGAGGCAGGAGAATTGCTTGAACCTGGGAGGCAGAGGTTGCAGTGATCCGAGATCATGCCATTGCACTCTAGCCTGGGTGACAAGAGTGAGACTCCTTCTCAAAACAAAAAACAAAAAACAAAAACAAAACAAAAAACAAACAAACAAAAAAACCAAAAACAAACATGGATTTAAACTGCACCATAGGCCAAACAGACCTAACAGCTATTTAGAGAACACTTAACTGAACAGTTGCAGAATATACTTTCTTTTCATCAGCATATAAAACATTCTCCAGAATTACCATATTTTAGGAAACAAAACAAGTCTCAAAAAATTAAAAAAAAACTGAAATTATATCAAGTATCTTATCTGACACAATAGAATAAAACAAGACATCAATAAGAAGAAAAACATTCAAAACTACACAAATTCATGGAAATTAAGTAACATACTGCTAAATGACCAGTGGGTGAAGGAAGAAATTAAGAATGAGAATAGAAACACAACATACCAAAACCTATGGGACACAACAGTAGCAGTATTAAGAGGCAAATTTATAGCAATGAATGCTTACATCAAAAAATTAGAAATATTTCAAATAAACACCCTTACAATGTACCTCTAGGAATTATAAGAGCAAGAACAAGCTAAACCCAAAATTAGTAGAAGAAAAGAAATAGTAATAATCGGGGCAGAAATAAACAATGTTGAGACTACATAACAATACAAAAGATTAACAAAACAAAAGGTTGACTTTTTAAAAAGATAAAATCGACAAAACATTAGTTAGTCTAAGAAAAAAAAGAAAGTAGATCCAAATAAATAAAATCAGCAATGAAAAAGACATCACAATGGATACCATAAATACAAAGGATCAGTAGAGACTATTATGAACAACTATATGCCAATAAATTAGAAAACCTAGAAGAAACAGATAAATTCCTGAACATACACAATCTGCCAAGACTAAACCAAGATTGAAGAAATAGAAAACCTTAAGAAGCAAGGCAAGGCGCAGTGGCTCACGCCTGTAATCTCAGCACTTTGGGAGGCCGAGGCGGGCCGATCACGAGGTCAGGAGATTGAGACCATCCTGGTTAACGCGGTGAAACCCCGTCTCTACTAAAAAAATAAAAAATTAGCCGGGCGAGGTGGCGGGCGCCTGTAGTCCCAGCTACTTGGGAGGCTGAGGCAGGAAAATGGCATGAACCTGGCAGGCCGAGCTTGCAGTGAGCCGGGATTGCGCCACCTGCACTCCAGCCTGTGCGACAGAGCAAGACTCCGTCTTTAAAAAAAAAAAAAAAGAAAGAAAAAGAAAAAGAAAATCTGAAGAAACAAATTTAAGTAACAAGATTGAATCAGTAATTAAAACGTCTTCCAACAAAGAAAAGTCCAGAACTACATGGCTGAATTCTACTAAACCTTTAGATAAGAATACCAGGTCTTCCCAAACTATTCCAAAAAATCGAAGCAGAGGGAATTCTCCCTAATTCATCCCATCAGTTTGATTACATTAAACTAAAAAGTTCCTGCACAGCGAAGAAAATAATCAACAGAGTGAAGAGACAACCTGTTGAATGGTAGAAAACATCTGTAAACTACTTATCTGACACAGAATTAATATCCAAATATACAAGGATAAACAAAATAAACAACAGCAAAATAAACAAAAAATAAACTGATTAAAAATGGGAAAATGATCTGAATAGACATTTCTCAAAAGAAGACAAAGAAATGGCTAACAAATATTTGAAAAAATGATCAACATTACTAATTATCAGGAAACTGTAAGTCAAAACCACAATGAGGTATTATCTACCCCAGTTAGGATGGTTATTGTCAAAAAGAGAAAATAACAAAGGCTGGTGAGGATGTAGAGAAAAGGAAACTCTTCTACATTGTTAGTAGGAATGCAAACTAGTACAACCACTGTGGAGAACAGTATGGAGGTCCCTGAAAAAAACTACAAAAGGAACTACCATATGATCTGGTAATCCCACTACTGGGAATTTATTTGGAGAAAAGGAAATCATTGATTCAGAGAGATATCTGCACCCCCATGTTTATTACAGCATTATTCACAATAGCCAAAATATGAAATCAACCTAGGTGTCCAACAACAGATGAATAAAGAAAATGTGGTATATATATACATGATGGAATACTATTTGGCTATAAAAAAGAATAAAATCCTATCATTCATGGCAGCATGGATGGAACTGGAGGTCATTATGTTAAATGAAATAAGCCAGGAACAGAAAGTTAAACAACACATGTTCTCACATATGTGGAAGCCAAAAAACACTGATCTCAAAAATCTGTCACCTGCACAGATATTTTTGAAATAAAAAAGTTTTATTTTTCCCCTCTTTCTTGCAATAAATGATAAAATTCCAAGTCTTTTCAACTGCCTTTCGAACAATGTTTACAAGAGTGTAGCTTCTCCTCTACTGATCTACACTGGTTGCTCAATTTAACTTGTATTCCTGTTTTTGTATATGCAGCATTTAGACTTACATACGGCAAGAAGGCATTTTTTTTTTTTTTTGTTGCTGTTAAAGGAAACAAATTCTCAAATCATGAAGTGATGTAAAAGTTGCATATGCCTACAAAGCTCTGAATTCAGGTCCCATTGCTGTCAAAAACAAATGAATGTAACTCCTACCCTAATCCCTTTTTTATATGATAAAAGTGCCTTAGCATGAGTTGCAACTGTCATCGCTACAGTAAGCCGGTTTACAGATGTTTTCCACTGAGCGTCACAATAAAGAGTACCATGTGCTACAAAAAATAAATAAATAAAAATAAGTTGATCTCATAGAAGTAAAAAGAATACTGGGGGCTGAGAAGGATAGAGGGAAAGGAGGAATAGGGAGAGATTTGTGAAAGGATAAAAAATTACAGCTACCTCAGGAATGGAAAACCAAACATCCTATGTTCTCACTCGTAAGTAGGAGCTAAGCTATGAGGATGAGAAGGCATAGGAATGATACAATGGACTTTGAGGACTTAGGGAGAAGGGGTGGGAAGGGGGTAAGGGATAAAAGACTACAAATTGTGTTCAGTGTATACTGCTCGGGTGATGGGTGCATCAAAATCTCACAAATCAGCATTAAAGAACTTACTCATGTAACCAAATACTATCTGTTCCCCACAAACCTGTGGAAATAACAATTAAAAAAAAAAACAAAAAATCCCAAACACCCCTAAAATTACAGCTAGATGGGAGGAATAAGTTCTAACATTCTATACCACTATAGGATGACTATAGTGAACAATAATACATAGTTTCAAATAGCTAGAAGGAGGCTATTGAATGCTCCCAACACAAATAAATGATTCATGTTTGAGATGTTGGATATGCTAATTACTCTGATTTGATCACCATATTATATGTATCAAAACATCACTACATACCCCATGAATAGGTATAATTATCATTTGTCAATGAAAAAAATTTAAAAAAGAAAAAAACACTACCAGGGATTAACTCATTTTATTTTTTATTTTCTAACTAATCATTTATTTTATTTATTTTTAAAACTTTTATTTTAGGTTCAGGGATACATGTGAAGGTTTGTTACATAGGTAAACTCGTGTCACAGGAGTTTGTTGCACAAATTATTTCATAGCCCAGTACCCAATAGTTATCTTTTCTGTTCTTCTCCCTCCTCCCACCCTCCACCCTCAAGTAGACCACAGTGGCTACTGTTCCCTTCTTTGTGTTCATGAGTTCTCATCATTTAGCTCACACTTCTAAGTGAGAACATGTGGTATTTGGTTTTCTGTTCCTGTATCAGTTTGCTAAGGATAATAGCCTCCAGCTCCATCCACGTCCCTGCAAAAGATATGATCTCATTGTTTTTTATGGCTGCAAAATATTCCTTGGTGTATATATACCACATTTTCTTTAGGCATGCCATGTCTTTGCTATTGTGAATATTGCTGCAATGAACATTCGCATGCATGTGTCTTTATGGTAGAATGATTTATATTCCTCTGGCTATATACCCAGTAATGGGTCTAATGGTAGTTCTGCTTTTAGTTCTTTCAGAAATCTCCATACTGCTTTCCACAATGGTTGAACTAATTTACACTCCAACCAATGGTATATAAGTGTTCCTGTTCTCTGTAACCTCGCCAGCATCTGCTATTTTTGACTTTTTAGTAATAGCCATTCTGACTGGTGTGAGATGGTATATCATTGTGGTTTTGATTCACATTTCTCTAATGAAGTATCTCTTTGTAATTAGTAAAGTAGTTGCATGAGAAAGAAATAAATGAAAGTTAGCTAAGAAAGGACTGAAAGTTTCAGAGAGAATTTTAATTGTAATTTATGTTTACCTGGTAGTGATATGCAGGTTGCTGATAAATGGGTTGAGCTACCATCACAGGGGAGCTACATACAGAACGTGACTATAAGAGGATGGAAAAAGAAAAATTAGGCAGAAGCCTTTAAAATAGCTCACAATAAAATTTATCTCAAATTATTACCTAAACCTAGTCAACTTCTGGTTTATGATTAGAAATGTTATTTTTCTACCCCTTATTGATATTATTACTGACTTTACTAAGTCAATTTATTAAAATCATCACAACATTTCTACTTCCACGTGGTTTCATTTCCATAGTAATGCTAAAACAACCACCAGAAAAGTTGCTTTTAGTCTGAAATGTACCACTTCCAAAGATTATGAAAATATAGTTCTAAGAGAATACTTAGAGGAAAATGACAGCAAGACTTAGTGTGTCGCTGCCTGTTTCCATTGTGAGGACCAGCAGGAAACAGTTAATGTTTATAATAGTATTTACAACTGAATGAATAGTCATATCTAATTTTCCCACTAGTTACAAATAACCAATGTTCTATTCCTTTGTTATACCTATAATTAAAGCAAAGATATTTTATTTTTATTTTAGTAATTTGACATTTAAATGAGTTAATAGTTTGACAAACTTGTAAGTGAAAAATCCGTGTGTAAAAAAAGTACAGGTAACACTTGATTATTCAAAGTGAAAGAGTAAGCCCCAAAACAGATTACTTAAAACCAGATTGTTAATAAAACAGGCAAGTTATATTGCCAGATAGTAAAACTGGCTCTAATATAGCAATTAAAATTCAATGTGTAATGTGGGATCTAACTTATATTGTTTTGTTTTAATGTTTGCACCCCCCAAACTGAGGAAAAGTATCATAGTTTTGTACAATTCACAGACTATGGTATGCTAATAAAACTGTATCATAGATTAACATTAGAAAATAATAATGTAATTTGCTATATTAATAGATTAAAGGAGAAAAAAATGGTAATTTCAACAGAGACAGAAAATGCATTAGGGCAGTAATTCTCAACCATGAGTGATTTTGTCCTTTAGGGAACATCTGGCAATGTTGGGAAGACATTTTTGATTGTCATAACTATGGGGAGCCTAGGGATACTTCTAAACATCCTACAGTGCACAGGACAGTCCTTCACAACAAAGAAATCATCTGGCTCAAAATGTCAACGGTGCTAAGATTGAGAAAGCTGGTTAAGAGTATCTTCCCACTTACAAAGTATGCGCACGTGTGTGTGTCTATATATGTATGTATATATGTGCATATATACATGCGTATGTGTATGCGTGCATATATACATGCGTATGTCTATGCGTGCATACATGTAAAGCTTAATGGTGAATCACTGAATTTGCTCCTTTTCAAGAACAAGGTCATGATGTTTTCACTACATCAATACTGTAGCAGAGACACCGTCAGTACAAAAACTCCAGGAAAAGAAGAAGTGAAAGAAATAGAAGTATACTGAATCATAAATAATTGTGTAAATGAGAGTTTGGCAGGGTTACTGATAGAATATCAATATTGAAAAATCAAGAGCATTACTATACACCAGTTACAATCTACTAGGAAATGTTATTTAAAAAACAGTATTCATCAAATCGACAAAACTATGGTCTACTAAGAATAAATTCAACAAAAGATGTGTCAAGCTTTTTTACGGAGAAAGAAAACTTTTTTATGGATAGAAGTAAAATAAGACAAATAAATGGAGAGATGTATCATGCTCATGGATAGGAAGATTCAGTATTTTAAAATACTGAAATGTCCCAAGTTATTCACACTATTTAATGCAATTCTAGCAGAAAAACAAGTTTTTCACTGAACTAAACAAGCTGAATTACAAAATGTATACCTATTAACACAAAGACATAAGGATAGATGAGAGACTCCTGAAGAAGAACAATGTATTTTAAGATTTCAAGATTCATTTTAAAGTCAAAATAATTAGAACTGGGCAAGGTGAACAAATATACCAATGGAACAAAATAGCAGAAAAAAGGCCCACACACATGGAAACTTAGTATTTGGCAGAGGATTAATTTCAAAATAGTAGGAAATAGATGGATTAGTCAATACATAAATTCAAGATTTAAGATCCAGAAGTGAAAAGTAGCAATACTATAGCTTTAAAAATAAAAAAATAGAATATATTCTTGTAGGAAAAAAAAAAAAAAACTAAAAAAGATGAAAAAATCTTGTGCCAGTTTTCAAAGGGAATGTGTCCATATTTTGCCCATCCAGTATGATACTGGCTGTGGGTTTGTCATAAATAGCTCTTATTATTTTGAGATACATTCCATCAATACCTAGTTTATTGACAGTTTTTAGCACGAAGGGCTGTTGAATTTTGTCGAAGGCCTTTTCTGCTTCTACTGAGATTAATCATGTGGGGTTTGTCGTTGGTTCTGTTTATGTGATGGATTACGTTTATTGATTTGCGTATGAACCAGCCTTGCATCCCAGGATGAAACCGACTTGATCATGGTGGATAAGCTTTTTGATGTGCTGCTGGGTTCAGTTTGCCAGTATTTTATTGAGGATTTTTGCATTGATGTTTATCAGGGATATTGGTCTAAAATTCTCTTTTTTTGTTGTCTCTCTGCCAGGCTTTGGTATCAGGATGATGCTGGCCTCATAAAATCAGTTAGGGAGCATTCCCTGTTTATCTATTGATTGAAATAGCTTCAGAAGGAATGGTACCAACTCCTCTTTGTACCTCTGGTAGAATTTGGCTGTGAATCCGTCTGGTCCTGGACTTTTTTTGGTTGGTAGGCTATTAATTATTGCCTCAATTTCAGATCTTGTTATTGGTCTATTCAGAGATTCAACTTCTTCCTGGTTTAGTCTTGGAAGGGTGTATATGTCCAGGAATTTATCCATTTCTTCTAGATTTTCTAGTTTATTTGCATAGAGCCCTCTCTCACCACTCCTGTTCAACATAGTATTGGAAGTTCTGGCCAGGGCAATCAGGCAAGAAAAGAAATAAAGGGTATTCAGTGAGGAAAAGAGGAAGTCAAGTTGTCTCTGTTTGCAGATGACATGATCGTATATTTAGAAAACTCCATCGTCTCAGCCCAAAAATCTCCTTAAGCTGATAAGCAACTTCAGCAAAGTCTCAGGATACAAAATCAATGTGCAAAAATCACAAGCATTCCTGTACACCAATAACAGACAAACAGAGAGCCAAATCCTGAGTGAACTGTCATTCACAATTGCTAAAAGAGAATAAAATACCTAGGAATCCAACTTACAAGGGATGTGAAGGACCTCTTCAAGGAGAACTACAAATCACTGCTCAAGGAAATATGAGAGGACACAAACAAATGGAAGAACATTCCATGCTCATGGACAGGAAGAATCAATATTGTGAAAATGGCCACACTGCCCAAGGTAATCTATAGATTCAATACCAACCCCATCAAGCTCCCAAAGACTTTCTTTACAGAATTGGAGAAAACTACTTTAAAGCTCATATGGAACCAAAAAAGAGCCTACATTGACAAAACAATCCTAAGTAAAAGAACAAAGCTGGAGGCATCACACTACCGGACATCAAACTATACTACAAGGCTACAGTAACCAAAACAGCATGGTACTGGTGCCAAAATAGAGATATAGACCAATGGAACAGAACAGAGGCCTCAGAAATAACACCATACATCTACAACCATCTGCTCTTTGACAAACCTGACAAAAACAAGCAATGGGAAAAGGATTCCCTATTTAATAAATGGTGCTGGAAAAACTGGCTAGCCATGTGTAGAAAGCTGAAACTGGATCCCTTCCTTACTCCTTATACAAAAATTAATTCAAGATGGATTAAAGACTTAAATGTTAGACCTCAAACCATAAAAACCCTAGAAGAAAACCTAGGCAATACCATTCAGGACATAGGCGTGGGCAAGGACTTCATAACTAAAACACCAAAAGCAATGGCAACAAAAGCCAAAATTGACAAATGGGATCTAATTACACTAAAGAACTTCTGCACAGCAAAAGAAACTGCCATCAGAGTGATCAGGCAACCTACAGAATGGGAGAAAATTTTTGCAGTCTACCCATCTGACAAAGGGCTAATATCTAGATTCTACAAAGAACTCAAACAAATTTACAAGAAAAAAACAAACGATCCCATCAAAAAGTGGGCAAAGAACATGAACAGACACTTCTCAAAAGAAGACATTTATGCAGCCGACAGACACATGAAAAAATACTCATCACCACTGGTCATCAGAAAATGCAAATCAAAACCACAATGAGATACCCTTATGCCCGTTAGCATGGCGATCATTAAAAAGTCAGGAAACAACAGATGCTGGAGAGGATGTGGAGAAATAGGAACGCTTTTACACTGTTGGTGGGAGTGTAAACTAGTTCAACCATTGTGGAAGACAGTGTGGTGATTCCTCAAGGATCTAGAACTAGAAATACCATTTGACTCAGCAATCCCATTACTGCATATATACCCAAAGGATTATAAATCATGCTACTACAAAGACACATACACACATACGTTTATTGTGGCACTATTCACAATAGCAAAGACTTGGAACCAGCCCAAATGTCCATCAGTGATAGACTGGATTAAGAAAATGTGGCACATATACACCATGGAATACTATGCAGCCATAAAAAAGGATGAATTCATGTCCTTTGCAGGGACATGGATGAAGCTGGAAACTATCATTCTCAGCAAACTATCACAAAGACAGAAAACTATCACAAAGTCAGAAAACCAAACACCGCATATTCTCACTCATAGGTGGGAATTGTAC